>NC_140649.1:15282125-15882125 GCF_978046115.1 Saccoglossus kowalevskii | reverse complement strand
GTTCACTGTGGGTTGGATGTAGTTTGAATGTCGTGGTATAGGTTCACTGTGGGATGGATGTAGTTCGAATGTTGTGGGATAGGTGCACTGTGGGATGGATGTAGTTCGAATGTTGTGGTATAGGTTCACTGTGTAATGGGTGTAGTTTGAATGTTGCGGTATAGGTTCACTGTGGGATGGATGTAGTTTGAATGTTGTGGTATAGGTTCACTGTGTAATGGGTGTAGTTTGAATGTTGTGGTATAGGTTCACTGTGGGATGGATGTAGTTTGAATGTTGTGGTATAGGTTCACTGTGTAATGGGTGTAGTTTGAATGTTGTGAGATAGGTGCACTGTGGGATGGGTGTAGTTTGAATGTTGTGGGATAGGTGCACTGTGGGATGGGTGTAGTTTGAATGTTGTGGTATAGGTGCACTGTGTAATGGGTGTAGTTCGAATGTTGTGGTATAGGTGCACTGTGGGATGGGTGTAGTTAGAATGTTGTGGGATAGGTTCACTGTGGGATGGGTGTAGTTAGAATGTTGTGGTATAGGTTAACTGTGTAATGGGTGTAGTTTGAATGTTGTGGGATAGATTCACTGTGGGATGGGTGCAGTTAGAATTTTGTGGGATAGGTGCACTGTGTAATGGGTGTAGTTCGAATGTTGTGGTATAGGTTCACTGTGGGATGGATGTAGTTAGAATGTTGTGGGATAGGTTCACTGTGTAATGGGTGTAGTTCGAATGTTGTGGTATAGGTTCACTGTGGGATGGGTGTAGTTAGAATGTTGTGGGATAGGTGCATTGTGGGATGGGTGTAGTTTGAATGTTGTGGGATAGGTGCACTTTTGGATTGGTGTAGTTAGAATGTTGTGGAATAGGTGCATTGTGGGATGGGTGTAGTTTGAATGTTATGGAATAGATGCACTGTGGGATGGGTTTAGTTAGAATGTTGTGGGATAGGTGCACTGTGTTATGGATGTAGTTAGAATGTTGTGGGATAGGTGCACTGTGTAATGGGTGTAGTTCGAATGTTGTGGTATAGGTTCACTGTGGGATGGGTGTAGTTAGAATGTTGTGGGATAGGTTCACTGTGGGATGGGTGTAGTTAGAATGTTGTGGGATAGGTTCACTGTGGGATGGGTGTAGTTAGAATGTTGTGGGATAGGTGCACTGTGTAATGGGTATAGTTCGAATGTTGTGGTATAGGTTCACTGTGGGATGGGTGTAGTTTGAATGTTGTGGTATAGGTTCAGTGTGGGATGGGTGAAGTTAGAATGTGGTGGGATAGGTGCACTGTGTAATGGGTGTAGTTTGAATGTTGTGTGATAGGTGCACTGTGGAATGGATGTAGTTAGAATGTTGCGGGATAGGTGCACTGTGTAATGGGTGTAGTTCAAATGTTGTGGTATAGGTTCACTGTGGGATGGGTGTAGTTAGAATGTTGTGGGATTGGTTCACTGTGGAATGGGTGTAGTTAGAATGTTGGGGGATAGGTTCACTGTGGGATGGGTGCAGTTAGAATGTTGTGGGATAGGTGCACTGTGGGATGGATATGTAGTTAGAATGTTGTGGGATAGATGCACTGTGGGATGGGTGTAGTTTGAATGTTGTGGGATAGGTTCACTGTGGAATGGGTGTAGTTTGAATGTTGTGGGATAGGTGCACTTTTGGATTGGTGTAGTTAGAATGTTGTGGAATAGGTGCATTGTGGGATGGATGTAGTTAGAATGTTGTGGAATAGGTGCACTGTGTAATGGGTGTAGTTCAAATGTTGTGGTATAGGTTCACTGTGGGATGGGTGTAGTTAAAATGTTGTGGGATAGATTCACTGTGGGATGGGTGCAGTTCGAATGTTGTGGTATAGGTGCACTGTGAAATGGGTGTAGTTTGAATGTTGTGGTATAGGTTCACTGTGGGTTGGATGTAGTTTGAATGTCGTGGTATAGGTTCACTGTGGGATGGATGTAGTTCGAATGTTGTGGGATAGGTGCACTGTGGGATGGATGTAGTTCGAATGTTGTGGTAAAGGTTGACTGTGTAATGGGTGTAGTTTGAATGTTGAGATAGGTGCACTGTGGGATGGGTGTAGTTTGAATGTTGTGGGATAGGTGCACTGTGGGATGGGTGTAGTTTGAATGTTGTGGTATAGGTGCACTGTGTAATGGGTGTAGTTCGAATGTTGTGGTATAGGTGCACTGTGGGATGGGTGTAGTTAGAATGTTGTGGGATAGGTGCACTTTTGGATTGGTGTAGTTAGAATGTTGTGGAATAGGTGCATTGTGGGATGGGTGTAGTTTGAATGTTGTGGAATAGATGCACTGTGGGATGGGTTTAGTTAGAATGTTGTGGGATAGGTGCACTGTGGGATGGATGTAGTTAGAATGTTGTGGGATAGGTGCACTGTGTAATGGGTGTAGTTCGAATGTTGTGGTATAGGTTCACTGTGGGATGGGTGTAGTTAGAATGTTGTGGGATAGGTTCACTGTGGGATGGGTGTAGTTAGAATGTTGTGGGATAGGTGCACTGTGTAATGGGTATAGTTCGAATGTTGTGGTATAGGTTCACTGTGGGATGGGTGTAGTTTGAATGTTGTGGTATAGGTTCAGTGTGGGATGGGTGAAGTTTGAATGTTGTGAGATAGGTGCACTGTGTAATGGGTGTAGTTTGAATGTTGTGGTATAGGTGCACTGTGTAATGGGTGTAGTTCGAATGTTGTGGTATAGGTTCACTGTGTAATGGGTGTAGTTTGAATGTTGTGAGATAGGTGCACTGTGTAATGGGTGTAGTTTGAATGTTGTGGGATAGGTGCACTGTGTAATGGGTGTAGTTCAAATGTTGTGGTATAGGTTCACTGTGGGATGGGTGTAGTTAGAATGTTGTGGGATTGGTTCACTGTGGAATGGGTGTAGTTAGAATGTTGTGGGATTGGTTCACTGTGGAATGGGTGTAGTTAGAATGTTGGGGGATAGGTTCACTGTGGGATGGGTGCAGTTAGAATGTTGTGGGATAGGTGCACTGTGGGATGGATATGTAGTTAGAATGTTGTGGGATAGATGCACTGTGGGATGGGTGTAGTTAGAATGTTGTGGGATAGGTTCACTGTGGAATGGGTGTAGTTTGAATGTTGTGGGATAGGTGCACTTTTGGATTGGTGTAGTTAGAATGTTGTGGAATAGGTGCATTGTGGGATGGGTGTAGTTTGAATGTTGTGGAATAGGTGCACTGTGTAATGGGTGTAGTTCAAATGTTGTGGTATAGGTTCACTGTGGGATGGGTGTAGTTAGAATGTTGAGGGATAGATTCACTGTGGGATGGGTGCAGTTAGAATGTTGTGGGATAGGTTCACTGTGTAATGGGTGCAGTTAGAATGTTGTGGGATAGGTTCACTGTGTAATGGGTGTAGTTTGAATGTTGTGAGATAGGTGCACTGTGTAATGGGTGTAGTTTGAATGTTGTGGTATAGGTGCACTGTGTAATGGGTGTAGTTCGAATGTTGTGGTATAGGTGCACTGTGTAATGGGTGTAGTTTGAATGTTGTGGTATAGGTTCACTGTGGGTTGGATGTAGTTTGAATGTCGTGGTATAGGTTCACTGTGGGATGGATGTAGTTCGAATGTTGTGGGATAGGTGCACTGTGGGATGGATGTAGTTCGAATGTTGTGGTATAGGTTCACTGTGTAATGGGTGTAGTTTGAATGTTGCGGTATAGGTTCACTGTGGGATGGATGTAGTTTGAATGTTGTGGTATAGGTTCACTGTGTAATGGGTGTAGTTTGAATGTTGTGGTATAGGTTCACTGTGGGATGGATGTAGTTTGAATGTTGTGGTATAGGTTCACTGTGTAATGGGTGTAGTTTGAATGTTGTGAGATAGTTGCACTGTGGGATGGGTGTAGTTTGAATGTTGTGGGATAGGTGCACTGTGGGATGGGTGTAGTTTGAATGTTGTGGTATAGGTGCACTGTGTAATGGGTGTAGTTCGAATGTTGTGGTATAGGTGCACTGTGGGATGGGTGTAGTTAGAATGTTGTGGGATAGGTTCACTGTGGGATGGGTGTAGTTAGAATGTTGTGGTATAGGTTAACTGTGTAATGGGTGTAGTTTGAATGTTGTGGGATAGATTCACTGTGGGATGGGTGCAGTTAGAATTTTGTGGGATAGGTGCACTGTGTAATGGGTGTAGTTCGAATGTTGTGGTATAGGTTCACTGTGGGATGGATGTAGTTAGAATGTTGTGGGATAGGTTCACTGTGTAATGGGTGTAGTTTGAATGTTGTGGAATAGGTTCACTGTGGCATGGATGTAGTTTGAATGTTGTGGTATAGGTTCACTGTGTAATGGGTGTAGTTTGAATGTTGTGGAATAGGTTCACTGTGGGATGGATGTAGTTTGAATGTTGTGGTATAGGTTCACTGTGTAATGGGTGTAGTTCGAATGTTGTGGTATAGGTTCACTGTGGGATGGATGTAGATCGAATGTTGTGGGATAGGTTCACTGTGTAATGGGTGTAGTTCGAATGTTGTGGGATTGGTTCACTGTGGGATGGATGTAGTTCGAATGTTGTGGGATAGGTTCACTGTGTAATGGGTGTAGTTCGAATGTTGTGGGATTGGTTCACTGTGGGATTGGTGTAGTTAGAATGTTGTGGTATAGGTTCACTGTGTAATGGGTGTAGTTTGAATGTTGTGGTATAGGTTCACTGTGGGATGGATGTAGTTTGAATGTTGTGGTATAGGTTCACTGTGTAATGGGTGTAGTTTGAATGTTGTGGGATAGGTGCACTGTAGAATGGGTGTAGTTTGAATGTTGTGGGATAGGTGCACAGGCTGTGGGGGGTCGTTAAAGGATGAGTATAGTTAGAATGTTGTCGGATCGGTTCACTGTGTAATGGGTGTAGTTCGAATGTTGTGGTATAGGTTCACTGTGGGATGGATGTAGTTAGAATGTTGTGGTATAGGTTCACTGTGTCATGGGTGTAGTTCGAATGTTGTGGTATAGGTTCACTGTGGGATGGATGTAGTTAGAATGTTGTGGTATAGGTTCACTGTGTCATGGGTGTAGTTCGAATGTTGTGGTATAGGTTCACTGTGGGATGGGTGTAGTTTGAATGTTGTGGTATAGGTGCACTGTGTCATGGGTGTAGTTCGAATGTTGTGGTATAGGTTAACTGTGTAATGGGTGTAGTTTGAATGTTGTGGAATAGGTTCACTGTGGAATGGGTGTAGTTAGAATGTTGTGGGATAGATTCACTGTGGGATGGGTGCAGTTAGAATGTTGTGGGATAGGTTCACTGTGGGATGGGTGTAGTTCGAATGTTGTGGTATAGGTTCACTGTGGGATGGGTGTAGTTTGAATGTTGTGGTATAGGTTCACTGTGGGATGGGTGTAGTTAGAATGTTGTGGTATAGGTTCACTGTGTAATGGGTGTAGTTTGAATGTTGTGGAATAGGTTCACTGTGGCATGGATGTAGTTTGAATGTTGTGGTATAGGTTCACTGTGTAATGGGTGTAGTTTGAATGTTGTGGAATATGTTCACTGTGGGATGGGTGTAGTTAGAATGTTGTCGGATCGGTTCACTGTGGGATGGGTGTAGTTAGAATGTTGTGGGATAGGTGCACTGTGGGATGGGTATAGTTAGAATGTTGTCGGATCGGTTCACTGTGTAATGGGTGTAGTTCGAATGTTGTGGTATAGGTGCACTGTGTAATGGGTGTAGTTTGAATGTTGTGGTATAGGTTCACTGTGGGTTGGATGTAGTTTGAATGTCGTGGTATAGGTTCACTGTGGGATGGATGTAGTTCGAATGTTGTGGGATAGGTGCACTGTGGGATGGATGTAGTTCGAATGTTGTGGTAAAGGTTCACTGTGTAATGGGTGTAGTTTGAATGTTGTGAGATAGGTGCACTGTGGGATGGGTGTAGTTTGAATGTTGTGGGATAGGTGCACTGTGTAATGGGTGTAGTTCGAATGTTGTGGTATAGGTGCACTGTGGGATGGGTGTAGTTAGAATGTTGTGGGATAGGTGCACTTTTGGATTGGTGTAGTTAGAATGTTGTGGAATAGGTGCATTGTGGGATGGGTGTAGTTTGAATGTTGTGGAATAGATGCACTGTGGGATGGGTTTAGTTAGAATGTTGTGGGATAGGTGCACTGTGGGATGGATGTAGTTAGAATGTTGTGGGATAGGTGCACTGTGTAATTGGTGTAGTTCGAATGTTGTGGTATAGGTTCACTGTGGGATGGGTGTAGTTAGAATGTTGTGGGATAGGTTCACTGTGGGATGGGTGTAGTTAGAATGTTGTGGGATAGGTGCACTGTGTAATGGGTATAGTTCGAATGTTGTGGTATAGGTTCACTGTGGGATGGGTGTAGTTTGAATGTTGTGGTATAGGTTCAGTGTGGGATGGGTGAAGTTAGAATGTGGTGGGATAGGTGCACTGTGTAATGGGTGTAGTTTGAATGTTGTGTGATAGGTGCACTGTGGAATGGATGTAGTTAGAATGTTGTGGGATAGGTGCACTGTGGAATGGATGTAGTTAGAATGTTGTGGGATAGGTGCACTGTGTAATGGGTGTAGTTCAAATGTTGTGGTATAGGTTCACTGTGGGATGGGTGTAGTTAGAATGTTGGGGGATAGGTTCACTGTGGGATGGGTGCAGTTAGAATGTTGTGGGATAGGTGCACTGTGGGATGGATATGTAGTTAGAATGTTGTGGGATAGATGCACTGTGGGATGGGTGTAGTTAGAATGTTGTGGGATAGGTTCACTGTGGAATGGGTGTAGTTTGAATGTTGTGGGATAGGTGCACTTTTGGATTGGTGTAGTTAGAATGTTGTGGAATAGGTGCATTGTGGGATGGGTGTAGTTTGAATGTTGTGGAATAGGTGCACTGTGTAATGGGTGTAGTTCAAATGTTGTGGTATAGGTTCACTGTGGGATGGGTGTAGTTAGAATGTTGTGGGATAGATTCACTGTGGGATGGGTGCAGTTAGAATGTTGTGGGATAGGTTCACTGTGTAATGGGTGTAGTTTGAATGTTGTGAGATAGGTGCACTGTGTAATGGGTGTAGTTTGAATGTTGTGGTATAGGTGCACTGTGTAATGGGTGTAGTTCGAATGTTGTGGTATAGGTTCACTGTGTAATGGGTGTAGTTTGAATGTTGTGAGATAGGTGCACTGTGTAATGGGTGTAGTTTGAATGTTGTGGGATAGGTGCACTGTGTAATGGGTGTAGTTCAAATGTTGTGGTATAGGTTCACTGTGGGATGGGTGTAGTTAGAATGTTGTGGGATTGGTTCACTGTGGAATGGGTGTAGTTAGAATGTTGTGGGATTGGTTCACTGTGGAATGGGTGTAGTTAGAATGTTGGGGGATAGGTTCACTGTGGGATGGGTGCAGTTAGAATGTTGTGGGATAGGTGCACTGTGGGATGGATATGTAGTTAGAATGTTGTGGGATAGATGCACTGTGGGATGGGTGTAGTTAGAATGTTGTGGGATAGGTTCACTGTGGAATGGGTGTAGTTTGAATGTTGTGGGATAGGTGCACTTTTGGATTGGTGTAGTTAGAATGTTGTGGAATAGGTGCATTGTGGGATGGGTGTAGTTTGAATGTTGTGGAATAGGTGCACTGTGTAATGGGTGTAGTTCAAATGTTGTGGTATAGGTTCACTGTGGGATGGATGTAGTTAGAATGTTGTGGGATAGATTCACTGTGGGATGGGTGCAGTTAGAATGTTGTGGGATAGGTTCACTGTGTAATGGGTGTAGTTTGAATGTTGTGAGATAGGTGCACTGTGTAATGGGTGTAGTTTGAATGTTGTGGTATAGGTGCACTGTGTAATGGGTGTAGTTCGAATGTTGTGGTTATAGGTGCACTGTGTAATGGGTGTAGTTTGAATGTTGTGGTATAGGTTCACTGTGGGTTGGATGTAGTTTGAATGTCGTGGTATAGGTTCACTGTGGGATGGATGTAGTTCGAATGTTGTGGGATAGGTGCACTGTGGGATGGATGTAGTTTGAATGTTGTGGTATAGGTTCACTGTGTAATGGGTGTAGTTTGAATGTTGTGGTATAGGTTCACTGTGGGATGGATGTAGTTTGAATGTTGTGGTATAGGTTCACTGTGTAATGGGTGTAGTTTGAATGTTGTGGTATAGGTTCACTGTGGGATGGATGTAGTTTGAATGTTGTGGTATAGGTTCACTGTGTAATGGGTGTAGTTTGAATGTTGTGAGATAGGTGCACTGTGGGATGGGTGTAGTTTGAATGTTGTGGTATAGGTGCACTGTGTAATGGGTGTAGTTCGAATGTTGTGGTATAGGTGCACTGTGGGATGGGTGTAATTAGAATGTTGTGGTATAGGTTCACTGTGGGATGGGTGTAGTTAGAATGTTGTGGTATAGGTTAACTGTGTAATGGGTGTAGTTTGAATGTTGTGGGATAGGTTCACTGTGGAATGGGTGTAGTTAGAATGTTGTGGGATAGATTCACTGTGGGATGGGTGCAGTTAGAATTTTGTGGGATAGGTGCACTGTGTAATGGGTGTAGTTCGAATGTTGTGGTATAGGTTCACTGTGGGATGGATGTAGTTAGAATGTTGTGGGATAGGTTCACTGTGGGATGGGTGTAGTTCGAATGTTGTGGTATAGGTTCACTGTGGGATGGGTGTAGTTTGAATGTTGTGGTATAGGTTCACTGTGGGATGGGTGTAGTTAGAATGTTGTGGTATAGGTTCACTGTGTAATGGGTGTAGTTTGAATGTTGTGGAATAGGTTCACTGTGGCATGGATGTAGTTTGAATGTTGTGGTATAGGTTCACTGTGTAATGGGTGTAGTTTGAATGTTGTGGAATAGGTTCACTGTGGGATGGATGTAGTTTGAATGTTGTGGTATAGGTTCACTGTGTAATGGGTGTAGTTCGAATGTTGTGGTATAGGTTCAGTGTGGGATGGATGTAGTTTGAATGTTGTGGTATAGGTTCACTGTGGGATGGATGTAGTTTGAATGTTGTGGTATAGGTTCACTGTGGGATGGATGTAGTTCGAATGTTGTGGGATAGGTTCACTGTGTAATGGGTGTAGTTCGAATGTTGTGGGATTGGTTCACTGTGGGATTGGTGTAGTTAGAATGTTGTGGTATAGGTTCACTGTGTAATGGGTGTAGTTTGAATGTTGTGGTATAGGTTCACTGTGGGATGGATGTAGTTTGAATGTTGTGGTATAGGTTCACTGTGTAATGGGTGTAGTTTGAATGTTGTGGGATAGGTGCACTGTAGAATGGGTGTAGTTTGAATGTTGTGGGATAGGTGCACAGGCTGTGGGGGGTCGTTAAAGGATGAGTATAGTTAGAATGTTGTCGGATCGGTTCACTGTGTAATGGGTGTAGTTCGAATGTTGTGGTATAGGTTCACTGTGGGATGGATGTAGTTAGAATGTTGTGGTATAGGTTCACTGTGTCATGGGTGTAGTTCGAATGTTGTGGTATAGGTTCACTGTGGGATGGGTGTAGTTTGAATGTTGTGGTATAGGTGCACTGTGTCATGGGTGTAGTTCGAATGTTGTGGTATAGGTTAACTGTGTAATGGGTGTAGTTTGAATGTTGTGGAATAGGTTCACTGTGGAATGGGTGTAGTTAGAATGTTGTGGGATAGATTCACTGTGGGATGGGTGCAGTTAGAATGTTGTGGGATAGGTTCACTGTGGGATGGGTGTAGTTCGAATGTTGTGGTATAGGTTCACTGTGGGATGGGTGTAGTTTGAATGTTGTGGTATAGGTTCACTGTGGGATGGGTGTAGTTAGAATGTTGTGGTATAGGTTCACTGTGTAATGGGTGTAGTTTGAATGTTGTGGAATAGGTTCACTGTGGCATGGATGTAGTTTGAATGTTGTGGTATAGGTTCACTGTGTAATGGGTGTAGTTTGAATGTTGTGGAATATGTTCACTGTGGGATGGGTGTAGTTAGAATGTTGTCGGATCGGTTCACTGTGGGATGGGTGTAGTTAGAATGTTGTGGGATAGGTGCACTGTGGGATGGGTATAGTTAGAATGTTGTCGGATCGGTTCACTGTGGGATGGGTGTAGTTAGAATGTTGTGGGATAGGTGCATTGTGGGATGGGTGTAGTTTGAATGTTGTGGGATAGGTGCACTTTTGGATTGGTGTAGTTAGAATGATGTGGAATAGGTGCATTGTGGGATGGGTGTAGTTTGAATGTTATGGAATAGATGCACTGTGGGATGGGTTTAGTTAGAATGTTGTGGGATAGGTGCACTGTGTTATGGATGTAGTTAGAATGTTGTGGGATAGGTGCACTGTGTAATGGGTGTAGTTCGAATGTTGTGGTATAGGTTCACTGTGGGATGGGTGTAGTTAGAATGTTGTGGGATAGGTTCACTGTGGGATGGGTGTAGTTAGAATGTTGTGGGATAGGTGCACTGTGTAATGGGTATAGTTCGAATGTTGTGGTATAGGTTCACTGTGGGATGGGTGTAGTTTGAATGTTGTGGTATAGGTTCAGTGTGGGATGGGTGAAGTTAGAATGTGGTGGGATAGGTGCACTGTGTAATGGGTGTAGTTTGAATGTTGTGTGATAGGTGCACTGTGGAATGGATGTAGTTAGAATGTTGTGGGATAGGTGCACTGTGGAATGGATGTAGTTAGAATGTTGTGGGATGGTTGCACTGTGTAATGGGTGTAGTTCAAATGTTGTGGTATAGGTTCACTGTGGGATGGGTGTAGTTAGAATGTTGTGGGATTGGTTCACTGTGGAATGGGTGTAGTTAGAATGTTGGGGGATAGGTTCACTGTGGGATGGGTGCAGTTAGAATGTTGTGGGATAGGTGCACTGTGGGATGGATATGTAGTTAGAATGTTGTGGGATAGATGCACTGTGGGATGGGTGTAGTTTGAATGTTGTGGGATAAGTTCACTGTGGAATGGGTGTAGTTTGAATGTTGTGGGATAGGTGCACTTTTGGATTGGTGTAGTTAGAATGTTGTGGAATAGGTGCATTGTGGGATGGGTGTAGTTTGAATGTTGTGGAATAGGTGCACTGTGTAATGGGTGTAGTTCAAATGTTGTGGTATAGGTTCACTGTGGGATGGGTGTAGTTAGAATGTTGTGGGATAGATTCACTGTGGGATGGGTGCAGTTAGAATGTTGTGGGATAGGTTCACTGTGTAATGGGTGTAGTTTGAATGTTGTGAGATAGGTGCACTGTGTAATGGGTGTAGTTTGAATGTTGTGGTATAGGTGCACTGTGTAATGGGTGTAGTTCGAATGTTGTGGTATAGGTGCACTGTGTAATGGGTGTAGTTTGAATGTTGTGGTATAGGTTCACTGTGGGTTGGATGTAGTTTGAATGTCGTGGTATAGGTTCACTGTGGGATGGATGTAGTTCGAATGTTGTGGGATAGGTGCACTGTGGGATGGATGTAGTTCGAATGTTGTGGTATAGGTTCACTGTGTAATGGGTGTAGTTTGAATGTTGTGGTATAGGTTCACTGTGGGATGGATGTAGTTTGAATGTTGTGGTATAGGTTCACTGTGTAATGGGTGTAGTTTGAATGTTGTGGTATAGGTTCACTGTGGGATGGATGTAGTTTGAATGTTGTGGTATAGGTTCACTGTGTAATGGGTGTAGTTTGAATGTTGTGAGATAGGTGCACTGTGGGATGGGTGTAGTTTGAATGTTGTGGGATAGGTGCACTGTGGGATGGGTGTAGTTTGAATGTTGTGGTATAGGTGCACTGTGTAATGGGTGTAGTTCGAATGTTGTGGTATAGGTGCACTGTGGGATGGGTGTAGTTAGAATGTTGTGGGATAGGTGCACTTTTGGATTGGTGTAGTTAGAATGTTGTGGAATAGGTGCATTGTGGGATGGGTGTAGTTTGAATGTTGTGGAATAGATGCACTGTGGGATGGGTTTAGTTAGAATGTTGTGGGATAGGTGCACTGTGTTATGGATGTAGTTAGAATGTTGTGGGATAGGTGCACTGTGTAATGGGTGTAGTTCGAATGTTGTGGTATAGGTTCACTGTGGGATGGGTGCAGTTAGAATGTTGTGGGATAGGTTCACTGTGGGATGGGTGTAGTTAGAATGTTGTGGGATAGGTGCACTGTGTAATGGGTATAGTTCGAATGTTGTGGTATAGGTTCACTGTGGGATGGGTGTAGTTTGAATGTTGTGGTATAGGTTCAGTGTGGGATGGGTGAAGTTAGAATGTGGTGGGATAGGTGCACTGTGTAATGGGTGTAGTTTGAATGTTGTGTGATAGGTGCACTGTGGAATGGATGTAGTTAGAATGTTGTGGGATAGGTGCACTGTGGAATGGATGTAGTTAGAATGTTGTGGGATAGGTGCACTGTGTAATGGGTGTAGTTCAAATGTTGTGGTATAGGTTCACTGTGGGATGGGTGTAGTTAGAATGTTGTGGGATTGGTTCACTGTGGAATGGGTGTAGTTAGAATGTTGGGGGATAGGTTCACTGTGGGATGGGTGCAGTTAGAATGTTGTGGGATAGGTGCACTGTGGGATGGATATGTAGTTAGAATGTTGTGGGATAGATGCACTGTGGGATGGGTGTAGTTTGAATGTTGTGGGATAAGTTCACTGTGGAATGGGTGTAGTTTGAATGTTGTGGGATAGGTGCACTTTTGGATTGGTGTAGTTAGAATGTTGTGGAATAGGTGCATTGTGGGATGGGTGTAGTTTGAATGTTGTGGAATAGGTGCACTGTGTAATGGGTGTAGTTCAAATGTTGTGGTATAGGTTCACTGTGGGATGGGTGTAGTTAGAATGTTGTGGGATAGATTCACTGTGGGATGGGTGCAGTTAGAATGTTGTGGGATAGGTTCACTGTGTAATGGGTGTAGTTTGAATGTTGTGAGATAGGTGCACTGTGTAATGGGTGTAGTTTGAATGTTGTGGTATAGGTGCACTGTGTAATGGGTGTAGTTCGAATGTTGTGGTATAGGTGCACTGTGTAATGGGTGTAGTTTGAATGTTGTGGTATAGGTTCACTGTGGGTTGGATGTAGTTTGAATGTCGTGGTATAGGTTCACTGTGGGATGGATGTAGTTCGAATGTTGTGGGATAGGTGCACTGTGGGATGGATGTAGTTCGAATGTTGTGGTATAGGTTCACTGTGTAATGGGTGTAGTTTGAATGTTGTGGTATAGGTTCACTGTGGGATGGATGTAGTTTGAATGTTGTGGTATAGGTTCACTGTGTAATGGGTGTAGTTTGAATGTTGTGGTATAGGTTCACTGTGGGATGGATGTAGTTTGAATGTTGTGGTATAGGTTCACTGTGTAATGGGTGTAGTTTGAATGTTGTGAGATAGGTGCACTGTGGGATGGGTGTAGTTTGAATGTTGTGGTATAGGTGCACTGTGTAATGGGTGTAGTTCGAATGTTGTGGTATAGGTGCACTGTGGGATGGGTGTAGTTAGAATGTTGTGGGATAGGTGCACTTTTGGATTGGTGTAGTTAGAATGTTGTGGAATAGGTGCATTGTGGGATGGGTGTAGTTTGAATGTTGTGGAATAGATGCACTGTGGGATGGGTTTAGTTAGAATGTTGTGGGATAGGTGCACTGTGTTATGGATGTAGTTAGAATGTTGTGGGATAGGTGCACTGTGTAATGGGTGTAGTTCGAATGTTGTGGTATAGGTTCACTGTGGGATGGGTGTAGTTAGAATGTTGTGGGATAGGTTCACTGTGGGATGGGTGTAGTTAGAATGTTGTGGGATAGGTGCACTGTGTAATGGGTATAGTTCGAATGTTGTGGTATAGGTTCACTGTGGGATGGGTGTAGTTTGAATGTTGTGGTATAGGTTCAGTGTGGGATGGGTGAAGTTAGAATGTGGTGGGATAGGTGCACTGTGTAATGGGTGTAGTTTGAATGTTGTGTGATAGGTGCACTGTGGAATGGATGTAGTTAGAATGTTGTGGGATAGGTGCACTGTGGAATGGATGTAGTTAGAATGTTGTGGGATAGGTGCACTGTGTAATGGGTGTAGTTCAAATGTTGTGGTATAGGTTCACTGTGGGATGGGTGTAGTTAGAATGTTGTGGGATTGGTTCACTGTGGAATGGGTGTAGTTAGAATGTTGGGGGATAGGTTCACTGTGGGATGGGTGCAGTTAGAATGTTGTGGGATAGGTGCACTGTGGGATGGATATGTAGTTAGAATGTTGTGGGATAGATGCACTGTGGGATGGGTGTAGTTTGAATGTTGTGGGATAAGTTCACTGTGGAATGGGTGTAGTTTGAATGTTGTGGGATAGGTGCACTTTTGGATTGGTGTAGTTAGAATGTTGTGGAATAGGTGCATTGTGGGATGGGTGTAGTTTGAATGTTGTGGAATAGGTGCACTGTGTAATGGGTGTAGTTCAAATGTTGTGGTATAGGTTCACTGTGGGATGGGTGTAGTTAGAATGTTGTGGGATAGATTCACTGTGGGATGGGTGCAGTTAGAATGTTGTGGGATAGGTTCACTGTGTAATGGGTGTAGTTTGAATGTTGTGAGATAGGTGCACTGTGTAATGGGTGTAGTTTGAATGTTGTGGTATAGGTGCACTGTGTAATGGGTGTAGTTCGAATGTTGTGGTATAGGTGCACTGTGTAATGGGTGTAGTTTGAATGTTGTGGTATAGGTTCACTGTGGGTTGGATGTAGTTTGAATGTCGTGGTATAGGTTCACTGTGGGATGGATGTAGTTCGAATGTTGTGGGATAGGTGCACTGTGGGATGGATGTAGTTCGAATGTTGTGGTATAGGTTCACTGTGTAATGGGTGTAGTTTGAATGTTGTGGTATAGGTTCACTGTGGGATGGATGTAGTTTGAATGTTGTGGTATAGGTTCACTGTGTAATGGGTGTAGTTTGAATGTTGTGGTATAGGTTCACTGTGGGATGGATGTAGTTTGAATGTCGTGGTATAGGTTCACTGTGTAATGGGTGTAGTTTGAATGTTGTGAGATAGGTGCACTGTGGGATGGGTGTAGTTTGAATGTTGTGGGATAGGTGCACTGTGGGATGGGTGTAGTTTGAATGTTGTGGTATAGGTGCACTGTGTAATGGGTGTAGTTCGAATGTTGTGGTATAGGTGCACTGTGGGATGGGTGTAGTTAGAATGTTGTGGGATAGGTTCACTGTGGGATGGGTGTAGTTAGAATGTTGTGGTATAGGTTAACTGTGTAATGGGTGTAGTTTGAATGTTGTGGGATAGGTTCACTGTGGAATGGGTGTAGTTAGAATGTTGTGGGATAGATTCACTGTGGGATGGGTGCAGTTAGAATTTTGTGGGATAGGTGCACTGTGTAATGGGTGTAGTTCGAATGTTGTGGTATAGGTTCACTGTGGGATGGATGTAGTTAGAATGTTGTGGGATAGGTTCACTGTGGGATGGGTGTAGTTCGAATGTTGTGGTATAGGTTCACTGTGGGATGGGTGTAGTTTGAATGTTGTGGCATAGGTTCACTGTGGGATGGGTGTAGTTAGAATGTTGTGGTATAGGTTCACTGTGTAATGGGTGTAGTTTGAATGTTGTGGAATAGGTTCACTGTGGCATGGATGTAGTTTGAATGTTGTGGTATAGGTTCACTGTGTAATGGGTGTAGTTTGAATGTTGTGGAATAGGTTCACTGTGGGATGGATGTAGTTTGAATGTTGTGGTATAGGTTCACTGTGTAATGGGTGTAGTTCGAATGTTGTGGTATAGGTTCAGTGTGGGATGGATGTAGTTTGAATGTTGTGGTATAGGTTCACTGTGGGATGGATGTAGTTTGAATGTTGTGGTATAGGTTCACTGTGGGATGGATGTAGTTCGAATGTTGTGGGATAGGTTCACTGTGTAATGGGTGTAGTTCGAATGTTGTGGGATTGGTTCACTGTGGGATTGGTGTAGTTAGAATGTTGTGGTATAGGTTCACTGTGTAATGGGTGTAGTTTGAATGTTGTGGTATAGGTTCACTGTGGGATGGATGTAGTTTGAATGTTGTGGTATAGGTTCACTGTGTAATGGGTGTAGTTTGAATGTTGTGGGATAGGTGCACTGTAGAATGGGTGTAGTTTGAATGTTGTGGGATAGGTGCACAGGCTGTGGGGGGTCGTTAAAGGATGAGTATAGTTAGAATGTTGTCGGATCGGTTCACTGTGTAATGGGTGTAGTTCGAATGTTGTGGTATAGGTTCACTGTGGGATGGATGTAGTTAGAATGTTGTGGTATAGGTTCACTGTGTCATGGGTGTAGTTCGAATGTTGTGGTATAGGTTCACTGTGGGATGGGTGTAGTTTGAATGTTGTGGTATAGGTGCACTGTGTCATGGGTGTAGTTCGAATGTTGTGGTATAGGTTAACTGTGTAATGGGTGTAGTTTGAATGTTGTGGAATAGGTTCACTGTGGAATGGGTGTAGTTAGAATGTTGTGGGATAGATTCACTGTGGGATGGGTGCAGTTAGAATGTTGTGGGATAGGTTCACTGTGGGATGGGTGTAGTTCGAATGTTGTGGTATAGGTTCACTGTGGGATGGGTGTAGTTTGAATGTTGTGGTATAGGTTCACTGTGGGATGGGTGTAGTTAGAATGTTGTGGTATAGGTTCACTGTGTAATGGGTGTAGTTTGAATGTTGTGGAATAGGTTCACTGTGGCATGGATGTAGTTTGAATGTTGTGGTATAGGTTCACTGTGTAATGGGTGTAGTTTGAATGTTGTGGAATATGTTCACTGTGGGATGGGTGTAGTTAGAATGTTGTCGGATCGGTTCACTGTGGGATGGGTGTAGTTAGAATGTTGTGGGATAGGTGCACTGTGGGATGGGTATAGTTAGAATGTTGTCGGATCGGTTCACTGTGGGATGGGTGTAGTTAGAATGTTGTGGGATAGGTGCATTGTGGGATGGGTGTAGTTTGAATGTTGTGGGATAGGTGCACTTTTGGATTGGTGTAGTTAGAATGTTGTGGAATAGGTGCATTGTGGGATGGGTGTAGTTTGAATGTTATGGAATAGATGCACTGTGGGATGGGTTTAGTTAGAATGTTGTGGGATAGGTGCACTGTGTTATGGATGTAGTTAGAATGTTGTGGGATAGGTGCACTGTGTAATGGGTGTAGTTCGAATGTTGTGGTATAGGTTCACTGTGGGATGGGTGTAGTTAGAATGTTGTGGGATAGGTTCACTGTGGGATGGGTGTAGTTAGAATGTTGTGGGATAGGTGCACTGTGTAATGGGTATAGTTCGAATGTTGTGGTATAGGTTCACTGTGGGATGGGTGTAGTTTGAATGTTGTGGTATAGGTTCAGTGTGGGATGGGTGAAGTTAGAATGTGGTGGGATAGGTGCACTGTGTAATGGGTGTAGTTTGAATGTTGTGTGATAGGTGCACTGTGGAATGGATGTAGTTAGAATGTTGTGGGATAGGTGCACTGTGGAATGGATGTAGTTAGAATGTTGTGGGATAGGTGCACTGTGTAATGGGTGTAGTTCAAATGTTGTGGTATAGGTTCACTGTGGGATGGGTGTAGTTAGAATGTTGTGGGATTGGTTCACTGTGGAATGGGTGCAGTTAGAATGTTGTGGGATAGGTGCACTGTGGGATGGATATGTAGTTAGAATGTTGTGGGATAGATGCACTGTGGGATGGGTGTAGTTTGAATGTTGTGGGATAAGTTCACTGTGGAATGGGTGTAGTTTGAATGTTGTGGGATAGGTGCACTTTTGGATTGGTGTAGTTAGAATGTTGTGGAATAGGTGCATTGTGGGATGGGTGTAGTTTGAATGTTGTGGAATAGGTGCACTGTGTAATGGGTGTAGTTCAAATGTTGGGGGATAGGTTCACTGTGGGATGGGTGCAGTTAGAATGTTGTGGGATAGGTGCACTGTGGGATGGATATGTAGTTAGAATGTTGTGGGATAGATGTACTGTGGGATGGGTGTAGTTAGAATGTTGTGGGATAGGTTCACTGTGGAATGGGTGTAGTTCGAATGTTGTGGTATAGGTTCACTGTGGGATGGGTGTAGTTTGAATGTTGTGGTATAGGTTCACTGTGGGATGGGTGTAGTTAGAATGTTGTGGTATAGGTTCACTGTGTAATGGGTGTAGTTTGAATGTTGTGGAATAGGTTCACTGTGGCATGGATGTAGTTTGAATGTTGTGGTATAGGTTCACTGTGTAATGGGTGTAGTTTGAATGTTGTGGAATAGGTTCACTGTGGGATGGATGTAGTTTGAATGTTGTGGTATAGGTTCACTGTGTAATGGGTGTAGTTCGAATGTTGTGGTATAGGTTCAGTGTGGGATGGATGTAGTTTGAATGTTGTGGTATAGGTTCACTGTGGGATGGATGTAGTTTGAATGTTGTGGTATATGTTCACTGTGGGATGGATGTAGTTCGAATGTTGTGGGATAGGTTCACTGTGTAATGGGTGTAGTTCGAATGTTGTGGGATTGGTTCACTGTGGGATTGGTGTAGTTAGAATGTTGTGGTATAGGTTCACTGTGTAATGGGTGTAGTTTGAATGTTGTGGTATAGGTTCACTGTGGGATGGATGTAGTTTGAATGTTGTGGTATAGGTTCACTGTGTAATGGGTGTAGTTTGAATGTTGTGGGATAGGTGCACTGTAGAATGGGTGTAGTTTGAATGTTGTGGGATAGGTGCACAGGCTGTGGGGGGTCGTTAAAGGATGAGTATAGTTAGAATGTTGTCGGATCGGTTCACTGTGTAATGGGTGTAGTTCGAATGTTGTGGTATAGGTTCACTGTGGGATGGATGTAGTTAGAATGTTGTGGTATAGGTTCACTGTGTCATGGGTGTAGTTCGAATGTTGTGGTATAGGTTCACTGTGGGATGGGTGTAGTTTGAATGTTGTGGTATAGGTGCACTGTGTCATGGGTGTAGTTCGAATGTTGTGGTATAGGTTAACTGTGTAATGGGTGTAGTTTGAATGTTGTGGAATAGGTTCACTGTGGAATGGGTGTAGTTAGAATGTTGTGGGATAGATTCACTGTGGGATGGGTGCAGTTAGAATGTTGTGGGATAGGTTCACTGTGGGATGGGTGTAGTTCGAATGTTGTGGTATAGGTTCACTGTGGGATGGGTGTAGTTTGAATGTTGTGGTATAGGTTCACTGTGGGATGGGTGTAGTTAGAATGTTGTGGTATAGGTTCACTGTGTAATGGGTGTAGTTTGAATGTTGTGGAATAGGTTCACTGTGGCATGGATGTAGTTTGAATGTTGTGGTATAGGTTCACTGTGTAATGGGTGTAGTTTGAATGTTGTGGAATATGTTCACTGTGGGATGGGTGTAGTTAGAATGTTGTCGGATCGGTTCACTGTGGGATGGGTGTAGTTAGAATGTTGTGGGATAGGTGCACTGTGGGATGGGTATAGTTAGAATGTTGTCGGATCGGTTCACTGTGGGATGGGTGTAGTTAGAATGTTGTGGGATAGGTGCATTGTGGGATGGGTGTAGTTTGAATGTTGTGGGATAGGTGCACTTTTGGATTGGTGTAGTTAGAATGTTGTGGAATAGGTGCATTGTGGGATGGGTGTAGTTTGAATGTTATGGAATAGATGCACTGTGGGATGGGTTTAGTTAGAATGTTGTGGGATAGGTGCACTGTGTTATGGATGTAGTTAGAATGTTGTGGGATAGGTGCACTGTGTAATGAGTGTAGTTCGAATGTTGTGGTATAGGTTCACTGTGGGATGGGTGTAGTTAGAATGTTGTGGGATAGGTTCACTGTGGGATGGGTGTAGTTAGAATGTTGTGGGATAGGTGCACTGTGTAATGGGTATAGTTCGAATGTTGTGGTATAGGTTCACTGTGGGATGGGTGTAGTTTGAATGTTGTGGTATAGGTTCAGTGTGGGATGGGTGAAGTTAGAATGTGGTGGGATAGGTGCACTGTGTAATGGGTGTAGTTTGAATGTTGTGTGATAGGTGCACTGTGGAATGGATGTAGTTAGAATGTTGTGGGATAGGTGCACTGTGGAATGGATGTAGTTAGAATGTTGTGGGATAGGTGCACTGTGTAATGGGTGTAGTTCAAATGTTGTGGTATAGGTTCACTGTGGGATGGGTGTAGTTAGAATGTTGTGGGATTGGTTCACTGTGGAATGGGTGTAGTTAGAATGTTGGGGGATAGGTTCACTGTGGGATGGGTGCAATTAGAATGTTGTGGGATAGGTGCACTGTGGGATGGATATGTAGTTAGAATGTTGTGGGATAGATGCACTGTGGGATGGGTGTAGTTTGAATGTTGTGGGATAAGTTCACTGTGGAATGGGTGTAGTTTGAATGTTGTGGGATAGGTGCACTTTTGGATTGGTGTAGTTAGAATGTTGTGGAATAGGTGCATTGTGGGATGGGTGTAGTTTGAATGTTGTGGAATAGGTGCACTGTGTAATGGGTGTAGTTCAAATGTTGTGGTATAGGTTCACTGTGGGATGGGTGTAGTTAGAATGTTGTGGGATAGATTCACTGTGGGATGGGTGTAGTTTGAATGTTGTGAGATAGGTGCACTGTGTAATGGGTGTAGTTTGAATGTTGTGAGATAGGTGCACTGTGTAATGGGTGTAGTTTGAATGTTGTGGTATAGGTGCACTGTGTAATGGGTGTAGTTCGAATGTTGTGGTATAGGTGCACTGTGTAATGGGTGTAGTTTGAATGTTGTGGTATAGGTTCACTGTGGGTTGGATGTAGTTTGAATGTCGTGGTATAGGTTCACTGTGGGATGGATGTAGTTCGAATGTTGTGGGATAGGTGCACTGTGGGATGGATGTAGTTCGAATGTTGTGGTATAGGTTCACTGTGTAATGGGTGTAGTTTGAATGTTGTGGTATAGGTTCACTGTGGGATGGATGTAGTTTGAATGTTGTGGTATAGGTTCACTGTGTAATGGGTGTAGTTTGAATGTTGTGGTATAGGTTCACTGTGGGATGGATGTAGTTTGAATGTTGTGGTATAGGTTCACTGTGTAATGGGTGTAGTTTGAATGTTGTGAGATAGGTGCACTGTGGGATGGGTGTAGTTTGAATGTTGTTGGATAGGTGCACTGTGGGATGGGTGTAGTTTGAATGTTGTGGTATAGGTGCACTGTGTAATGGGTGTAGTTCGAATGTTGTGGTATAGGTGCACTGTGGGATGGGTGTAGTTAGAATGTTGTGGGATAGGTGCACTTTTGGATTGGTGTAGTTAGAATGTTGTGGAATAGGTGCATTGTGGGATGGGTGTAGTTTGAATGTTGTGGAATAGATGCACTGTGGGATGGGTTTAGTTAGAATGTTGTGGGATAGGTGCACTGTGTTATGGATGTAGTTAGAATGTTGTGGGATAGGTGCACTGTGTAATGGGTGTAGTTCGAATGTTGTGGTATAGGTTCACTGTGGGATGGGTGTAGTTAGAATGTTGTGGGATAGGTTCACTGTGGGATGGGTGTAGTTAGAATGTTGTGGGATAGGTGCACTGTGTAATGGGTATAGTTCGAATGTTGTGGTATAGGTTCACTGTGGGATGGGTGTAGTTTGAATGTTGTGGTATAGGTTCAGTGTGGGATGGGTGAAGTTAGAATGTGGTGGGATAGGTGCACTGTGTAATGGGTGTAGTTTGAATGTTGTGTGATAGGTGCACTGTGGAATGGATGTAGTTAGAATGTTGTGGGATAGGTGCACTGTGGAATGGATGTAGTTAGAATGTTGTGGGATAGGTGCACTGTGTAATGGGTGTAGTTCAAATGTTGTGGTATAGGTTCACTGTGGGATGGGTGTAGTTAGAATGTTGTGGGATTGGTTCACTGTGGAATGGGTGTAGTTAGAATGTTGGGGGATAGGTTCACTGTGGGATGGGTGCAGTTAGAATGTTGTGGGATAGGTGCACTGTGGGATGGATATGTAGTTAGAATGTTGTGGGATAGATGCACTGTGGGATGGGTGTAGTTTGAATGTTGTGGGATAAGTTCACTGTGGAATGGGTGTAGTTTGAATGTTGTGGGATAGGTGCACTTTTGGATTGGTGTAGTTAGAATGTTGTGGAATAGGTGCATTGTGGGATGGGTGTAGTTTGAATGTTGTGGAATAGGTGCACTGTGTAATGGGTGTAGTTCAAATGTTGTGGTATAGGTTCACTGTGGGATGGGTGTAGTTAGAATGTTGTGGGATAGATTCACTGTGGGATGGGTGCAGTTAGAATGTTGTGGGATAGGTTCACTGTGTAATGGGTGTAGTTTGAATGTTGTGAGATAGGTGCACTGTGTAATGGGTGTAGTTTGAATGTTGTGGTATAGGTGCACTGTGTAATGGGTGTAGTTCGAATGTTGTGGTATAGGTGCACTGTGTAATGGGTGTAGTTTGAATGTTGTGGTATAGGTTCACTGTGGGTTGGATGTAGTTTGAATGTCGTGGTATAGGTTCACTGTGGGATGGATGTAGTTCGAATGTTGTGGGATAGGTGCACTGTGGGATGGATGTAGTTCGAATGTTGTGGTATAGGTTCACTGTGTAATGGGTGTAGTTTGAATGTTGTGGTATAGGTTCACTGTGGGATGGATGTAGTTTGAATGTTGTGGTATAGGTTCACTGTGTATTGGGTGTAGTTTGAATGTTGTGGTATAGGTTCACTGTGGGATGGATGTAGTTTGAATGTTGTGGTATAGGTTCACTGTGTAATGGGTGTAGTTTGAATGTTGTGAGATAGGTGCACTGTGGGATGGGTGTAGTTTGAATGTTGTGGGATAGGTGCACTGTGGGATGGGTGTAGTTTGAATGTTGTGGTATAGGTGCACTGTGTAATGGGTGTAGTTCGAATGTTGTGGTATAGGTGCACTGTGGGATGGGTGCAGTTAGAATGTTGTGGGATAGGTGCACTTTTGGATTGGTGTAGTTAGAATGTTGTGGAATAGGTGCATTGTGGGATGGGTGTAGTTTGAATGTTGTGGAATAGATGCACTGTGGGATGGGTTTAGTTAGAATGTTGTGGGATAGGTGCACTGTGGGATGGATGTAGTTAGAATGTTGTGGGATAGGTGCACTGTGTAATGGGTGTAGTTCGAATGTTGTGGTATAGGTTCACTGTGGGATGGGTGTAGTTAGAATGTTGTGGGATAGGTTCACTGTGGGATGGGTGTAGTTAGAATGTTGTGGGATAGGTGCACTGTGTAATGGGTATAGTTCGAATGTTGTGGTATAGGTTCACTGTGGGATGTGTGTAGTTTGAATGTTGTGGTATAGGTTCAGTGTGGGATGGGTGAAGTTAGAATGTGGTGGGATAGGTGCACTGTGTAATGGGTGTAGTTTGAATGTTGTGTGATAGGTGCACTGTGGAATGGATGTAGTTAGAATGTTGTGGGATAGGTGCACTGTGGAATGGATGTAGTTAGAATGTTGTGGGATAGGTGCACTGTGTAATGGGTGTAGTTCAAATGTTGTGGTATAGGTTCACTGTGGGATGGGTGTAGTTAGAATGTTGTGGGATAGGTTCACTGTGGAATGGGTGTAGTTTGAATGTTGTGGGATAGGTGCACTTTTGGATTGGTGTAGTTAGAATGTTGTGGAATAGGTGCATTGTGGGATGGGTGTAGTTTGAATGTTGTGGAATAGGTGCACTGTGTAATGGGTGTAGTTCAAATGTTGTAGTATAGGTTCACTGTGGGATGGATGTAGTTCGAATGTTGTGGGATAGGTTCACTGTGTAATGGGTGTAGTTCGAATGTTGTGGGATTGGTTCACTGTGGGATTGGTGTAGTTAGAATGTTGTGGTATAGGTTCACTGTGTCATGGGTGTAGTTTGAATGTTGTGGTATAGGTTCACTGTGGGATGGATGTAGTTTGAATGTTGTGGTATAGGTTCACTGTGGGATGGATGTAGTTTGAATGTTGTGGTATAGGTTCACTGTGGGATGGATGTAGTTCGAATGTTGTGGTATAGGTTCACTGTGTAATGGGTGTAGTTTGAATGTTGTGGTATAGGTTCACTGTGGGATGGATGTAGTTTGAATGTTGTGGTATAGGTTCACTGTGGGATGGATGTAGTTTGAATGTTATGGTATAGGTTCACTGTGTAATGGGTGTAGTTTGAATGTTGTGGTATAGGTTCACTGTGGGATGGATGTAGTTTGAATGTTGTGGTATAGGTTCACTGTGTAATGGGTGTAGTTTGAATGTTGTGGTATAGGTTTACTGTGGGATGGATGTAGTTTGAATGTTGTGGTATAGGTTCACTGTGTAATGGGTGTAGTTTGAATGTTGTGGGATAGGTGCACTGTGGAATGGGTGTAGTTTGAATGTTGTGGGATAGGTGCACAGGCTGTGGGGGGTCGTTAAAGGATGGGTATAGTTAGAATGTTGTCGGATCGGTTCACTGTGTAATGGGTGTAGTTCGAATGTTGTGATATAGGTTCACTGTGGGATGGATGTAGTTAGAATGTTGTGGTATAGGTGCACTGTGGGATGGGTGTAGTTAGAATGTTGTGGGATAGGTTGACTGTGGGATGGGTGTAGTTAGAATGTTGTGGTATAGGTTAACTGTGTAATGGGTGTAGTTTGAATGTTGTGGAATAGGTTCACTGTGGAATGGGTGTAGTTAGAATGTTGTGGGATAGATTCACTGTGGGATGGGTGCAGTTAGAATGTTGTGGGATAGGTTCACTGTGGGATGGATGTAGTTAGAATGTTGTGGGATAGGTTCACTGTGGGATGGGTGTAGTTCGAATGTTGTGGTATAGGTTCACTGTGGGATGGGTGTAGTTTGAATGTTGTGGTATAGGTTCACTGTGGGATGGGTGTAGTTAGAATGTTGTGGTATAGGTTCACTGTGTAATGGGTGTAGTTTGAATGTTGTGGAATAGGTTCACTGTGGCATGGATGTAGTTTGAATGTTGTGGTATAGGTTCACTGTGTAATGGGTGTAGTTTGAATGTTGTGGAATATGTTCACTGTGGGATGGGTGTAGTTAGAATGTTGTCGGATCGGTTCACTGTGGGATGGGTGTAGTTAGAATGTTGTGGGATAGGTGCACTGTGGGATGGGTATAGTTAGAATGTTGTCGGATCGGTTCACTGTGGGATGGGTGTAGTTAGAATGTTGTGGGATAGGTGCATTGTGGGATGGGTGTAGTTTGAATGTTGTGGGATAGGTGCACTTTTGGATTGGTGTAGTTAGAATGTTGTGGAATAGGTGCATTGTGGGATGGGTGTAGTTTGAATGTTATGGAATAGATGCACTGTGGGATGAGTTTAGTTAGAATGTTGTGGGATAGGTGCACTGTGTTATGGATGTAGTTAGAATGTTGTGGGATAGGTGCACTGTGTAATGGGTGTAGTTCGAATGTTGTGGTATAGGTTCACTGTGGGATGGGTGTAGTTAGAATGTTGTGGGATAGGTTCACTGTGGGATGGGTGTAGTTAGAATGTTGTGGGATAGGTGCACTGTGTAATGTGTATAGTTCGAATGTTGTGGTAGAGGTTCACTGTGGGATGGGTGTAGTTTGAATGTTGTGGTATAGGTTCAGTGTGGGATGGGTGAAGTTTGAATGTTGTGGTATAGGTTCACTGTGTAATGGGTGTAGTTTGAATGTTGTGGTATAGGTTCACTGTGGGATGGATGTAGTTTGAATGTTGTGGTATAGGTTCACTGTGTAATGGGTGTAGTTTGAATGTTGTGGTATAGGTTCACTGTGGGATGGATGTAGTTTGAATGTTGTGGTATAGGTTCACTGTGTAATGGGTGTAGTTTGAATGTTGTGGAATAGGTGCACTGTGGAATGGGTGTAGTTTGAATGTTGTGGGATAGGTGCACAGGCTGTGGGGGGTCGTTAAAGGATGGGTATAGTTAGAATGTTGTCGGATCGGTTCACTGTGTAATGGGTGTAGTTCGAATGTTGTGATATAGGTTCACTGTGGGATGGATGTAGTTAGAATGTTGTGGTATAGGTGCACTGTGGGATGGGTGTAGTTAGAATGTTGTGGGATAGGTTCACTGTGGGATGGGTGTAGTTAGAATGTTGTGGTATAGGTTAACTGTGTAATGGGTGTAGTTTGAATGTTGTGGAATAGGTTCACTGTGGAATGGGTGTAGTTAGAATGTTGTGGGATAGATTCACTGTGGGATGGGTGCAGTTAGAATGTTGTGGGATAGGTTCACTGTGGGATGGATGTAGTTAGAATGTTGTGGGATAGGTTCACTGTGGGATGGATGTAGTTCGAATGTTGTGGTATAGGTTCACTGTGGGATGGGTGTAGTTAGAATGTTGTGGTATAGGTTCACTGTGTAATGGGTGTAGTTTGAATGTTGTGGAATAGGTTCACTGTGGCATGGATGTAGTTTGAATGTTGTGGTATAGGTTCACTGTGTAATGGGTGTAGTTTGAATGTTGTGGAATATGTTCACTGTGGGATGGGTGTAGTTAGAATGTTGTCGGATCGGTTCACTGTGGGATGGGTGTAGTTAGAATGTTGTGGGATAGGTGCACTGTGGGATGGGTATAGTTAGAATGTTGTCGGATCGGTTCACTGTGGGATGGGTGTAGTTAGAATGTTGTGGGATAGGTGCATTGTGGGATGGGTGTAGTTTGAATGTTGTGGGATAGGTGCACTTTTGGATTGCTGTAGTTAGAATGTTGTGGAATAGGTGCATTGTGGGATGGGTGTAGTTTGAATGTTATGGAATAGATGCACTGTGGGATGAGTTTAGTTAGAATGTTGTGGGATAGGTGCACTGTGTTATGGATGTAGTTAGAATGTTGTGGGATAGGTGCACTGTGTAATGGGTGTAGTTCGAATGTTGTGGTATAGGTTCACTGTGGGATGGGTGTAGTTAGAATGTTGTGGGATAGGTTCACTGTGGGATGGGTGTAGTTAGAATGTTGTGGGATAGGTGCACTGTGTAATGGGTATAGTTCGAATGTTGTGGTAGAGGTTCACTGTGGGATGGGTGTAGTTTGAATGTTGTGGTATAGGTTCAGTGTGGGATGGGTGAAGTTAGAATGTGGTGGGATAGGTGCACTGTGTAATGGGTGTAGTTTGAATGTTGTGTGATAGGTGCACTGTGGAATGGATGTAGTTAGAATGTTGTGGGATAGGTGCACTGTGGAATGGATGTAGTTAGAATGTTGTGGGATAGGTGCACTGTGTAATGGGTGTAGTTCAAATGTTGTGGTATAGGTTCACTGTGGGATGGGTGTAGTTAGAATGTTGTGGGATTGGTTCACTGTGGAATGGGTGTAGTTAGAATGTTGGGGGATAGGTTCACTGTGGGATGGGTGCAGTTAGAATGTTGTGGAATAGGTGCACTGTGGGATGGATATGTAGTTAGAATGTTGTGGGATAGATGCACTATGGGATGGGTGTAGTTTGAATGTTGTGGGATAGGTTCACTGTGGAATGGGTGTAGTTTGAATGTTGTGGGATAGGTGCACTTTTGGATTGGTGTAGTTAGAATGTTGTGGAATAGGTGCATTGTGGGATGGGTGTAGTTTGAATGTTGTGGAATAGGTGCACTGTGTAATGGGTGTAGTTCAAATGTTGTGGTATAGGTTCACTGTGGGATGGGTGTAGTTAGAATGTTGTGGGATAGATTCACTGTGGGATGGGTGCAGTTAGAATGTTGTGGGATAGGTTCACTGTGTAATGGGTGTAGTTTGAATGTTGTGAGATAGGTGCATTGTGTAATGGGTGTAGTTTGAATGTTGTGGTATAGGTGCACTGTGTAATGGGTGTAGTTCGAATGTTGTGGTATAGGTGCACTGTGTAATGGGTGTAGTTTGAATGTTGTGGTATAGGTTCACTGTGGGTTGGATGTAGTTTGAATGTCGTGGTATAGGTTCACTGTGGGATGGATGTAGTTCGAATGTTGTGGGATAGGTGCACTGTGGGATGGATGTAGTTCGAATGTTGTGGTATAGGTTCACTGTGTAAAGGGTGTAGTTTGAATGTTGTGGTATAGGTTCACTGTGGGATGGATGTAGTTTGAATGTTGTGGTATAGGTTCACTGTGTAATGGGTGTAGTTTGAATGTTGTGGTATAGGTTCACTGTGGGATGGATGTAGTTTGAATGTTGTGGTATAGGTTCACTGTGTAATGGGTGTAGTTTGAATGTTGTGAGATAGGTGCACTGTGGGATGGGTGTAGTTTGAATGTTGTGGTATAGGTGCACTGTGTAATGGGTGTAGTTCGAATGTTGTGGTATAGGTGCACTGTGGGATGGGTGTAGTTAGAATGTTGTGGGATAGGTGCACTTTTGGATTGGTGTAGTTAGAATGTTGTGGAATAGGTGCATTGTGGGATGGGTGTAGTTTGAATGTTGTGGAATAGATGCACTGTGGGATGGGTTTAGTTAGAATGTTGTGGGATAGGTGCACTGTGGGATGGATGTAGTTAGAATGTTGTGGGATAGGTGCACTGTGTAATGGGTGTAGTTCGAATGTTGTGGTATAGGTTCACTGTGGGATGGGTGTAGTTAGAATGTTGTGGGATAGGTTCACTGTGGGATGGATGTAGTTAGAATGTTGTGGGATAGGTGCACTGTGTAATGGGTATAGTTCGAATGTTGTGGTATAGGTTCACTGTGGGATGGGTGTAGTTTGAATGTTGTGGTATAGGTTCAGTGTGGGATGGGTGAAGTTAGAATGTGGTGGGATAGGTGCACTGTGTAATGGGTGTAGTTTGAATGTTGTGTGATAGGTGCACTGTGGAATGGATGTAGTTAGAATGTTGTGGGATAGGTGCACTGTGGAATGGATGTAGTTAGAATGTTGTGGGATAGGTGCACTGTGTAATGGGTGTAGTTCAAATGTTGTGGTATAGGTTCACTGTGGGATGGGTGTAGTTAGAATGTTGTGGGATTGGTTCACTGTGGAATGGGTGTAGTTAGAATGTTGGGGGATAGGTTCACTGTGGGATGGGTGCAGTTAGAATGTTGTGGGATAGGTGCACTGTGGGATGGATATGTAGTTAGAATGTTGTGGGATAGATGCACTGTGGGATGGGTGTAGTTTGAATGTTGTGGGATAGGTTCACTGTGGAATGGGTGTAGTTTGAATGTTGTGGGATAGGTGCACTTTTGGATTGGTGTAGTTAGAATGTTGTGGAATAGGTGCATTGTGGGATGGGTGTAGTTTGAATGTTGTGGAATAGGTGCACTGTGTAATGGGTGTAGTTTAAATGTTGTGGTATAGGTTCACTGTGGGATGGGTGTAGTTAGAATGTTGTGGGAAAGATTCACTGTGGGATGGGTCCAGTTAGAATGTTGTGGGATAGGTTCACTGTGCAATGGGTGTAGTTTGAATGTTGTGAGATAGGTGCACTGTGTAATGGGTGTAGTTTGAATGTTGTGGTATAGGTGCACTGTGTAATGGGTGTAG
Organism: Saccoglossus kowalevskii; assembly: GCF_978046115.1. Classification (NCBI taxonomy): domain Eukaryota; kingdom Metazoa; phylum Hemichordata; class Enteropneusta; family Harrimaniidae; genus Saccoglossus; species Saccoglossus kowalevskii. Next base: position 15,852,784 of record NC_140649.1, on the reverse strand, counting down.
TTCGAATGTTGTGGTATAGGTGCACTGTGTAATGGGTGTAGTTCGAATGTTGTGGTATAGGTTCACTGTGTAATGGGTGTAGTTTGAATGTTGTGGTATAGGTTCACTGTGGGATGGATGTAGTTTGAATGTTGTGGTATAGGTTCACTGTGTAATGGGTGTAGTTTGAATGTTGTGGTATAGGTTCACTGTGGGATGGATGTAGTTAAAATGTTGTGGTATAGGTTCACTGTGTAATGGGTGTAGTTTGAATGTTGTGAGATAGGTGCACTGTGGGATGGGTGTAGTTTGAATGTTGTGGGATAGGTGCACTGTGGGATGGGTGTAGTTTGAATGTTGTGGTGTAGGTGCACTGTGTAATGGGTGTAGTTCGAATGTTGTGGTATAGGTGCACTGTGGGATGGGTGTAGTTAGAATGTTGTGGGATAGGTGCACTTTTGGATTGGTGTAGTTAGAATGTTGTGGAATAGGTGCATTGTGGGATGGGTGTAGTTTGAATGTTGTGGAATAGATGCACTGTGGGATGGGTTTAGTTAGAATGTTGTGGGATAGGTGCACTGTGGGATGGATGTAGTTAGAATGTTGTGGGATAGGTGCACTGTGTAATGGGTGTAGTTCGAATGTTGTGGTATAGGTTCACTGTGGGATGGGTGTAGTTAGAATGTTGTGGGATAGGTTCACTGTGGGATGGGTGTAGTTAGAATGTTGTGGGATAGGTGTACTGTGTAATGGGTATAGTTCGAATGTTGTGGTATAGGTTCACTGTGGGATGGGTGTAGTTTGAATGTTGTGGTATAGGTTCAGTGTGGGATGGGTGAAGTTAGAATGTGGTGGGATAGGTGCACTGTGTAATGGGTGTAGTTTGAATGTTGTGTGATAGGTGCACTGTGGAATGGATGTAGTTAGAATGTTGTGGGATAGGTGCACTGTGGAATGGATGTAGTTAGAATGTTGTGGGATAGGTGCACTGTGTAATTAATGGGTGTAGTTCAAATGTTGTGGTATAGGTTCACTGTGGGATGGGTGTAGTTAGAATGTTGTGGGATTGGTTCACTGTGGAATGGGTGTAGTTAGCATGTTGGGGGATAGGTTCACTGTGGGATGGGTGCAGTTAGAATGTTGTGGGATAGGTGCACTGTGGGATGGATATGTAGTTAGAATGTTGTGGGATAGATGTACTGTGGGATGGGTGTAGTTAGAATGTTGTGGGATAGGTTCACTGTGGAATGGGTGTAGTTTGAATGTTGTGGGATAGGTGCACTTTTGGATTGGTGTAGTTAGAATGTTGTGGAATAGGTGCATTGTGGGATGGGTGTAGTTTGAATGTTGTGGAATAGGTGCACTGTGTAATGGGTGTAGTTCAAATGTTGTGGTATAGGTTCACTGTGGGATGGGTGTAGTTAGAATGTTGTGGGATAGATTCACTGTGGGATGGGTGCAGTTAGAATGTTGTGGGATAGGTTCACTGTGTAATGGGTGTAGTTTGAATGTTGTGAGATAGGTGCACTGTGTAATGGGTGTAGTTTGAATGTTGTGGTATAGGTGCACTGTGTAATGGGTGTAGTTCGAATGTTGTGGTATAGGTGCACTGTGTAATGGGTGTAGTTCGAATGTTGTGGTATAGGTGCACTGTGTAATGGGTGTAGTTTGAATGTTGTGGTATAGGTTCACTGTGGGTTGGATGTAGTTTGAATGTCGTGGTATAGGTTCACTGTGGGATGGATGTAGTTCGAATGTTGTGGGATAGGTGCACTGTGGGATGGATGTAGTTCGAATGTTGTGGTATAGGTTCACTGTGTAATGGGTGTAGTTTGAATGTTGTGGTATAGGTTCACTGTGGGATGGTTGTAGTTTGAATGTTGTGGTATAGGTTCACTGTGTAATGGGTGTAGTTTGAATGTTGTGGTATAGGTTCACTGTGGGATGGATGTAGTTTGAATGTTGTGGTATAGGTTCACTGTGTAATGGATGTAGTTTGAATGTTGTGAGATAGGTGCACTGTGGGATGGGTGTAGTTTGAATGTTGTGGGATAGGTGCACTGTGGGATGGGTGTAGTTTGAATGTTGTGGTATAGGTGCACTGTGTAATGGGTGTAGTTCGAATGTTGTGGTATAGGTGCACTGTGGGATGGGTGTAGTTAGAATGTTGTGGGATAGGTTCACTGTGGGATGGGTGTAGTTAGAATGTTGTGGTATAGGTTAACTGTGTTATGGGTGTAGTTTGAATGTTGTGGGATAGGTTCACTGTGGAATGGGTGTAGTTAGAATGTTGTGGGATAGATTCACTGTGGGATGGGTGCAGTTAGAATTTTGTGGGATAGGTGCACTGTGTAATGGGTGTAGTTCGAATGTTGTGGTATAGGTTCACTGTGGGATGGATGTAGTTAGAATGTTGTGGGATAGGTTCACTGTGGGATGGGTGTAGTTCGAATGTTGTGGTATAGGTTCACTGTGGGATGGGTGTAGTTCGAATGTTGTGGTATAGGTTCACTGTGGGATGGGTGTAGTTTGAATGTTGTGGTATAGGTTCACTGTGGGATGGGTGTAGTTAGAATGTTGTGGTATAGGTTCACTGTGTAATGGGTGTAGTTTGAATGTTGTGGAATAGGTTCACTGTGGCATGGATGTAGTTTGAATGTTGTGGAATAGGTTCACTGTGTAATGGGTGTAGTTTAAATGTTGTGGAATAGGTTCACTGTGGGATGGATGTAGTTTGAATGTTGTGGTATAGGTTCACTGTGTAATGGGTGTAGTTCGATTGTTGTGGTATAGGTTCAGTGTGGGATGGATGTAGTTTGAATGTTGTGGTATAGGTTCACTGTGGGATGGATGTAGTTTGAATGTTGTGGTATAGGTTCACTGTGGGATGGATGTAGTTCGAATGTTGTGGGATAGGTTCACTGTGTAATGGGTGTAGTTCGAATGTTGTGGGATTGGTTCACTGTGGGATTGGTGTAGTTAGAATGTTGTGGTATAGGTTCACTGTGTAATGGGTGTAGTTTGAATGTTGTGGTATAGGTTCACTGTGGGATGGATGTAGTTTGAATGTTGTGGTATAGGTTCACTGTGGGATGGATGTAGTTCGAATGTTGTGGGATAGGTTCACTGTGTAATGGGTGTAGTTAAAATGTTGTGGTATAGGTTCAATGTGTAATGGGTGTAGTTTGAATGTTGTGGTATAGGTTCACTGTGGGATGGATGTAGTTTGAATGTTGTGGTATAGGTTCACTGTGGGATGGATGTAGTTTGAATGTTGTGATATAGGTTCACTGTGTAATGGGTGTAGTTTGAATGTTGTGGTATAGGTTCACTGTGGGATGGATGTAGTTTGAATGTTGTGGTATAGGTTCACTGTGTAATGGGTGTAGTTTGAATGTTGTGGTATAGGTTCACTGTGGGATGGATGTAGTTTGAATGTTGTGGTATAGGTTCACTGTGTAATGGGTGTAGTTTGAATGTTGTGGGATAGGTGCACTGTGGAATGGGTGTAGTTTGAAAGTTGTGGGATAGGTGCACAGGCTGTGGGGGGTCGTTAAAGGATGGGTATAGTTAGAATGTTGTCGGATCGGTTCACTGTGTAATGGGTGTAGTTCGAATGTTGTGATATAGGTTCACTGTGGGATGGATGTAGTTAGAATGTTGTGGTATAGGTTCACTGTGGGATGGGAGTAATTCGAATGTTGTGGTATAGGTTCACTGTGGGATGGGTGTAGTTTGAATGTTGTGGTATAGGTGCACTGTGTCATGGGTGTAGTTCGAATGTTGTGGTATAGGTGCACTGTGGGATGGGTGTAGTTAGAATGTTGTGGGATAGGTTCACTGTGGGATGGGTGTAGTTAGAATGTTGTGGTATAGGTTAACTGTGTAATGGGTGTAGTTTGAATGTTGTGGAATAGGTTCACTGTGGAATGGGTGTAGTTAGAATGTTGTGGGATAGATTCACTGTGGGATGGGTGCAGTTAGAATGTTGTGGGATAGGTTCACTGTGGGATGGATGTAGTTAGAATGTTGTGGGATAGGTTCACTGTGGGATGGGTGTAGTTCGAATGTTGTGGTATAGGTTCACTGTGGGATGGGTGTAGTTTGAATGTTGTGGTATAGGTTCACTGTGGGATGGGTGTAGTTAGAATGTTGTGGTATAGGTTCACTGTGTAATGGGTGTAGTTTGAATGTTGTGGAATAGGTTCACTGTGGCATGGATGTAGTTTGAATGTTGTGGTATAGGTTCACTGTGTAATGGGTGTAGTTTGAATGTTGTGGAATAGGTTCACTGTGGGATGGATGTAGTTTGAATGTTGTGGTATAGGTTCACTGTGTAATGGGTGTAGTTCGAATGTTGTGGTATAGGTTCAGTGTGGGATGGATGTAGTTTGAATGTTGTGGTATAGGTTCACTGTGGGATGGATGTAGTTTGAATGTTGTGGTATAGGTTCACTGTGGGATGGATGTAGTTCGAATGTTGTGGGATAGGTTCACTGTGTAATGGGTGTAGTTCGAATGTTGTGGGATTGGTTCACTGTGGGATTGGTGTAGTTAGAATGTTGTGGTATAGGTTCACTGTGTAATGGGTGTAGTTTGAATGTTGTGGTATAGGTTCACTGTGGGATGGATGTAGTTTGAATGTTGTGGTATAGGTTCACTGTGGGATGGATGTAGTTCGAATGTTGTGGGATAGGTTCACAGTGTAATGGGTGTAGTTAAAATGTTGTGGTATAGGTTCACTGTGGGATGGATGTAGTTCGAATGTTGTGGGATAGGTGCACTGTGGGATGGATGTAGTTCGAATGTTGTGGTATAGGTTCACTGTGTAATGGGTGTAGTTTGAATGTTGTCGTACAGGTTCACTGTGGGATGGATGTAGTTTGAATGTTGTGGTATAGGTTCACTGTGTAATGGGTGTAGTTTGAATGTTGTGGTATAGGTTCACTGTGGGATGGATGTAGTTTGAATGTTGTGGTATAGGTTCACTGTGTAATGGGTGTAGTTTGAATGTTGTGGGATAGGTGCACTGTGGAATGGGTGTAGTTTGAATGTTGTGGGATAGGTGCACAGGCTGTGGGGGGTCGTTAAAGGATGGGTATAGTTTGGATGATGCTGTGGCTTGCAGGCGGGGACAAGTGATTGGTTATTAGGTACATTCAGTGTAAATGGTGTGCATTTGCAGGACATTGGGGAGGGTAGTTGGTTGTTTGTTAATGATTTGGACTAAAATGACACTAAGCAAGAAAATAATCGACTCAATATACTAGTAGACACAGATAGCCCTCACAAATAAAGTTATAATTATGCATGTAGAACAATGCAAGAAATTCAAAGATGATTTTACCTGGTGGTGGTCCTTATTGAAAATTTCATGTCCAAATGCAGGTGGTTTTTCGAGATATACCATCACTACAGGTGAATACTTTTCACCAGACACGAGCGTCAGTGAATCCATCAGTGAGTCATACAATTCTTCTATTTCAATCATGACCTTCACAGTAGACATCAGCTCACCCCGATTCGATATCACGTGATCCATATTCAGAGATATAAATTGTCTATTTGCATTGCACAACAACTGTTTATGGGCAAAACAAATCAATGATCAACCCTTGAATCATCATAACGTTTATGTCATTTACGGATTGAAAGACGACGAACTGCCTACTTCGTAATAACAGGGCTAGAACGAGGATGCGCACAATCAAACCCATTATTTAATGTGAGCGAAAATCAATTATTATTAAATTAATATAGATACCTGTGTTTCTCTTGAAGTGGCTTCGTCACCAAGACGAAATGTAACACTTCGGTTGAATTGTGTGTCATTGTGTTTAAGTCGAATATGTAACGCCACCTCGACTCCAAGTAACTTGGTATCATTGCTTTCTGCTGGCCAGGTACCATGGAAATCAATATTCATAACGATAGACTTGTCTACGCGTGTTATTTCTAGAAATAAATTTAAGAAAAATTAATTGTGATATTTTGAAACAGTTGCACTATTGGTTTTGGCATTTCTCGCTAATGTTAACAGTGTTAGCTCTAACGTACGACTCAGTCTACCATGCACCATCAGGTGGTTTCCCACATTCTGGGGAATAAAGTACTCCGTACAGCCTATTATTGTGTAACAACAGGGCAGGGATGGATAAAACGAAGTCGAGCCCATTATTTAAGCGAATACCTGTTCTGAGCCCTGTAATGACGCAATAATGAACAGTGTAAAGTTTTTTTATTTCGATTATAATACCATGAACTGGCAAAAAATTCAACATGACCAGAATTTCAAAACCGGAAAAAATAACAGTGGATTTGTTGTTCAAGCCATCCGTACAAATGTACAGGAAAAGATCGAGTGTTGAAAAGTCGCACACACACGATCTTGTTCTAATGCTCGTCTATTGACCTCAATCACTGCCCTGATAGCGTCTGATACCAGGGCTGCACGTGGTAACGACTCAGTGAAAATGCGCCTCATTAATGGGCAGCGTGTGGTATTGTAAATATATTATAGAAGGGTCGGTGTTGCTATTACTTTGTTAATGTCGATGTTTACCATCGAATTGTATTCTCGGTTTTGGCCACAGGATATATCATGTCAGACAACTACTACTACTATTAGCTCATTTCGGAATCCGTTTGAACGCTGTCGTGCTGATCATGTATGTAGATATCCGTTTCCGTTGTTCGTAGATAATTTGGGGCAAAACCAAATGCATTTCCCCTATTCAGATAGTCTGCTTCACATTTGTTGTTATTCGAGTACTACGCTTAAGATAAGCACCGAAATGTAACTATTCAAACTATTGAGTCAAGGAAGATTTTTTGTCTCGTCTGTCAATTATATACACATCGTCGGTATACGCGCGAAACCACGGCTACATATAAAAGAGCAAATTCATTTAGTTTTGACTCGATCCTCACCAAGTTATCACGAATTAGCACTCAAAATGACCACAACTCTATATCCTGACTTTTGTATGGGTTTTGCATGATGATATATTCCGGTTCAACGTACGGCATTTACGACACTGTGCAAGTTGACGAGATAACATATCGGACTGAAATATGTCTTATGTTTGGCGTTGGTCAGATAGGGGTCAGATAACAATGAGACGTCGCCAGTCGGTCAAAGATTGGGTATACAACATGCCATAGACTCTATAATTTAGATCTTTATATCCATCAAAGTGTCAAATAAATGACATTTAAATTGCAGAGTTCAAAACGACAACGGAATATGTAAAGTAATAAAGATTGGTTCATGAAGTGTAATTGTTTTTTTATAGTCTGTCAGACTATCGTAGTTTTTTTGCATGTTCACCATTTTGTGCGATATAACCGCTTCATTTTTAGTCTCTAAACACCAGAGCAAAGTAAGAAAACAGCCGAGATCTTCTGCTGGCATTTCCAGTGGAAAATATATTTTAAATTTTGATTGTGAAAACAAATCAAGCACCTGTTATTCACGCATGGCCAAACAACGTCGGATAGTGCGAGTTTTGTTGTCTACACAACAGCGTCACTGTGATCGGTCGAAGTAGTCACCGCCACCCGGAGAATCAGCAGACAATGTTAGTACCAAAACACTGCCGAAAGGCATTACCATCGCCCTTCAATTTTAGCTCAGGAAAATTATTAGTTGTCAGATTTCAGACACAACTCAGACTTGTTTCTTAATAATATAAACATCTCGTATGCCATTTTGAAACAGTGCAATGACACGACCAATTGTTCGCTGGAAGTTATGAACCATTGATAACTTGGACAGCATAAAACTGAAAGTAGCTTAACACTTACTCCCGACCGGACTTAGGGCAACAATCCTATTTGATGCCGCAGCCAGATCAAGGCTTTGTTCAGAGATTCCCAGCGCAATCATCTGAGGTCCGAGACGTTTCTGGTTTTCCGTGAATCTATGTACGTGTTCCATGTACGACGCTACATGTCTTGTCTCGTCAATAGCAATCTCTTGCTCTCCAAGTTTCGTGGCCAAAAGACAATGACTACCCACGAAAAACAAAAGTACGATAGGAATTTTTCGAACCATTTTGGACAAACGGAAAAGAAATCACAATGACTTTAGTTATGAGCACGTGAGTCAATTGACTGAAGGCTAATTTGACTATTATCAGATGTGACCAGGTGCCGTGCATTATCGTCATTTCCGATTCTGACCGAGACCATTTCTATTCGAGTTTACAGTTTTTCTTGTTGACGTTCACATTTCCCTTTATTCTGATGTAGGACATGCGAGTCGAAATTAGTTTCATGGTCACTGCATTTAAACGAAAAAATGCAATTGAATAATAATTAAATTATTTCGAATCAGTGTTACACAAAGGTACATAATGGCGGACGTATTCATTTGTCATTGCACAAACCAAAAATGTAAACCAGTCTTTTGGGCTATCAAAATGCATTCTCATGCGTAAACTGCAAAAGATAGAATTCTCAGTAAATGGAAGTATTTATGACAATTTAATTCTTTCACTGCAAATAACTTGTATTTGTTATATATAATAACATGTAAATGCTTTCATACTTTCCAATAGTAGCGACTCTCGAGCAACCCAAGATGTAAAGTCATTTGATTTAGCAACCAACTCGTCAATATAATGAATAGTTTAATTTCCTGATACTAAAAATTCTTATATTTTTCCAGCTTTATTTTTTTTCACCCATATTTAGTGGCACATTTTCACGAATTGTGAAAAGACCATGGTTTGAATTGACTCCGAGACGAGTAATTATGTCTACACCAGAACCGTAAATAGAGGGATTGCCCCAAAACAACTACCATAGTGTAAATAATAACCGGTATTCTTTAACGGCAACGTCTTTTATGCAACTGGGTCAGAATGTTCAGCGATATCAAAAATACACGCTCAAAAAATACGACCAGAAGCTGCGAAACGGATAATACCGGCATTGGTTAAGCAAGATATCAAAATCCTACTGCTGATCTGCACTGGCTCGGAAGATGAATTCTGATTGGCTAAAAAAACAAAAAACTTGTGGCGTTGAATGCACGTTCATTCTCAGTAATGTTATGCAAATTAGAAATTCAAACTAGCTAATCATTTACAACCTTCCGAGCCAGTGCAGATTAGCCCAAATCCTACAATGTCATATTTCTCAAACTCCCCAAGAAATTATTTTTTCTTCCACGGAACGAATGACTGTTACTACACTCGTATAGTATTTATGATATTGTAGGAGAGGCCAATTTATATCTTTTAATTAAATTGTCTATGAGAATTTTATACAAGCTTTGATGTTCAACTGACCAGGAAACTAAAACAGGTTTTCCAACACCGGGAATTGAACCCGGGCATTGGCGGTGAAAGCGCCAAATCCTAACCACTAGACCATATGGAACATTGACATATGAAGGCGTTTCCTATTTATCGGGAAAACACAAGTAAGGCATATAATAGGATACTTGTGACATGAACTGAACGTCGTGTATTATATATTCGCTTGTAATCAAGCCAACAAATACGAGAGGCCAATTTACATCTTTTAATTAAATTGTCTATGGGAATTCTGTACAAGTCGCGATGTTCAACTGACCAGGAATCTAAAACAGGTTTTCCCACACAGGGAATTGAACCCGGGCCTGGGCGGTGAGAGCGCCAAATCCTAACCACTAGACCATATGGGAAGCTGACGTATAAAGGCGTTTCCTATTTATCGGGAAAACACAAGTAAGGCATATAATCGGATACGAGTAACATGAACTGCACGTCGTGTATTATATATTCACTTGTAATCAAGCCAAAAAATACGAGAGGCCAATTTATATCTTTTAATTAAATTGTCTATGTGAATTTTGTACAAGCCGCGATGTTCAACTGACCAGGAATCTAAAACAGGTTTTCCCACACCGGGAATTGAACCCGGGCCTTGGCCGTGAGAACGCCAAATCCTAACCACTAGACAATATGAGACGTTGACGAATGAAGGCGTTCTCTATTTATCGGGGAAACACAAGTAAGGCATATAATCGGATACGAGTAACATGAACTGGACGTCGTGTATTATATATTCTCTTGTAATCAAGCCAACAAATACGAGAGGCCAATTTATATCTTTTAATTAAATTGTCTATGAGTATTTTGGGCAAGCCGCGATGTTACAAAATCAATCAGACATAAAAATAAACTATACGAGAAAATGATTAAGAGTAATTACAATCCAAATCGCCTGTCTGCTTACAAAAAAACCTACAGAAATATTTTAACAACTATTCTTAGAAAATCTAAAAAAAAATATCAGCCGCGATGTTACCATCGTCCGCCTGCACGGTGTTGTTCCGTTCGGACATTCCTCTCTCTACAACACCGTGCGGTAATACCATTCATAATCGTGTATGTCACGTGGTTGCGCGATAGAAAGTTTACCGACCAATAGAAAGCTTTGTTACAAAGACTGCCAGAAAACGCTCGGAGCTCTGCATTTCTGATATTTTCGGCTTCATTACTGCCAATACGTGTTGCAGTGATATCACTAGCTTTGGGGTATAACACCTACTCTTCTATAATAGTCAACAGTGGTGACAACACTATTACCACTATTATTAAGTAAAGCTTGAATAGCTTTGGTGTGAATATCAGTGAGTTGCATGATGTATGGATATTGTCGCTGTATCGCCTCGACATCCAAGCAAACACAGCTTTAGCTGTGCTCAGCAACATTTATTCTCGGGTCAGGCATTTTCACCGCCTGGCAACCATCATGGTGAAACAAAGACCAATAAATTCTCAGAAAACGGTATTATGGGATGGTTGTTGTCACCCCCATATGCAAACTATTTAAATTTGGTTGGATTTCTTCAAAGTTAAGTTTGTGCTGTTTTCTCGATTTTTTGACCAGTGCACAGCAGCTCGCGCAGAGTCCATAGAAATACATGGTATTGTGGTGCGCGTCTTAAATAGCAACGTGGAGCGTTTAGTGACTAAGCTCCGCCTCGAAGATTTTGATAGCTTGGCCAAGCGCGTTGAAGAAAGAAGTTATATGATTGGCTGTTGTTAAACTGATTCTAAACTGTGAGGGCATTGTCACATACACATAGTCCTAATGAAATACTTCAAGGTGATATAGAGTGGAGTGCTTCGCCGGAACATTCACCTTGAAAATTCAAGATGCGATGTTACAGAATCAATCAGACATAAAAATAAACTATACGAGAAAATGATTAAGAGTAATTACAATCCAAATCGCCTGTCTGCTTACAAAAAAACCTACAGAAATATTTTAACAACTATTCTTAGAAAATATAAAAACAAATATTACTCCAATTTAATTAATCTAAATGAAAACAACCCGACTAAACTCTGGAAAACGATAAATGATTTAACAGGAAAGGCCAAAGGGAATCGTGGTAGACTGCTTAAACTACTTACCATAGACAACCCGCTTAATCAAACCATGAATATTCATGACCCAATAAAAATAACTAACTATTTTAATAGATTTTTTGCTAATATTGGGGAGGAACTTGCTATGAATATTAACACATCTGCCGATCCCTTGGACTACTTCACAACTACCAATTTGAATTCCTTCTTTCTCCAACCAGTTTCCATCCATGAAATAGAATCTGATCTAAACTTATTAGACCCGCGTAAATCTTGTGGCCATGACTATAATTATTCCCGTCTTCTAAGAGATGCTGCCCCTTTCATTAAAATACCTCTTTGTCACATTATAAATCAATCCGTTATGTCTGGTGTGTTCCCCGACCAACTAAAAATAGCCAAAATTACTCCAATTTTCAAAAAAGGTTCATCCTATTTGCCTGGTAATTACAGACCAATCTCACTCAATCTTACCCGTTATCAATAAAATTATTGAAAAAACTCTGCACAAACAATTATCTTCCTTTCTTAACAAATTTAATATTATCAATAAGCACCAATATGGATTTTGCAGAAAATACAGTACCAAGCTTACGTTAATAGATCTTTTCTATGAATTAATTAATGAAATTGATGATGGTAATATCGTGATGGGGTATTCCTGGATTTTACTAAGGCCTTCGACACGATAAATCACAACATTCTTCTTTCCAAATTAAGTTCCTATGGTATTCGTGGAAAACCTTTAAAGTGGCTTGAAAACTATCTATTGAATCGAAAACAGTTTGTTCAAGCTGATGGTCATACCTCCTCCACTCTCCCAATTAATTATGGTGTGCCACAAGGTTCCATCCTTGGTCCGTTACTTTTTCTAATTTATATAAACGATATTCCTGCATTATCATCTTACTTTGAAATTAAATTATTTGCTGATGACTCAAATCTTTTTCATTCATTTTCCAGTAACAGTATATCCAGCGCTGAAGTTGATTTACATTTAGATATGATGAACACATGGTGCAACACTAATAAACTTACAATTAATACCAACAAAACTAATTACACGCTGTTTTCCACCTCTATGAAACAGCTGGTAAACAAACAAAACATACATTTAAACAGTGCAGTTTTCCAGGAAGTCGATACTACTACTTATCTTGGTGTGGTGATAGATAAACATCTCACATGGAAACCGCATATTAATAAAGTTTTAGCAAAGCTAACTCCTTTAATTGGTTTAATGGCTAAGCTCAGACATACACTTCCCAAATACGTTCTTATCCTTCTGTATAATTCTCTAATTCTTCCTCATATCTCCTATGGTTTAGAAGTGTGGAGTAGTACTTATCGCACATTTCTAGACCCTTTATATAAACAACAAAAAAAGCTTGTTCGTATCATACTATTTAAAGATTACTGTTCACATAGTAAACCTCTGTTCCAGTCACTACGTAATCTCAACATCTATGACAAATTTAAGTATCAGCTATGTACATTTATACATGACCTACAATGTCACAGAATGCCACGTGACCTTAATTATTATTTCACTTTCCATACTCACAATTATCACACTAGGTCTAAGGATAATTCACACTTTCTTCTACCAATGAAAAATACAAATTTGGATAAGTTTTCAGTCGATTACCAGACACTAAAAATTTGAAACAGCTTACCCCCGGATATCCAATTGATTCGTAGTCGAGCAAATTTAAAAAAAGAAGTGAAAGACTATTTAATCCACTGTAATCATCCTTAGTTATATACCAATATGTATATATAGAGGTATACAAATATGTATCTGTGTGTAAGCAAACCATTGTAAATAAGTTTTTTTCTGTCTACTTGATTGCCTTTTTTAATTAATAGCTATTCAAAAATATATTTTGATGGGAAACAGACTAGACTAGCTCTGCATGAGCTAATTTCTGTTTCCCAGCCATAGATTAATATTATTATTATTTATCAATATTTATTAGTTATTATTTATTGTTATTCTTTTATGTAATCTATGGCAAACAAACATTATTATTATTATTATTATTATGTTCAACTGACCAGGAATCTATAACAGGTTTTCCAACACCGGGAGTTGAACCCGGGCCTTGGTGGAGAAAGCGCCAAATCCTAACCACAAGACCAAATGGGACGTTGACGTATGAAGGCGTTTCCTATTTTTCAGGAATACACAAGTAATGCATATAATGGGATACTTGTGACGTGCCATGAACTGCACGTCGTGTATTATATATTCTCCTGTAATCAAGCAAACAATTACGAGAGGCCAATTTATATATTTTAATTAAATTGTCTATGAGAATTGTGTACAAGCTATGATGTTCAAATGACCAGGAATCAAAAAAAGGTGTTCCTACAACAGGAATTGAACTCGGGCTTGGCGGCGAAAGCGCCAAATCCTAACCACAAGACCATATGGGACGATGACGTTTGAAGGCGTTTCCTATTTATCAGGAATACACATGTAAGGCATATCATGGGATACTTGTGACGTGCCATGAACTGCACGTCGTGTATTATATATTCTCTTGTAATCAAGCCAACAAATACAAGAGGCCAATTTATATCTTTTAATTAGATATAAAGGCGTTTCCTATTTATCGGGAAAAATCAAGTAAGGCGTATAATAGGATACTTGTGTCATGAACTGCACTTCGTGTATTATATATGCTATTATATATAGACCATATGGGACGTTGTCGTGTGAAGGCGTTACCTATTTATCGGAAAAACACTAGTAAGGCATATATTAGGATACTTGTGACATGAACTGCACGTCGTGTATTATATGTTCTCTTGTAATAAGGCAACAAATACGAGAGGTCAATTTATATCTTTTAATTAAATTGTTTATGAGAATTTTGTACAAGCCGCGATGTTTAACTGACCACAAATCTAAAACAGGTGTTCCCACACCAGGAATTGAACCGGGCCTCGGCGGTGAAAGCGCCAAATCCTAAGCACTAGACCATATGGAACATTTACATATGAAGGCGTTTCCTATTTATCGGAAAAACACAAGTAAGGCATATAATAGGATAAGTGTGACATGAACTGCACGTCGTGTATTATATATTCTCTTGTAATAAGGCAACAAATACGAGAGGCCAATTTATATCTTTTAATTAAATTGTCTACAAGAATTTTGCAGAAGCCGCGATGTTCAACTGACCAGGAATCTAAAACTAGTGTTCCCACACCGGGAATTGAACCTGGGCCTTGGCTGTGAAAGCGCCAAATCCGAACCACTAGACCATATAGGACGTTTACATTTGAAGGCGTTTCCTATTTATCGGGAAAACACAAGTATGGCATACAATAGGATACTTGTGACATGAACTGCACGCCGTGTATTATATATTCTCTTGTAATAAGGCAACAAATACGAGAGGTCAATTTATATTTTTTAATTAAATTGTTTATGAGAATTTTGTACAAGCCGCGATGTTTAACTGACCAGAAATCTAAAACAGGTGAATTGAACCGGGCCTCGGCGGTGAAAGCGCCAAATCCTAAGCACTAGACCATATGGAACGTTGACATATGAAGGCGTTTCCTATTTATCGGAGAAACACAATTAAGGCATATAATAGGATACTTGTGACATGAACTGCACGTCGTGTATTATATATTCTCTTGTAATCAAGCCAACAAATACGTGAGGCCAATTTATATCTTTTAATTAAATTGTCTACAAGAATTTTATACAAGCTGCGATGTTCAACTGACCAGGAATCTAAAACAGGTTTTCTCACACCGGTAATTGAACCCTGGACTTGGCGATGAGATCGCCGAATCCTAACCACTAGACTATCTGGGACGTTCACGTGTGAAGGCGTTTCGTATTTGTCGGGAATACATAAGTATTGCATATAATCGGATACTTGTGACGTGACATGAACTGAATGTCGAATATTATATATTCTCTTTTAATAATCCAACAAATACGAGAGGCCAATTTATATCTTTTAATTAAATTGTCTACGAGAATTTTGTACAAACCGCGATGTTCACCTGACCAAGAATCTAAAACAGGTTTTCCCACACCAGGAAATGAAACCGGGCCTTGACGGTGAGAGCGCCAAATACTAGCCACTAGACCATATGGGACGTTGACATTTGAAGGCGTTTCCTATTTATCGGGAAAACACAAATAAGGCAAATATTATGATATTTGTGACATGAACTGCACATCGGGTATTATATATTCTCTTGTAATAAGGCAACAAATACGAGAAGCCAATTTATATATTTTAATTAAATTGTCTATGAAAATTTTATACAAGCTGCGATGTTCAACTGACCTGCAATCTAAAACAGGTGTTCCTACACCGGGAATTGAACCCGGGCTTTGGCGGTGAAAGCGCCAAATCCTAACCACTAGACCATATGGGACTTTGTCGTATGAAGGCGTTTCCTATTTATCGGGAAAACACAAGTAAGGCATATAACAGGATACTTGTGACATGAACTGCACGTCGTGTATTATATATTCCCTTGGAATAAGGCAACAAATACGAGAGGCCAATTTATATCTTTTAATTAAATTGTCTATGAGAATTTTGTACAAGCTGCGATGTTCAACTGACCAGGAATCTAAAACAGGTGTTCCCACAACTGTTTTGAACCCGTTGTCGTATGAAGGAGTTTCCTATTTTTCGGGAAAACACAAGTAATGCATATAATATGATATTTGTGACATGAACTGCACGTCGTGTATTATATATTCTCTTACATGTGGGAACACCTGTTTTAGATTCCTGGTCAGTTGATCATAGCAGCTTGTATAAAATACTCATAGACAAATTAATTAAAAGATATAAATTGGACTCTCGTATTTGTTGCCTTATTACAACAGAATATATAATACACGACGTGTAGTTCATGTCACACTTATCCTATCATATGCCTTACCTGTGTTTTCCCGAAAAATAGCTAACGCCTTCATACAACTATATCCCATATGGTCTAGTGGTTAGGATTTGGCGCTCTCACCGCCAAGGCCTGGATTCAATTCCCGGCGAGGGAACACCTGTTTTAGATTCCTGGTCAGTTGAATATCACAGCTTGTATAAAATTCTCATAGACAATTTAATTAAAAGATATAAATTGGCCTCTCGTATTTGTTGCCTTATCAGAAGAGAATATATAATACACGACGTGCAGTTCATATCACAAGTATCCTATTATATGCCTTACTTGTGTTTTCCCGATAAATAGAAAACGCCTTCATACGACAATGTCCCATATGGTCTAGCGGTTAGGATTTGGCGCTCTCACAGCAATGCCCGGGTTCATTCCCGGTGTGGGAACACCTGTTCTGGATTCCTGGTCAGTTGAACATCGCAGCTTGTACAAAATTCCCAGTATAATTTAATTAAAAGATATAAATTGGCCTCTCGTATTTGTTGGCTTGATTACAAGAGAATATATAATACTCGACATTCAGTTCATGTCACGTAACAAGTATCCGATTATATGCCTTACTTGTGTGTTGCCGATAAATAGGAAACGTCTTCACACGTCAACGTCCCATATGGTCTAGTGGTTAGGATTTGGCCCTTTCACCGCCATGGCCAGGGTTCAATTCCCGGTGTGGGAACACCAGTTTTATATTCCTGGGCAGTTGAACATCGCAGCTTGTATAAAGTTCTCATAGACAAATTAATTAAAAGATATAAATTGGACTCTCGTATTTGTTGCCGTATTACAAGAGAATATATAATACACGACGAGTAGTTCATGTCACACTTATCCTATTATATGCCTTACCCGTGTTTTCCCGAAAAATAGCTAACGCCTTCATACAACAATATCCCATATGGTCTAGTGGTTAGGATTTGGCGCTTTCACCGCCAAGGCCCGGGTTCAATTCCCGGTGTGGGAACACCTGTTTTATTTTCCTGGTCAGTTGAACATCGCAGCTTGTACAAATTCTCATAGACAATTTAATTAAAAGATATAAATTGGCCTCTAGTATTTGTTGGCCTCTCGTGTTTGTTGGCTTGATTACAAGAGAATATATAATACACGACGTGCAGTTCATATCACATGAATCCGATTGTATGCCTTACTTGTGTTTTCCGATAAATATGAAACGCCTTCATATGTCAACGTCCCATATGGTCTAGTGGTTAGGATTTGGCTTGATAACAAGAGAATATATATAACACAAGGCATTCAGTTTTTGTCACGTCACAGGTATCTGATTATATGCCTTACTTGTGTATTGCCGATAAATAGGAAACGCCTTCATACGTCAACGTCCCATATGGTCTAGTGGTTAGGATTTGGCCTTTTCACCGCCAAGGCGCGGGTTCAATTCCCGATGTGGGAACACCTGTTTTATAATCCTGGTCAGTTGAACATCGCAGCTTGTACAACATTCTCATAGACAAAGTAATTAAAAGATATAAATTGGCCTCTCGTGTTTGTTGCCTTGATTACAAGAGAATATATAATACACGACGTGCAGTTCATATCACATCAATCCGATTGTATGCCTTACTTGTGTTTTCCCGATAAATATGAAACGCCTTCATATGTCTACGTCCCATATGGTCTAGTGGTTAGGATTTGGCGCTTTCACCGCCAAGGACCGGGTTCAATTCCCGGTGTGGGAACACCTGTTTTAGATTCCTGGTCAGTTGAACATCGCAGCTTGTATAAAATTCTCATAGACAATTTAATTAAAAGATATAAATTGGCCTCTCGTATTTGTTGCCTTATCAGAAGAGAATATATAATACACGACGTGCAGTTCATATCACAAGTATCCTATTATATGCCTTACCTGTGTTTTCCCGATAAATAGAAAACGCCTTCATACGACAATGTCCCATATGGTCTAGCGGTTAGGATTTGGCGCTCTCACAGCGAGGCCCGGATTCATTCCCGGTGTGGGAACACCTGTTCTGGATTCCTGGTCAGTTGAACATCGCAGCTTGTACAAAATTGCCAGTATAATTTAATTAAAAGATATAAATTGGCCTCTCGTATTTGTTGGCTCGATCACAAGAGAATATATAATACTCGACATTCAGTTCATGTCACGTAACAAGTATCCGATTATATGCCTTACTTGTGTATTGCCGATAAATAGGAAACGCCTTCACACGTCAACGTCCCATATGGTCTAGTGGTTAGGATTTGGCCCTTTCACCGCCATGGCCAGGGTTCAATTTCCGGTGTGGGAACACCTGTTTTAGATTCCTGGTCAGTTGAACATCGCAGCTTGTATAAAATTCTCATAGACAATTTAATTAAAAGATATAAATTGTCCTCTCGCATTTGTTGCCTTATCAGAAGAGAAAATATAATACACGACGTGCAGTTCATATCACAAGTATCCTATTATATGCCTTACTTGTGTTTTCCCGATAAATAGGAAACGCCTTCATACGACAATGTCCCATATGGTATAGCGGTTAGGATTTGGCGCTCTCACCGCCAAGGCCCTGGTTCAATTCCCGGTGTGGGAACACCTGTTTTAGATTCTTGGTCAGTTGAACATCGCACCTTGTACAACATTCTCATAGACAGTTTAATTCAAAGATATTAATTGGCCTCTCGTATTTGTTGGCTTGATTACAAGAGAATATATAATACTCGACATTCAGTTCATGTCACCGCCAAGGCCCGCGTTCAATTCCCGGTGTGGGAACACCTGTTTTAGATTCCTGGTCAGTTGAACATCGCAGCTTGTATACAATTCTCAGAGACAATCTAATTAAAAGATATAAATTGGCCTCTCGTATTTGTTGGCTTGATAACAAGAGAATATATATGACACACGACATTCAATTTTTGTCACGTCACAAGTATCTGATTATATGCCCTACTTGTGTATTGCCGATAAATAGGAAACGCCTTCATACGCCAACGTTCCATATGGTCAAGTGGTTAGGATTTGGCGCTCTCACCGCCGAGGCCCGGGTTCAATTCACGGTGTGGGAACACCTGTTTTAGATTCCTGGTCAGTTGAACATCACAGCTTGTACAAAATTCTCATAGACAATTTAATTAAAAGATATAAATTGGCCTCTCGTATTTGTTGGCTTGATAACAAGAGAATATATATAACACACGACATTCAATTTTTGTCACGTCACAAGTATCTGATTATATGCCCTACTTGTGTATTGCCGATAAATAGGAAACGCCTTCATACGCCAACGTTCCATATGGTCAAGTGGTTAGGATTTGGCGCTCTCACCGCCGAGGCCCGGGTTCAATTCACGGTGTGGGAACACCTGTTTTAGATTCCTGGTCAGTTGAACATCACAGCTTGTACAAAATTCTCATAGACAATTTAATTAAAAGATATAAATTGGCCTCTCGTATTTGTTGGCTTGATTGCAAGAGAATATATAATACTCGAGGTTTATGTCACGTCACAAGTATCAGATTATATGCCTTACTTATGTGTTCCCGATAAATAGGAAACGCCTTCATATGTCAACGTCCCATATGGTCTAGTGGTTAAGATTTAGCGCTCTCGCCGCCACGGCCCTGGTTCAATTCCCGGTGTGGGAACATCTGTTTTAGATTTATGGTCAGTTGAACATCGCAGCTTGTATACAATTCTCATAGACAATTTAATTAAAAGATATAAATTGGCCTCTCGTATTTGTTGGCTTGATAACAAGAGAATATATATAACACACGACATTCAATTTTTGTCACGTCACAAGTATCTGATTATATGCCTTACTTGTGTATTGCCGATAAATAGGAAACGCCTTCATACGTCATCGTCCCATATGGTCTAGTGGTTAGGATTTGATGCTTTCACCGCCAAGGCATGGGTTCAATTCCCGGTGTGGGAACACCTGTTTTATATTCCTGGTCAGTTGAACATCGCACCTTGTACAAAATTCCCATGTACAATTTAATTAAAAGATATAAATTGGCCTCTCGTATTTGTTGCCTTATCAGAAGAGAATATATAATACACGACGTGTAGTTCATATCACAAGTATCTTATTATATGCCTTACTTGTGTTTTCCCGATAAATAGAAAACGCCTTCATACGACAATGTCCCATATGGTCTAGCGGTTAGGATTTGGCGCTCTCACAGCAAGGCCTGGGTTCATTAATTCCCGGTGTGGGAACACCTGTTCTAGATTCCTGGTCAGTTGAACATCGCAGCTTGTACAACATTCCCAGTATAATTTAATTAAAAGATATAAATTGGCCTCTCGTATTTGTTGGTTTGATTACAAGAGAATATATAATACTCGACATTCAGTTCATGTCACGTCACAAGTATCTGATTATATGCCCTACTTGTGTATTGCCGATAAACAGGAAACGCCTTCATACGCCAACGTTCCATATGGTCAAGTGGTTAGGATTTGGCGCTCTCACCGCCGAGGCCCGGGTTCAATTCCCGGTGTGGGAACACCTGTTTTAGATTCCTGGTCAGTTGAACATCACAGCTTGTACAAATTTCTCATAGACAATTTAATTAAAAGATATAAATTGGCCTCTCGTATTTGTTGGCTTGATTGCAAGAGAATATATAATACTCGAGGTTCATGTCACGTCACAAGTATCAGATTATATGCCTTACTTATGTGTTCCCGATAAATAGGAAACGCCTTCATACGTCAACGTCCCATATGGTCTAGTGGTTAAGATTTAGCGCTCTCGCCGCCACGGCCCGGGTTCAATTCCCGGTGTGGGAACACCTGTTTTAGATTCCTGGTCAGTTGAACATCGCAGCTTGTACAAAATTCTCATAGACAATTTAATTAAATGATATAAATTGGCCTCTCGTATTTGTTGGCTTGATTACAAGAGAATATATAATACTCGATATTCAGTTCATGTCACGTCACGAGTATCCGATTATATGCCTTACTTATGTGTTCCAGATAAATAGGAAATGCCTTCATACGTCAACATCCCATATGGTCTAGTGGTTAGGATTTGGCGCTCTCACCGCCAAGGCCTGGGTTCAATTCCCGGTGTGGGAATACCAGTTTTATATTCCTGGTCCGTTGAACATCGCAGCTTGTACAAAATTCTCATAGACAATTTAATTAAATGATATAAATTGGCCTCTCGTATTTGTTGGCTTGATTACAAGAGAATATGTAATACAAGACGTGCAGTTCATGTCAGAAGTATCCGATTGCATGCCATACTTGTGTTTTCCCGATAAATAAGAAACGCCTTCAAATGTCATCGTCCCACATGGTCTAGTGGTTAGGATTCGGCGCTTTCACCGACAAGGCCCGGGTTCAATTCCCGGTGTGTGAACACCTGTTTTAGATTCCTGGTCAGTTGAACATCGCAGCTTGTACAAAATTCTCATAGACAATTTAATTAAAAGATATAAATTGGCCTCTCATATTTGTTGTCTCATCAGAAGAGAATATATAATACTCGACATTCAGTTCATGTCACGTCACAAGTATCCGATTATATGCCTTACTTATGTGTTCCCGATAAATAGGAAACGCCTTCATACGTCAACATCCCAAATGGTCTAGTGGTTAGCATTTGGCGCTCTCACCGCCAAGGCCCGGGTTCAATTCCCGGTATGGGAACACCAGTTTTATATTCCTGGTCAGTTGAACATCGCAGCTTGTACAAAATTCTCATAGACAATTTAATTAAAAGATATAAATTGGTCTCTCGCATTTGTTGCCTTATAACAAGTGAATATATAATACTCGACATTCAAATCATGTCACGTCACAAGTATCCGATTATATGCCTTACTTATGTGTTCCCGATAAATAGGAAACGCCTTCATACGACAACGTCCCATATGGTCTAGTGGTCATGATTTTGCGCTCTCACCGCCATGACCCGGGTTCATTTCCCGGTGTGGGAACACCAGTTTTATATTCCTAGTCAGTTGAACATCGCAGCTTGTACAAAATTCTCATGGACAATTTAATTAAAAGATATAAATTGGCCTCTCGTATTTGTTGGCTCGATCACAAGAGAATATATAATGCTCGACATTCAGTTCATGTCACGTCACAAGTATAAGATTATATGCCTTACTTATGTGTTCCCGATAAATAGGAAATGCCTTCATACGTCAACATCCCATATGGTCTAGTGGTTAGGATTTGGCGCTCTCACCGCCAAGGCCCGGGTTCATTTTCCGGTGTGGGAACACCAGTTTTATATTCCTGGTCAGTTGAACATCGCAGCTTGTACAAAATTCTCACAGACAATTTAATTAAATGATATAAATTGGCCTCTCGTATTTGTTGGCTTGATTACAAGAGAATATGTAATACACGACGTGCAGTTCATGTCAGAAGTATCCGATTGCATGCCATACTTGTGTTTTCCCGATAAATAAGAAACGCCTTCAAATGTCATCGTCCCATATGGTCTAGTGGTTAGGATTTGGCGCTTTCACCGCCAAGGCCCGGGTTCAATTCCCGGTGTGGGGACACCTGTTTTAGATTCCTGGTCAGTTGAACATCGCAGCTTGTACAAAATTATCATAGACAATTTAATTAAAAGATATAAATTGGCCTCTCGTATTTGTTGGCTTGATTACAAGAGAATATATAATACTCGATATTCAGTTCATGTCACGTCACAAGTATCAGATTATATGCCTTACTTATATGTTCCCGATAAATAGGAAATGCCTTCATACGTCAACATCCCATATGGTCTAGTGGTTAGGATTTGGCGCTCTCACCGCCAAGGCCCGGCTTCAATTCCCGGTGTGGGAACACCAGTTTTATATTCCTGGTCAGTTGAACATCGCAGCTTGTACAAAATTCTCATAGACAATTTATTTAAAAGATATAAATTGGTCTCTCGCATTTGTTGCCTTATAACAAGTGAATATATAATACTCGACATTCAAATCATGTCACGTCACACGTATCCGATTATATGCCTTACTTATGTGTTCCCGATAAATAGGAAACGCCTTCAAACGACAACGTCCCATATGGTCTAGTGGTCATGATTTCGCGCTCTCACTGCCATGACCCGGGTTCATTTCCCGGTGTGGGAACACCAGTTTTATATTCCTAGTCAGTTGAACATCGCAGCTTGTACAAAATTCTCATGGACAATTTAATTAAAAGATATAAATTGGCCTCTCGTATTTGTTGGCTCGATCACAAGAGAATATATAATGCTCGACATTCAGTTCATGTCACGTCACAAGTATCAGATTATATGCCTTACTTATGTGTTCCCGATAAATAGGAAATGCCTTCATACGTCAACATCCCATATGGTCTAGTGGTTAGGATTTGGCGCTCTCACCTCCAAGGCCGGGTTCATTTTCCGGTGTGGGAACACCAGTTTTATATTCCTGGTCAGTTGAACATCGCAGCTTGTACAAAATTCTCATAGACAATTTAATTAAATGATATAAATTGGCCTCTCGTATTTGTTGGCTTGATTACAAGAGAATATATAATACTCGATATTCAGTTCATGTCACGTCACAAGTATCAGATTATATGCCTTACTTATGTGTTCCCGATAAATAGGAAACGCCTTCATACGTCAACATCCCAAATGGTCTAGTGGTTAGGATTTGGCGCTCTCACCGCCAAGGCTCGGGTTCAATTCCCGGTATGGGAACACCAGTTTTATATTCCTGGTCAGTTGAACATCGCAGCTTGTACAAAATTCTCATAGACAATTTATTTAAAAGATATAAATTGGTCTCTCGCATTTGTTGCCTTATAACAAGTGAATATATAATACTCGACATTCAAATCATGTCACGTCACACGTATCCGATTATATGCCTTACTTATGTGTTCCCGATAAATAGGAAACGCCTTCAAACGACAACGTCCCATATGGTCTAGTGGTCATGATTTCGCGCTCTCACTGCCATGACCCGGGTTCATTTCCCGGTGTGGGAACACCAGTTTTATATTCCTAGTCAGTTGAACATCGCAGCTTGTACAAAATTCTCATGGACAATTTAATTAAAAGATATAAATTGGCCTCTCGTATTTGTTGGCTCGATCACAAGAGAATATATAATGCTCGACATTCAGTTCATGTCACGTCACAAGTATCAGATTATATGCCTTACTTATGTGTTCCCGATAAATAGGAAATGCCTTCATACGTCAACATCCCATATGGTCTAGTGGTTAGGATTTGGCGCTCTCACCTCCAAGGCCGGGTTCATTTTCCGGTGTGGGAACACCAGTTTTATATTCCTGGTCAGTTGAACATCGCATATTGTACAAAATTCTCATAGACAATTTAATTAAATGATATAAATTGGCCTCTCGTATTTGTTGGCTTGATTACAAGAGAATATGTAATACACGACGTGCAGTTCATGTCAGAAGTATCCGATTGCATGCCATACTTGTGTTTTCCCGATAAATAAGAAACGCCTTTAAATGTCATCGTCCCATATGGTCTAGTGGTTAGGATTTGGCGCTTTCACCGCCAAGGCCCGGGTTCAATTCCCGGTGTGGGGACACCTGTTTTAGATTCCTGGTCAGTTGAACATCGCAGCTTGTACAACATTCTCATAGACAATTTAATTAAATGATATAAATTGGCCTCTCGTATTTGTTGGCTTGATTACAAGAGAATATATAATACTCGATATTCAGTTCATGTCACGTCACAAGTATCAGATTATATGCCTTACTTATGTGTTCCCGATAAATAGGAAATGCCTTCATACGTCAACATCCCATATGGTCTAGTGGTTAGGATTTGGCGCTCTCACCGCCAAGGCCCGGGTTCAATTCCCGGTGTGGGAACACCAGTTTTATATTCCTGGACAGTTGAACATCGCAGCTTGTACAAAATTCTCATAGACAATTTAATTAAATGATATATATTGGCCTCTCGTATTTGTTGGCTTGATTACAAGAGAATATGTAATACACGACGTGCAGTTCATGTCAGAAGTATCCGATTGCATGCCATACTTGTGTTTTCCCGATAAATAAGAAACGCCTTCAAATGTCATCGTCCCATATGGTCTAGTGGTTAGGATTTGGTGCTTTCACCGCCAAGGCCCGGGTTCAATTCCCGGTGTGGGAACCCCTGTTTTAGATTCCTGGTCAGTTGAACATCGCAGCTTGTACAAAATTCTCATAGACAATTTAATTAAAAGATATAAATTGGCCTCTCATATTTGTTGTCTCATCAGAAGAGAATATATAATACTCGACATTCAGTTCATGTCACGTCACAAGTATCCGATTATATGCCTTACTTATGTATTCCCGATAAATAGGAAACGCCTTCATACGTCAACATCCCAAATGGTCTAGTGGTTAGGATTTGGCGCTCTCACCGCCAAGGCCCGGGTTCAATTCCCGGTATGGGAACATCAGTTTTATATTCCTGGTCAGTTGAACATCGCAGCTTGTACAAAATTCTCATAGACAATTTAATTAAAAGATATAAATTGGTCTCTCGCATTTGTTGCCTTATAACAAGTGAATATATAATACTCGACATTCAAATCATGTCACGTCACAAGTATCCGATTATATGCCTTACTTATGTGTTCCCGATAAATAGGAAACGCCTTCATGCGACAACGTCCCATATGGTATAGTGGTCATGATTTCGCGCTCTCACCGCCATGGCCCGGGTTCAATTCCCGGTATGGGAATACCAGTTTTATATTCCTGGTCAGTTGAACATCGCAGCTTGTACAAAATTTTCATAGACAATTTAATTAAATGATATAAATTGGCCTCTCGTATTTGTTGGCTTGATTACAAGAGAATATATAATACTCGATATTCAGTTCATGTCACGTCACAAGTATCAGATTATATGCCTTACTTATGTGTTCCCGATAAATAGGAAATGCCTTCATACGTCAACATCCCATATGGTCTAGTGGTTAGGATTTGGCGTTCTCACCGCCAAGGCCCGGGTTCAATTCCCGTGTGGGAACACCAGTTTTATATTCCTGGTCAGTTGAACATCGCAGCTTGTACAAAATTCTCATAGACAATTTAATTAAATGATATATATTGGCCTCTCGTATTTGTTGGCTTGATTACAAGAGAATATGTAATACACGACGTGCAGTTCATGTCAGAAGTATACGATTGCATGCCATACTTGTGTTTTCCCGATAAATAAGAAACGCCTTCAAATGTCATCGTCCCATATGGTCTAGTGGTTAGGATTTGGTGCTTTCACCGCCAAGGCCCGGGTTCAATTCCCGGTGTGGGAACACCTGTTTTAGATTCCTGGTCAGTTGAACATCGCAGCTTGTACAAAATTCTCATAGACAATTTAATTAAAAGATATAAATTGGCCTCTCATATTTGTTGTCTCATCAGAAGAGAATATATAATACTCGACATTCAGTTCATGTCACGTCACAAGTATCCGATTATATGCCTTACTTATGTGTTCCCGATAAATAGGAAACGCCTTCATACGTCAACATCCCAAATGGTCTAGTGGTTAGGATTTGGCGCTCTCACCGCCAAGGCCCGGGTTCAATTCCCGGTATGGGAACACCAGTTTTATATTCCTGGTCAGTTGAACATCGCAGCTTGTACAAAATTCTCATAGACAATTTAATTAAAAGATATAAATTGGTCTCTCGCATTTGTTGCCTTATAACAAGTGAATATATAATACTCGACATTCAAATCATGTCACGTCACAAGTATCCGATTATATGCCTTACTTATGTGTTCCCGATAAATAGGAAACGCCTTCATGCGACAACGTCCCATATGGTATAGTGGTCATGATTTCGCGCTCTCATCGCCATGGCCCGGGTTCAATACCCGGTATGGGAATACCAGTTTTATATTCCTGGTCAGTTGAACATCGCAGCTTGTACAAAATTCTCATAGACAATTTAATTAAATGATATAAATTGGCCTCTCGTATTTGTTGTCTCATCAGAAGAGAATATATAATACTCGACATTCAGTTCATGTCACGTCACAAGTATCAGATTATATGCCTTACTTATGTGTTCCGATAAATAGGAAACGCCTTCATACGTCAACGTCCCATATGGTCTAGTGGTTAGGATTTGGCGCTCTCACCGCCAAGGCCCGGGTCCAATTCCAGGTGGGGGAACACCTGTTTTAGATTCCTGGTCAGTTGAACATCGCAGCTTGTATGAAATTCTCAGAGACAATTTAATTAAAAGATATAAATTGGTCTCTCGCATTTGTTGCCTTATTACAAGTGAATATATAATACTCGACATTCAGTTCATGTCACGTCACAAGTATCCGATTATATGCCGTACTTACGTGTTCCCGATAAATAGGAAACGCCTTCATACGACAACGTCCCATATGGTCTAGTGGTCTGGATTTGGCGCTCTCACCGCCATGACCCGGGTTCATTTCCCGGTGTGGGAACACCAGTTTTATATTCCTGGTCAGTTGAACATCGCAGCTTGTACGAAATTCTCATAGACAATTTAATTAAAAGATATAAATTGAATTGGCCTCTCGTATTTGTTGGCTCGATCACAAGAGAATATATAATACTCGACATTCAGTTCATGTCACGTCACAAGTATCCGATTATATGCCTTACTTATGTGTTCCCGATAAATAGGAAACACCTTCATACGTCAACATCCCATATGGTCTAGTGGTTAGGATTTGGCGCTCTCACCGCCAAAGCCCGGGTTCAATTCCCGGTGTGGGAACATCCGTTTTATATTCCTGGTCAGTTGAACATCGCAGCTTGTACAAAATTCTCATAGACAATTTAATTAAAAGATATAAATTGGTCTCTCGCATTTGTTGCCTTATTACAAGTGAATATATAATACTCGACATTCAGTTCATGTCACGTCACAAGTATCCGATTATATGCCTTACTTATGTGTTCCCGATAAATAGGAAACGCCTTCATACGACAACGTCCCATATGGTCTAGTGGTCATGATTTCGCGCTCTCACCGCCATGCCCCGGATTCATTTCCCGGTGTGGGAACACCAGTTTTATATTCCTGGTCAGTTGAACATCGCAGCTTGTACAAAATTCTCATAGACAATTTAATTAAAAGATATAAATTGGTCTCTCGCATTTGTTGCCTTATTACAAGTGAATATACAATACTCGACATTCAGTATATGTCACGTCACAAGTATTCGATTATATGCCTTACTTATGTGTTCCCGATAAATTGGAAACGCCTTCATACGACAACGTCCCATATGGTCTAGTGGTCATGATTTCGCGCTCTCACCGCCATGGCCCGGGTTCAATTCCCGGTGTGGGAACACCAGTTTTATATTCCTGGTCAGTTGAACATCGCAGCTTGTACAAAATTCTCATAGACAATTTAATTAAATGATATAAATTGGCCTCTCGTATTTGTTGGCTTGATTACAAGAGAATATGTAATACACGACGTGTAGTTCATGTCAGAAGTATCCGATTGCATGCCATACTTGTGTTTTCCCGATAAATAAGAAACGCCTTCAAATGTCATCGTACCATATGGTCTAGTGGTTAGGATTTGGCGCTTTCACCGCCAAGGCCCGGGTTCAATTCCCGGTGTGGGAACACCTGTTTTAGATTCCTGGTCAGTTGAACATCGCAGCTTGTACAAAATTCTCATAGACAATTTAATTAAAAGATATAAATTGGCCTCTCACATTTGTTGTCTCATCAGAAGAGAATATATAATACTCGACATTCAGTTCATGTCACGTCACAAGTATCCGATTATATGCCTTACTTATGTGTTCCCGATAAATAGGAAACGCCTTCATACGACAACGTCCCGTATGGTCTAGTGGTCATGATTTCGCGCTCTCACCACCATGACCCGGGTTCATTTCCCGGTGTGGGAACACCAGTTTTATATTCCTGGTCAGTTGAACATCGCAGCTTGTACAAAATTCTCATAGACAATTTAATTAAAAGATATAAATTGGCCTCTCGTATTTATTGGCTCGATCACAAGAGAATATATAATACTCGACATTCAGTTCATGTCACGTCACAAGTATCAGATTATATGCCTTACTTATGTTTTCCCGATAAATAGGAAACGCCTTCATACGTCAACATCCCATATGGTCTAGTGGTTAGGATTTGGCGCTCTCACCGCCATGGCCCGGGTTCAATTCCCGGTGTGGGAACAACAGTTTTTATATTCCTGGTCTGTTGAACATCGCAGCTTGTACAAAATTCTCATAGACAATTTAATTAAATGATATAAATTAGCGTCTCGTATTTGTTGGCTTGATTACAAGAGAATATGTAATACACGACGTGCAGTTCATGTCAGAAGTATCCGATTGCATGCCATACTTGTGTTTTCCCGATAAATAGGAAACGCCTTCAAATGACATCGTCCCATATGGTCTAGTGGTTAGGATTTGGCGCTTTCACCGCCAAGGCCCGGGTTCAATTCCCGGTGTGGGAACACCTGTTTTAGATTCCTGGTCAGTTGAACATCGCAGCTTGTACAAAATTCTCATAGACAATTTAATTAAAAGATATAAATTGGCCTCTCGTATTTGTTGTCTCATCAGAAGAGAATATGTAATACTCGACATTCAGTTCATGTCACGTCACAAGTATCCGATTATATGCCTTACTTATGTGTTCCCGATAAATAGGAAATGCCTTCGTACGTCAACATTCCATATGGTCTAGTGGTTAGGATTTGGCGCTCTCACCGCCAAGGCCCGGGTTCAATTCCCGGTGTGGGAACACCAGTTTTATATTCCTGGTCAGTTGAACATCGCAGCTTGTACAAAATTCTCATAGACAATTTAATTAAATGATATAAATTGGCCTCTCGTATTTGTTGGCTTGATTACAAGAGAATATGTAATACACGACGTGCAGTTCATGTCTAAAGTATCCGATTGCATGCCATACTTGTGTTTTCCCGATAAATAGGAAACGCCTTCAAATGTCATCGTCCCATATGGTCTAGTGGTTAGGATTTGGCGCTTTCACCGCCATGCCCCGGATTCATTTCCCGGTGTGGGAACACCAGTTTTATATTCCTGGTCAGTTGAACATCGCAGCTTGTACAAAATTCTCATAGACAATTTAATTAAAAGATATAAATTGGCCTCTCATATTTGTTGTCTCATCAGAAGAGAATATATAATACTCGACATTCAGTTCATGTCACGTCACAAGTATCCGATTATATGCCTTACTTATGTGTTCCCGATAAATAGGAAACGCCTTCATACGTCAACATCCCAAATGGTCTAGTGGTTAGGATTTGGCGCTCTCACCGCCAAGGCCCGGGTTCAATTCCCGGTATGGGAACACCAGTTTTATATTCCTGGTCAGTTGAACATCGCAGCTTGTACAAAATTCTCATAGACAATTTAATTAAAAGATATAAATTGGTCTCTCGCATTTGTTGCCTTATAACAAGTGAATATATAATACTCGACATTCAAATCATGTCACGTCACAAGTATCCGATTATATGCCTTACTTATGTGTTCCCGATAAATAGGAAACGCCTTCATGCGACAACGTCCCATATGGTATAGTGGTCATGATTTCGCGCTCTCATCGCCATGGCCCGGGTTCAATACCCGGTATGGGAATACCAGTTTTATATTCCTGGTCAGTTGAACATCGCAGCTTGTACAAAATTCTCATAGACAATTTAATTAAATGATATAAATTGGCCTCTCGTATTTGTTGTCTCATCAGAAGAGAATATATAATACTCGACATTCAGTTCATGTCACGTCACAAGTATCAGATTATATGCCTTACTTATGTGTTCCGATAAATAGGAAACGCCTTCATACGTCAACGTCCCATATGGTCTAGTGGTTAGGATTTGGCGCTCTCACCGCCAAGGCCCGGGTCCAATTCCAGGTGGGGGAACACCTGTTTTAGATTCCTGGTCAGTTGAACATCGCAGCTTGTATGAAATTCTCAGAGACAATTTAATTAAAAGATATAAATTGGTCTCTCGCATTTGTTGCCTTATTACAAGTGAATATATAATACTCGACATTCAGTTCATGTCACGTCACAAGTATCCGATTATATGCCGTACTTACGTGTTCCCGATAAATAGGAAACGCCTTCATACGACAACGTCCCATATGGTCTAGTGGTCTGGATTTGGCGCTCTCACCGCCATGACCCGGGTTCATTTCCCGGTGTGGGAACACCAGTTTTATATTCCTGGTCAGTTGAACATCGCAGCTTGTACGAAATTCTCATAGACAATTTAATTAAAAGATATAAATTGAATTGGCCTCTCGTATTTGTTGGCTCGATCACAAGAGAATATATAATACTCGACATTCAGTTCATGTCACGTCACAAGTATCCGATTATATGCCTTACTTATGTGTTCCCGATAAATAGGAAACACCTTCATACGTCAACATCCCATATGGTCTAGTGGTTAGGATTTGGCGCTCTCACCGCCAAAGCCCGGGTTCAATTCCCGGTGTGGGAACATCCGTTTTATATTCCTGGTCAGTTGAACATCGCAGCTTGTACAAAATTCTCATAGACAATTTAATTAAAAGATATAAATTGGTCTCTCGCATTTGTTGCCTTATTACAAGTGAATATATAATACTCGACATTCAGTTCATGTCACGTCACAAGTATCCGATTATATGCCTTACTTATGTGTTCCCGATAAATAGGAAACGCCTTCATACGACAACGTCCCATATGGTCTAGTGGTCATGATTTCGCGCTCTCACCGCCATGCCCCGGATTCATTTCCCGGTGTGGGAACACCAGTTTTATATTCCTGGTCAGTTGAACATCGCAGCTTGTACAAAATTCTCATAGACAATTTAATTAAAAGATATAAATTGGTCTCTCGCATTTGTTGCCTTATTACAAGTGAATATACAATACTCGACATTCAGTATATGTCACGTCACAAGTATTCGATTATATGCCTTACTTATGTGTTCCCGATAAATTGGAAACGCCTTCATACGACAACGTCCCATATGGTCTAGTGGTCATGATTTCGCGCTCTCACCGCCATGGCCCGGGTTCAATTCCCGGTGTGGGAACACCAGTTTTATATTCCTGGTCAGTTGAACATCGCAGCTTGTACAAAATTCTCATAGACAATTTAATTAAATGATATAAATTGGCCTCTCGTATTTGTTGGCTTGATTACAAGAGAATATGTAATACACGACGTGCAGTTCATGTCAGAAGTATCCGATTGCATGCCATACTTGTGTTTTCCCGATAAATAGGAAACGCCTTCAAATGTCATCGTCCCATATGGTCTAGTGGTTAGGATTTGGCGCTTTCACCGCCAAGGCCCGGGTTCAATTCCCGGTGTGGGAACACCTGTTTTAGATTCCTGGTCAGTTGAACATCGCAGCTTGTACAAAATTCTCATAGACAATTTAATTAAAAGATATAAATTGGCCTCTCGTATTTGTTGTCTTATCAGAAGAGAATATATAATACTCGACATTCAGTTCATGTCACGTCACAAGTATCCGATTATATGCCTTACTTATGTGTTCCCGATAAATAGGAAATGCCTTCATACGTCAACATCCCATATGGTCTAGTGGTTAGGATTTGGCGCTCTCACCGCTAAGGCCCGGGTTCAATTCCCGGTGTGGGAACACCAGTTTTATATTCCTGGTCAGTTGAACATCGCAGCTTGTACAAAATTCTCATAGACAATTTAATTAAATGATATATATTGGCCTCTCGTATTTGTTGGCTTGATTACAAGAGAATATGTAATACACGACGTGCAGTTCATGTCTGAAGTATCCGATTGCATGCCATACTTGTGTTTTCCCGATAAATAAGAAACGCCTTCAAATGTCATCGTCCCATATGGTCTAGTGGTTAGGATTTGGTGCTTTCACCGCCAAGGCCCGGGTTCAATTCCCGGTGTGGGAACACCTGTTTTAGATTCCTGGTCAGTTGAACATCGCAGCTTGTACAAAATTCTCATAGACAATTTAATTAAAAGATATAAATTGGCCTCTCATATTTGTTGTCTCATCAGAAGAGAATATATAATACTCGACATTCAGTTCATGTCACGTCACAAGTATCCGATTATATGCCTTACTTATGTGTTCCCGATAAATAGGAAACGCCTTCATACGTCAACATCCCAAATGGTCTAGTGGTTAGGATTTGGCGCTCTCACCGCCAAGGCCCGGGTTCAATTCCCGGTATGGGAACACCAGTTTTATATTCCTGGTCAGTTGAACATCGCAGCTTGTACAAAATTCTCATAGACAATTTAATTAAAAGATATAAATTGGTCTCTCGCATTTGTTGCCTTATAACAAGTGAATATATAATACTCGACATTCAAATCATGTCACGTCACAAGTATCCGATTATATGCCTTACTTATGTGTTCCCGATAAATAGGAAACGCCTTCATGCGACAACGTCCCATATGGTATAGTGGTCATGATTTCGCGCTCTCACCGCCATGGCCCGGGTTCAATTCCCGGTATGGGAATACCAGTTTTATATTCCTGGTCAGTTGAACATCGCAGCTTGTACAAAATTCTCATAGACAATTTAATTAAATGATATAAATTGGCCTCTCGTATTTGTTGTCTCATCAGAAGAGAATATATAATAC
The DNA here is from genome assembly GCF_978046115.1 of Saccoglossus kowalevskii. NCBI lineage: Eukaryota > Metazoa > Hemichordata > Enteropneusta > Harrimaniidae > Saccoglossus > Saccoglossus kowalevskii. Next base: position 15,818,864 of record NC_140649.1, on the reverse strand, counting down.
TCGACATTCAGTTCATGTCACGTCACAAGTATCAGATTATATGCCTTACTTATGTGTTCCCGATAAATAGGAAACGCCTTCATACGTCAACGTCCCATATGGTCTAGTGGTTAGGATTTGGCGCTCTCACCGCCAAGGCCCGGGTCCAATTCCAGGTGTGGGAACACCTGTTTTGGATTCCTGGTCAGTTGAACATCGCAGCTTGTATGAAATTCTCAGAGACAATTTAATTAAAAGATATAAATTGGTCTCTCGCATTTGTTGCCTTATTACAAGTGAATATATAATACTCGACATTCAGTTCATGTCACGTCACAAGTATCCGATTATATGCCTTACTTACGTGTTCCCGATAAATAGGAAACGCCTTCATACGACAACGTCCCATATGGTCTAGTGGTCTGGATTTGGCGCTATCACCGCCATGACCCGGGTTCATTTCCCGGTGTGGGAACACCAGTTTTATATTCCTGGTCAGTTGAACATCGCAGCTTGTACGAAATTCTCATAGACAATTTAATTAAAAGATATAAATTGAATTGGCCTCTCGTATTTGTTGGCTCGATCACAAGAGAATATATAATACTCGACATTCAGTTCATGTCACGTCACAAGTATCCGATTATATGCCTTACTTATGTGTTCCCGATAAATAGGAAACACCTTCATACGTCAACATCCCATATGGTCTAGTGGTTAGGATTTGGCGCTCTCACCGCCAAAGCCCGGGTTCAATTCCCGGTGTGGGAACATCCGTTTTATATTCCTGGTCAGTTGAACATCGCAGCTTGTACAAAATTCTCATGGACAATTTAATTAAAAGATATAAATTGGTCTCTCGCATTTGTTGCCTTATTACAAGTGAATATACAATACTCGACATTCAGTATATGTCACGTCACAAGTATTCGATTATATGCCTTACTTTTGTGTTCCCGATAAATTGGAAACGCCTTCATACGACAACGTCCCATATGGTCTAGTGGTCATGATTTCGCGCTCTCACCGCCATGGCCCGGGTTCAATTCCCGGTGTGGGAACACCAGTTTTATATTCCTGGTCAGTTGAACATCGCAGCTTGTACAAAATTCTCATAGACAATTTAATTAAATGATATAAATTGGCCTCTCGTATTTGTTGGCTTGATTACAAGAGAATATGTAATACACGACGTGCAGTTCATGTCAGAAGTATCCGATTGCATGCCATACTTGTGTTTTCCCGATAAATAGGAAACGCCTTCAAATGTCATCGTCCCATATGGTCTAGTGGTTAGGATTTGGCGCTTTCACCGCCAAGGCCCGGGTTCAATTCCCGGTGTGGGAACACCTGTTTTAGATTCCTGGTCAGTTGAACATCGCAGCTTGTACAAAATTCTCATAGACAATTTAATTAAAAGATATAAATTGGCCTCTCGTATTTGTTGTCTCATCAGAAGAGAATATATAATACTCGACATTCAGTTCATGTCACGTCACAAGTATCCGATTATATGCCTTACTTATGTGTTCCCGATAAATAGGAAACGCCTTCATACGCCAACATCCCATATGGTCTAGTGGTTAGGATTTGGCGCTCTCACCGCCTAGGCCCGTGTTCAATTCCCGGTATGGGAACACCAGTTTTATATTCCTGGTCAGTTGAACATCGCAGCTTGTACAAAATTCTCATAGACAATTTAATTAAAAGATATAAATTGGTCTCTCGCATTTGTTGCCTTATTACAAGTGAATATATAATACTCGTTATTCAGTTCATGTCACGTCACAAGTATCAGATTATATGCCTTACTTATGTGTTCCCGATAAATAGGAACTGCCTTCATACGTCAACGTCCCATATGGTCTAGTGGTTAGGATTTGGCGCTCTCACCGCCAAGGCCCGGGTTCAATTCCCGGTGTGGGAACACCTGTTTTAGATTCCTGGTCAGTTGAACATCGCAGCTTGTATGAAATTCTCAGAGACAATTTAATTAAAAGATATAAATTGGTCTCTCGCATTTGTTGCCTTATTACAAGTGAATATATAATACTCGACATTCAGTTCATGTCACGTCACAAGTATCGGATTATATGCCTTACTTACGTGTTCCCGATAAATAGGAAACGCCTTCATACGACAACGTCCCATATGGTCTAGTGGTCAGGATTTGGCGCTCTCACCGCCATGACCCGGGTTCATTTCCCGGTGTGGGAACACCAGTTTTATATTCCTGGTCAGTTGAACATCGCAGCTTGTACGAAATTCTCATAGACAAATTAATTAAAAGATATAAATTGAATTGGCCTCTCGTATTTGTTGGCTCGATCACAAGAGAATATATAATACTCGACATTCAGTTCATGTCACGTCACAAGTATCCGATTATATGCCTTACTTATGTGTTCCCGATAAATAGGAAACGCCTTCATACGCCAACATCCCATATGGTCTTGTGGTTAGGATTTGGCGCTCTCACCGCCTAGGCCCGTGTTCAATTCCCGGTGTGGGAACACCAGTTTTATATTCCTGGACAGTTGAACATCGCAGCTTGTACAAAATACTCATAGACAATTTAATTAAAAGATATAAATTGGTCTCTCGCATTTGTTGGCTTGATTACAAGAGAATATGTAATACACGACATTCGGTTCATGTCACGTCACAAGTATCCGATTATATGCCTTACATACGTGTTCCCGATAAATAGGAAACGCCTTCATACGACAACGTCCCATATGGTCTAGTGGTCAGGATTTGGCGCTCTCACCGCCATGACCCGGGTTCATTTCCCGGTGTGGGAACACCAGTTTTATATTCCTGGTCAGTTGAACATCGCAGCTTGTACGAAATTCTCATAGACAAATTAATTAAAAGATATAAATTGAATTGGCCTCTCGTATTTGTTGGCTCGATCACAAGAGAATATATAATACTCGACATTCAGTTCATGTCACGTCACAAGTATCCGATTATATGCCTTACTTATGTGTTCCCGATAAATAGGAAACACCTTCATACGTCAACATCCCATATGGTCTAGTGGTTAGGATTTGGCGCTCTCACCGCCAAGGCCCGGGTTCAATTCCCGGTGTGGGAACACCAGTTTTATATTCCTGGACAGTTGAACATCGCAGCTTGTACAAAATACTCATAGACAATTTAATTAAAAGATATAAATTGGTCTCTCGCATTTGTTGGCTTGATTACAAGAGAATATGTAATACACGACATTCGGTTCATGTCACGTCACAAGTATCCGATTATATGCCTAAATATCCGATTATATGTTCAGTTCTCGGTGTGGGAACATCTGTTTTATATTCCTGGTCAGTTGATCATCGCAGCTTGTACAACATTCTCATAGACAATTTAATTAAAAGATATAAATTGGCCTCTCGTATTTGTTGGCTTGATTACAAGAGAATATATATAGTACTCGACATTCAGTTCATGTCACGTCACAAGTATCCGATTATATGCCTTACTTATGTGTTCCCGATAAATAGGAAACGCCTTCATACGTCAACGTCCCATACGGTCTTGTGGGTAGGATTTGGCGCCCTCACCGCCAAGGCCCGGGTTCAATTCCCGGTGTGGGAACACCTGTTTTAGATTTCTGGTCAGTTGAACATCGCAGCTTGTATGACATTCTCAGAGATAATTTAATTAAAAGATATAAATTGGTCTCTCGCATTTGTTGCCTTATTACAAGTGAATATATAATACTCCACATTCAGTTCATGTCACGTCACAAGTATCCGATTATATGCCTTACTTCTGTGTTCCCGATAAATAGGAAACGCCTTCATACGACAACGTCCCATATGTTCTAGTGGTCATGATTTTGCGCTCTCACCGCCATGACCCGGGTTCATTTCCCGGTGTGGGAACACCAGTTTTATATTCCTGGTCAGTTGAACATCGCAGATTGTACAAAATTCTCATAGACAATTTAATTAAAAGATATAAATTGGCCTCTCGTATTTGTTGGCTCGATCACAAGAGAATATATAATACTCGACATTCAGTTCATGTCACGTCACAAGTATCAGATTATATGCCTTACATATGTGTTCCCGATAAATAGGAAACGCCTTCATACGTCAACGTCCCATATGGTCTAGTGGTTAGGATTTGGCGCTCTCACCGCCAAGGCCCGGGTTCAATTCCCGGTGTGGGAACACCTGTTTTAGATTCCTGGTCAGTTGAACATCGCAGCTTGTATGACATTCGCAGAGAGAATTTAATTAAAAGATATAAATTGGTCTCTCGCATTTGTTGCCTTATTACAAGTGAATATATAATACTCCACATTCAGTTCATGTCACGTCACAAGTATCCGATTATATGCCTTACTTATGTGTTCCCGATACATATGAAACGCCTTCATACGACAACGTCCCATATGGTCTAGTGGTCAGGATTTGGCGCTCTCACCGCCATGACCCGGATTCAATTCCCGGTGTGGGAACACCAGTTTTATATTCCTGGTCAGTTGAACATCGCAGCTTGTACAAAATTCTCATAGACAAGTTAATTAAAAGTTATAAATTGGCCTCTCGTATTTGTTGGCTCGATCACAAGAGAATATATAATACTCGACATTCAGTTCATGTCTCGTCACAAGTATCCAATTATATGCCTTACTTATGTTTTCCCGATAAATAGGAAACGCCTTCATACGTCAACATCCCATATGGTCTAGTAGTTAGGATTTGGCGCTCTCACCGCCAAGGCCCGGGTTCAATTCCCGGTGTGGGAACACCAGTTTTATATTCCTGGTCAGTTGAACATCGCAGCTTGTACAAAATTCTCATAGACAATTTAATTAAAAGATATAAATTGGCCTCTTGTATTTGTTGGCTTGATTACAAGAGAATATGTTATACACGACGTGTAGTTCATGTCAAAAGTATCCGATTGCATGCCATACTTGTGTTTTCCAGATAAATAGGAAACGCCTTCAAATGTCATCGTCCCATATGGTCTAGTGGTTAGGATTTGGCGCTTTCACCGCCAAGGCCCGGATTCAATTCCGGTGTGGGAACACCTGTTTTAGATTCCTGGTCAGTTGAACATCGCAGCTTGTACAAAATTCTCATAGACAATTTAATTAAAAGATATAAATTGGCCTCTCGTATTTGTTGGCTCATCAGAAGAGAATATATAATACTCGACATTCAGTTCATGTCACGTCACAAGTATCCGATTATATGCCTTACTTATGTGTTCCCGATACATATGAAACGCCTTCATACGACAACGTCCCATATGGTCTAGTGGTTAGGATTTGGCGCTCTCACCGCCAAGGCCCGGGTCCAATTCCCGGTGTGGGAACACCTGTTTTAGATTCCTGGTCAGTTGAACATCGCAGCTTGTATGAAATTCTCAGAGACAATTTAATTAAAAGATATAAATTGGTCTCTCGCATTTGTTGCCTTATTACAAGTGAATATATAATACTCGACATTCAGTTCATGTCACGTCACAAGTATCCGATTATATGCCTTACTTACGTGTTCCCGATAAATAGGAAACGCCTTCATACGACAACGTCCCATATGGTCTAGTGGTCAGGATTTGGCGCTCTCACCGCCATGACCCGGGTTCATTTCCCGGTGTGGGAACACCAGTTTTATATTCCTGGTCAGTTGAACATCGCAGCTTGTACGAAATTCTCATAGACAATTTAATTAAAAGATATAAATTGAATTGGCCTCTCGTATTTGTTGGCTCGATCACAAGAGAATATATAATACTCGACATTCAGTTCATGTCACGTCACAAGTATCCGATTATATGCCTTACTTATGTGTTCCCGATAAATAGGAAACACCTTCATACGTCAACATCCCATATGGTCTAGTGGTTAGGATTTGGCGCTCTCACCGCCAAGGCCCGGGTTCAATTCCCGGTGTGGGAACACCAGTTTTATATTCCTGGACAGTTGAACATCGCAGCTTGTACAAAATACTCATAGACAATTTAATTAAAAGATATAAATTGGTCTCTCGCATTTGTTGGCTTGATTACAAGAGAATATGTAATACACGACATTCGGTTCATGTCACGTCACAAGTATCCGATTATATGCCTAAATATCCGATTATATGTTCAGTTCTCGGTGTGGGAACACCTGTTTTATATTCCTGGTCAGTTGATCATCGCAGCTTGTACAACATTCTCATAGACAATTTAATTAAAAGATATAAATTGGCCTCTCGTATTTGTTGGCTTGATTACAAGAGAATATATATAGTACTCGACATTCAGTTCATGTCACGTCACAAGTATCAGATTATATGCCTTACTTATGTGTTCCCGATAATTAGGAAACGCCTTCATACGTCAACGTCCCATATGGTCTAGTGGTTAGGATTTGGCGCCCTCACCGCCAAGGCCCGGGTTCAATTCCCGGTGTGGGAACACCTGTTTTAGATTCCTGGTCAGTTGAACATCGCAGCTTGTATGACATTCTCAGAGATAATTTAATTAAAAGATATAAATTGGTCTCTCGCATTTGTTGCCTTATTACAAGTGAATATATAATACTCCACATTCAGTTCATGTCACGTCACAAGTATCCGATTATATGCCTTACTTCTGTGTTCCCGATAAATAGGAAACGCCTTCATACGACAACGTCCCATATGTTCTAGTGGTCATGATTTTGCGCTCTCACCGCCATGACCCGGGTTCATTTCCCGGTGTGGGAACACCAGTTTTATATTCCTGGTCAGTTGAACATCGCAGATTGTACAAAATTCTCATAGACAATTTAATTAAAAGATATAAATTGGCCTCTCGTATTTGTTGGCTCGATCACAAGAGAATATATAATACTCGACATTCAGTTCATGTCACGTCACAAGTATCAGATTATATGCCTTACTTATGTGTTCCCGATAAATAGGAAACGCCTTCATACGTCAACGTCCCATATGGTCTAGTGGTTAGGATTTGGCGCTCTCAACGCCAAGGCCCGGGTTCAATTCCCGGTGTGGGAACACCTGTTTTAGATTCCTGGTCAGTTGAACATCGCAGCTTGTATGACATTCGCAGAGAGAATTTAATTAAAAGATATAAATTGGTCTCTCGCATTTGTTGCCTTATTACAAGTGAATATATAATACTCCACATTCAGTTCATGTCACGTCACAAGTATCCGATTATATGCCTTACTTATGTGTTCCCGATACATATGAAACGCCTTCATACGACAACGTCCCATATGGTCTAGTGGTCAGGATTTGGCGCTCTCACCGCCATGACCCGGATTCAATTCCCGGTGTGGGAACACCAGTTTTATATTCCTGGTCAGTTGAACATCGCAGCTTGTACAAAATTCTCATAGACAATTTAATTAAAAGTTATAAATTGGCCTCTCGTATTTGTTGGCTCGATCACAAGAGAATATATAATACTCGACATTCAGTTCATGTCTCGTCACAAGTATCCAATTATATGCCTTACTTATGTTTTCCCGATAAATAGGAAACGCCTTCATACGTCAACATCCCATATGGTCTAGTAGTTAGGATTTGGCGCTCTCACCGCCAAGGCTCGGGTTCAATTCCCGGTGTGGGAACACCAGTTTTATATTCCTGGTCAGTTGAACATCGCAGCTTGTACAAAATTCTCATAGACAATTTAATTAAAAGATATAAATTGGCCTCTCGTATTTGTTGGCTTGATTACAAGAGAATATGTTATACACGACGTGTAGTTCATGTCAAAAGTATCCGATTGCATGCCATACTTGTGTTTTCCAGATAAATAGGAAACGCCTTCAAATGTCATCGTCCCATATGGTCTAGTGGTTAGGATTTGGCGCTTTCACCGCCAAGGCCCGGGTTCAATTCCGGTGTGGGAACACCTGTTTTAGATTCCTGGTCAGTTGAACATCGCAGCTTGTACAAAATTCTCATAGACAATTTAATTAAAAGATATAAATTGGCCTCTCGTATTTGTTGGCTCATCAGAAGAGAATATATAATACTCGACATTCAGTTCATGTCACGTCACAAGTATCCGATTATATGCCTTACTTATGTGTTCCCGATACATATGAAACGCCTTCATACGACAACGTCCCATATGGTCTAGTGGTTAGGATTTGGCGCTCTCACCGCCAAGGCCCGGGTCCAATTCCCGGTGTGGGAACACCTGTTTTAGATTCCTGGTCAGTTGAACATCGCAGCTTGTATGAAATTCTCAGAGACAATTTAATTAAAAGATATAAATTGGTCTCTCGCATTTGTTGCCTTATTACAAGTGAATATATAATACTCGACATTCAGTTCATGTCACGTCACAAGTATCCGATTATATGCCTTACTTACGTGTTCCCGATAAATAGGAAACGCCTTCATACGACAACGTCCCATATGGTCTAGTGGTCAGGATTTGGCGCTCTCACCGCCATGACCCGGGTTCATTTCCCGGTGTGGGAACACCAGTTTTATATTCCTGGTCAGTTGAACATCGCAGCTTGTACGAAATTCTCATAGACAATTTAATTAAAAGATATAAATTGAATTGGCCTCTCGTATTTGTTGGCTCGATCACAAGAGAATATATAATACTCGACATTCAGTTCATGTCACGTCACAAGTATCCGATTACATGCCTTACTTATGTGTTCCCGATAAATAGGAAACACCTTCATACGTCAACATCCCATATGGTCTAGTGGTTAGGATTTGGCGCTCTCACCGCCAAGGCCCGGGTTCAATTCCCGGTGTGGGAACACCAGTTTTATATTCCTGGACAGTTGAACATCGCAGCTTGTACAAAATACTCATAGACAATTTAATTAAAAGATATAAATTGGTCTCTCGCATTTGTTGGCTTGATTACAAGAGAATATGTAATACACGACATTCGGTTCATGTCACGTCACAAGTATCCGATTATATGCCTAAATATCCGATTATATGTTCAGTTCTCGGTGTGGGAACACCTGTTTTATATTCCTGGTCAGTTGATCATCGCAGCTTGTACAACATTCTCATAGACAATTTAATTAAAAGATATAAATTGGCCTCTCGTATTTGTTGGCTTGATTACAAGAGAATATATATAGTACTCGACATTCAGTTCATGTCACGTCACAAGTATCAGATTATATGCCTTACTTATGTGTTCCCGATAAATAGGAAACGCCTTCATACGTCAACGTCCCATATGGTCTAGTGGTTAGGATTTGGCGCCCTCACCGCCAAGGCCCGGGTTCAATTCCCGGTGTGGGAACACCTGTTTTAGATTCCTGGTCAGTTGAACATCGCAGCTTGTATGACATTCTCAGAGATAATTTAATTAAAAGATATAAATTGGTCTCTCGCATTTGTTGCCTTATTACAAGTGAATATATAATACTCCACATTCAGTTCATGTCACGTCACAAGTATCCGATTATATGCCTTACTTCTGTGTTCCCGATAAATAGGAAACGCCTTCATACGACAACGTCCCATATGTTCTAGTGGTCATGATTTTGCGCTCTCACCGCCATGACCCGGGTTCATTTCCCGGTGTGCGAACACCAGTTTTATATTCCTGGTCAGTTGAACATCGCAGATTGTACAAAATTCTCATAGACAATTTAATTAAAAGATATAAATTGGCCTCTCGTATTTGTTGGCTCATCAGAAGAGAATATATAATACTCGACATTCAGTTCATGTCACGTCACAAGTATCCGATTATATGCCTTACTTATGTGTTCCCGATAAATAGGAAACGCCTTCATACGACAACGTCCCATATGGTCTAGTGGTCATGATTTCGCGCTCTCACCGCCATGACCCGGATTCATTTCCCGGTGTGGGAACACCAGTTTTATATTCCTGGTCAGTTGAACATCGCAGCTTGTACAAAATTCTCATAGACAATTTAATTAAAAGATATAAATTGGTCTCTCGCATTTGTTGCCTTATTACAAGTGAATATATAATACTCGACATTCAGTTCATGTCACGTCACAAGTATCCGATTATATGCCTTACTTACGTGTTCCCGATAAATAGGAAACGCCTTCATACGACAACGTCCCATATGGTCTAGTGGTCAGGATTTGGCGCTCTCACCGCCATGACCCGGGTTCATTTCCCGGTGTGGGAACACCAGTTTTATATTCCTGGTCAGTTGAACATCGCAGCTTGTACGAAATTCTCATAGACAATTTAATTAAAAGATATAAATTGAATTGGCCTCTCGTATTTGTTGGCTCGATCACAAGAGAATATATAATACTCGACATTCAGTTCATGTCACGTCACAAGTATCCGATTATATGCCTTACTTATGTGTTCCCGATAAATAGGAAACACCTTCATACGTCAACATCCCATATGGTCTAGTGGTTAGGATTTGGCGCTCTCACCGCCAAGGCCCGGGTTCAATTCCCGGTGTGGGAACACCGGTTTTATATTCCTGGACAGTTGAACATCGCAGCTTGTACAAAATACTCATAGACAATTTAATTAAAAGATATAAATTGGTCTCTCGCATTTGTTGGCTTGATTACAAGAGAATATGTAATACACGACATTCGGTTCATGTCACGTCACAAGTATCCGATTATATGCCTAAATATCCGATTATATGTTCAGTTCTCGGTGTGGGAACACCTGTTTTATATTCCTGGTCAGTTGATCATCGCAGCTTGTACAACATTCTCATAGACAATTTAATTAAAAGATATAAATTGGCCTCTCGTATTTGTTGGCTTGATTACAAGAGAATATATATAGTACTCGACATTCAGTTCATGTCACGTCACAAGTATCAGATTATATGCCTTACTTATGTGTTCCCGATAAATAGGAAACGCCTTCATACGTCAACGTCCCATATGGTCTAGTGGTTAGGATTTGGCGCCCTCACCGCCAAGGCCCGGGTTCAATTCCCGGTGTGGGAACACCTGTTTTAGATTCCTGGTCAGTTGAACATCGCAGCTTGTATGACATTCTCAGAGATAATTTAATTAAAAGATATAAATTGGTCTCTCGCATTTGTTGCCTTATTACAAGTGAATATATAATACTCCACATTCAGTTCATGTCACGTCACAAGTATCCGATTATATGCCTTACTTCTGTGTTCCCGATAAATAGGAAACGCCTTCATACGACAACGTCCCATATGTTCTAGTGGTCATGATTTTGCGCTCTCACCGCCATGACCCGGGTTCATTTCCCGGTGTGGGAACACCAGTTTTATATTCCTGGTCAGTTGAACATCGCAGATTGTACAAAATTCTCATAGACAATTTAATTAAAAGATATAAATTGGCCTCTCGTATTTGTTGGCTCGATCACAAGAGAATATATAATACTCGACATTCAGTTCATGTCACGTCACAAGTATCAGATTATATGCCTTACTTATGTGTTCCCGATAAATAGGAAACGCCTTCATACGTCAACGTCCCATATGGTCTAGTGGTTAGGATTTGGCGCTCTCACCGCCAAGGCCCGGGTACAATTCCCGGTGTGGGAACACCTGTTTTAGATTCCTGGTCAGTTGAACATCGCAGCTTGTATGACATTCGCAGAGAGAATTTAATTAAAAGATATAAATTGGTCTCTCGCATTTGTTGCCTTATTACAAGTGAATATATAATACTCCACATTCAGTTCATGTCACGTCACAAGTATCCGATTATATGCCTTACTTATGTGTTCCCGATACATATGAAACGCCTTCATACGACAACGTCCCATATGGTCTAGTGGTCAGGATTTGGCGCTCTCACCGCCATGACCCGGATTCAATTCCCGGTGTGGGAACACCAGTTTTATATTCCTGGTCAGTTGAACATCGCAGCTTGTACAAAATTCTCATAGACAATTTAATTAAAAGTTATAAATTGGCCTCTCGTATTTGTTGGCTCGATCACAAGAGAATATATAATACTCGACATTCAGTTCATGTCTCGTCACAAGTATCCGATTATATGCCTTACTTATGTTTTCCCGATAAATAGGAAACGCCTTCATACGTCAACATCCCATATGGTCTAGTAGTTAGGATTTATCGTTCTCACCGCCAAGGCCCGGGTTCAATTCCCGGTGTGGGAACACCAGTTTTATATTCCTGGTCAGTTGAACATCACAGCTTGTACAAAATTCTCATAGACAATTTAATTAAAAGATATAAATTGGCCTCTCGTATTTGTTGGCTTGATTACAAGAGAATATGTTATACACGACGTGTAGTTCATGTCAGAAGTATCCGATTGCATGCCATACTTGTGTTTTCCCGATAAATAGGAAACGCCTTCAAATGTCATCGTCTCATATGGTCTAGTGGTTAGGATTTGGCGCTTTCACCGCCAAGGCCCGGGTTCAATTCCGGTGTGGGAACACCTGTTTTAGATTCCTGGTCAGTTGAACATCGCAGCTTGTACAAAATTCTCATAGACAATTTAATTAAAAGATATAAATTGGCCTCTCGTATTTGTTGGCTCATCAGAACAGAATATATAATACTCGACATTCAGTTCATGTCACGTCACAAGTATCCGATTATATGCCTTAATATCCGATTATATGTTCAGTTCTCGGTTATGTTCAGTTCTCGGTGTGGGAACACCTGTTTTCTATTCTTGGTCAGTTGATCATCGCAGCTTGTACAACATTCTCATATTCAATTTAATTAAAAGATATAAATTGGCCTCTCGTATTTGTTGGCTTGATTACAAGAGAATATATATAGTACTCGACATTCAGTTCATGTCACGTCACAAGTATCAGATTATATGCCTTACTTATGTGTTCCCGATAAATAGGAAACGCCTTCATACATCAACGTCCCATATGATCTAGTGGTTAAGATTTGGCGCTCTTACCGCCAAGGCCCGGGTTCAATTCCTGGTGTAGGAACACCTGTTTTAGATTCCTGGTCAGTTGAACATCGCAGATTGTATGACATTCTCAGAGATAATTTAATTAAAAGATATAAATTGGTCTCTCGCATTTATTGCCTTATTACAAGAGAATATATAATACACGACGTGCAGTTCATGTCACATGTATCCTATTACATGCCTTACTTGTGTTTTCCCGATAAATAAGAAACGCCTTCATATGTCAACGTCCTATATGGTCTATTGGTTAGGATTTGGCGCTTTCACCGCCAAGGCCCGGGTACAATTCCCGGTGTGGGAATACCTGTTTTAGATTCCTGGTCAGTTGAACATCGCAGTTTGTATAACATTCACAAAGACAATTTAATTAAAAGATATAAATTGGCCTCTCGTATTTATTGCCTTATTTCAAGGGAATATATAATACACGACTTACAGTTCATGTCACAATCATTCGATTGTATGCCATACTTGTGTTTTCCCGATAAATAGGAAACGCCTTCAAATGTCAACGTCCCATATGGTCTAGTGGTCAGGATTTGGCGCTCTCACCGCCATGACCCGGATTCATTTCCCGGTGTGGGAACACCAGTTTTATATTCCTGGTCAGTTGAACATCGCAGCTTGTACAAAATTCTCATAGACAATTTAATTAAAAGATATAAATTGGTCTCTCGCATTTGTTGCCTTATTACAAGTGAATATATAATACTCCACATTCAGTTCATGTCACGTCACAAGTATCCGATTATATGCCTTACTTATGTGTTCCCGATACATATGAAACGCCTTCATACGACAACGTACCATATGGTCTAGTGGTCAGGATTTGGCGCTCTCACCGCCATGACCCGGATTCATTTCCCGGTGTGGGAACACCAGTTTTATATTCCTGGTCAGTTGAACATCGCAGCTTGTACAAAATTCTCATAGACAATTTAATTAAAAGATATAAATTGGTCTCTCGCATTTGTTGCCTTATTACAAGTGAATATATAATACTCGACATTCAGTTCATGTCACGTCACAAGTATCCGATTATATGCCTTACTTATGTGTTCCCGATAAATAGGAAACGCCTTCATACGACAACGTCCCATATGTTCTAGTGGTCATGATTTTACGCTCTCACCGCCATGACCCGGATTCATTTCCCGGTGTGGGAACACCAGTTTTATATTCCTGGTCAGTTGAACATCGCAGCTTGTATGACATTCGCAGAGATAATTTAATTAAAAGATATAAATTGGTCTCTCGCATTTGTTGCCTTATTACAAGTCAATATATAATACTCCACATTCAGTTCATGTCACGTCACAAGTATCCGATTATATGCCTTACTTATGTTTTCCCGATACATATGAAACGCCTTCATACGTCAACATCCCAAATGGTCTAGTGCTTAGCATTTGGCGCTCTCACCGCCAAGGCCCGAGTTCAATACCCGGTATGGGAACACCAGTTTTATATTCCTGGTCAGTTGAACATCGCAGCTTGTACAAAATTCTCATAGACAATTTAATTAAAAGATATAAATTGGTCTCTCGCATTTGTTGCCTTATTACAAGTGAATATATAATACTCGACATTCAGTTCATGTCACGTCACAAGTATCCGATTATATGCCTTAATATCCGATTATATGTTCAGTTCTCGGTGTGGGAACACCAGTTTTATATTCCTGGTCAGTTGAACATCGCAGCTTGTACAAAATTCTCATAGACAATTTAATTAAAAGTTATAAATTGGCCTCTCGTATTTGTTGGCTCGATCACAAGAGAATATATAATACTCGATATTCACTTCATGTCACGTCACAAGTATCCGATTGCATGCCATACTTGAGTTTTCCCGATAAATAAGAAACGCCTTCAAATGTCATCGTCCCATATGGTCTAGTGGTTAGGATTTGGCGCTTTCACCGCCAAGGCCCGGGTTCAATTCCCGGTGTGGGAACACCAGTTTTATATTCCTGGTCAGTTGAACATCGCAGCTTGTACAAAATTCTCATAGACAATTTAATTAAATGATATAAATTGGCCTCACGTATTTGTTGGCTCGATCACAAGAGAATATATAATACTCCACATTCAGTTCATGTCACGTCACAAGTATCCGATTATATTCCTTACTTATGTGTTCCCGATACATATGAAACGCCTTCATACGACAACGTCCCATATGGTCTAGTGGTCAGGATTTGGCGCTCTCACCGCCATGACCCGGATTCATTTCCCGGTGTGGGAACACCAGTTTTATATTCATGGTCAGTTGAACATCGCAGCTTGTACAAAATTCTCATAGACAATTTAATTAAAAGATATAAATTGGTCTCTCGCATTTGTTGCCTTATTATAAGTGAATACATAATACTCGACATTCAGTTCATGTCACGTCACAAGTATCCGATTATATGCCTTACTTCTGTGTTCCCGATAAATAGGAAACACCTTCATACGACAACGTCCCATATGTTCTAGTGGTCATGATTTTGCGCTCTCACTGCCATGACCCGGGTTCATTTCCCGGTGTGGGAACACCAGTTTTATATTCCTGGTCAGTTGAACATCGCAGATTGTACAAAATTCTCATAGACAATTTAATTAAAAGATATAAATTGGCCTCTCGTATTTGTTGGCTCGATCACAAGAGAATATATAATACTCGACATTCAGTTCATGTCACGTCACAAGTATCAGATTATATGCCTTACTTATGTGTTCCCGATAAATAGGAAACGCCTTCATACGTCAACGTCCCATATGGTCTAGTGGTTAGGATTTGGCGCTCTTACCGGCAAGGCCCGGATTCAATTCCCGGTGTGGGAACACCTGTTTTAGATTCCTGGTTAGTTGAACATCGCAGCTTGTATGACATTCGCAGAGAGAATTTAATAAAAAGATATAAATTGGTCTCTCGCATTTGTTGCCTTATTACAAGTGAATATATAATACTCCACATTCAGTTCATGTCACGTCACAAGTATCCGATTATATGCCTTACTTATGTGTTCCCGATAAATAGGAAATGCCTTCATACGTCAACATCCCATATGGTCTAGTGGTTAGGATTTGGCGCTCTCACCGCCATGGCCCGGGTTCAATTCCCGGTGTGGGAACACCAGTTTTATATTCCTGGTCAGTTGAACATCGCAGCTTGTACAAAATTCTCATAGACAATTTAATTAAAAGATATAAATTGGCCTCTCGTATTTGTTGTCTCATCAGAAGAGAATATATAATACTCGACATTCAGTTCATGTCACGTCACAAGTATCCGATTATATGCCTTACTTATGTGTTCCCGATAAATAGGAAACGCCTTCATACGTCAACATCCCAAATGGTCTAGTGGTATCCGATTGCATGCCATACTTGTGTTTTCCCGATAAATAAGAAACGCCTTCAAATGTCATCGTCCCATATGGTCTAGTGGTTAGGATTTGGCGCTTTCACCGCCAAGGCCCGGGTTCAATTCCCGGTGTGGGAACACCTGTTTTAGATTCCTGGTCAGTTGAACATCGCAGCTTGTACAAAATTCTCATAGACAATTTAATTAAAAGATATAAATTGGCCTCTCGTATTTGTTGTCTCATCAGAAGAGAATATATAATACTCGACATTCAGTTCATGTCACGTCACAAGTATCCGATTATATGCCTTACTTATGTGTTCCCGATAAATAGGAAACGCCTTCATACGTCAACATCCCATATGGTCTAGTGGTTAGGATTTGGCGCTCTCACCGCCAAGGCCCGGGTTCAATTCCCGGTATGGGAATACCAGTTTTATATACCTGGTCAGTTGAACATCGCAGCTTGTTCAAAATTCTCATAGACAATTTAATTAAAAGATATAAATTGGTCTCTCGCATTTGTTGCCTTATTACAAGTAAATATATAATACTCGACATTCAGTTCATGTCACGTCACAAGTATCCGATTATATGCCTTACTTATGTGTTCCCGATAAATAGGAAATGCCTTCATACGTCAACATCCCATATGGTCTAGTGGTTAGGATTTGGCGCTCTCACCGCCATGGCCCGGGTTCAATTCCCGGTGTGGGAACACCAGTTTTATATTCCTGGTCAGTTGAACATCGCAGCTTGTACAAAATTCTCATAGACAATTTAATTAAAAGATATAAATTGGCCTCTCGTATTTGTTGTCTCATCAGAAGAGAATATATAATACTCGACATTCAGTTCATGTCACGTCACAAGTATCCGATTATATGCCTTACTTATGTGTTCCCGATAAATAGGAAACGCCTTCATACGTCAACATCCCAAATGGTCTAGTGGTATCCGATTGCATGCCATACTTGTGTTTTCC
Organism: Saccoglossus kowalevskii; assembly: GCF_978046115.1. Classification (NCBI taxonomy): domain Eukaryota; kingdom Metazoa; phylum Hemichordata; class Enteropneusta; family Harrimaniidae; genus Saccoglossus; species Saccoglossus kowalevskii. The sequence continues at coordinate 15,801,675 of NC_140649.1, read as the reverse complement.
CGATAAATAAGAAACGCCTTCAAATGTCATCGTCCCATATGGTCTAGTGGTTAGGATTTGGCGCTTTCACCGCCAAGGCCCGGGTTCAATTCCCGGTGTGGGAACACCTGTTTTAGATTCCTGGTCAGTTGAACATCGCAGCTTGTACAAAATTCTCATAGACAATTTAATTAAAAGATATAAATTGGCCTCTCGTATTTGTTGTCTCATCAGAAGAGAATATATAATACTCGACATTCAGTTCATGTCACGTCACAAGTATCCGATTATATGCCTTACTTATGTGTTCCCGATAAATAGGAAACGCCTTCATACGTCAACATACCATATGGTCTAGTGGTTAGGATTTGGCGCTCTCACCGCCAAGGCCCGGGTTCAATTCCCGGTATGGGAATACCAGTTTTATATACCTGGTCAGTTGAACATCGCAGCTTGTTCAAAATTCTCATAGACAATTTAATTAAAAGATATAAATTGGTCTCTCGCATTTGTTGCCTTATTACAAGTAAATATATAATACTCGACATTCAAATCATGTCACATCACAAGTATCCGATTAAATGCCTTACTTATGTGTTCCTGATAAATAGGAAACGCCTTCATACGACAACGTCCCATATGGTCTAGTGGTCATGATTTCGCGCTCTCACCGCCATGGCCCGGGTTCAATTCCCGGTGTGGGAACACCTAATTTATATTCCTGGTCAGTTGAACATCGCAGCTTGTACAAAATTCTCATAGACAATTTAATTAAATGATATAAATTGGCCTCTCGTATTTGTTGTCTCATCAGAAGAGAATATATAATACTCGACATTCAGTTCATGTCACGTCGCAAGTATCCGATTATATGCCTTACTTATGTGTTCCCGATAAATAAGAAACGCCTTCATACGTCAACATCCCAAATGGTCTAGTGGTTAGCATTTGGCGCTCTCACCGCCAAGGCCCGGGTTCAATACCCGGTATGGGAACACCAGTTTTATATTCCTGGTCAGTTGAACATCGCAGCTTGTACAAAATTCTCATAGACAATTTAATTAAAAGATATAAATTGGTCTCTCGCATTTGTTGCCTTATTACAAGTGAATATATAATACTCGACATTCAGTTCATGTCACGTCACAAGTATCCGATTATATGCCTTAATATCCGATTATATGTTCAGTTCTCGGTGTGGGAACACCTGTTTTATATTCCTGGTCAGTTGATCATCGCAGCTTGTACAACATTCTCATAGACAATTTAATTAAAAGATATAAATTGGCCTCTCGTATTTGTTGGCTTGATTACAAGAGAATATATATAGTACTCGACATTCAGTTCATGTCACGTCACAAGTATCAGATTATATGCCTTACTTATGTGTTCCCGATAAATAGGAAACGCCTTTATACGTCAACGTCTCATATGGTCTAGTGGTTAGGATTTGGCGCTCTCACCGCCAAGGACCGGGTTCAATTCCCGGTGTGGGAACACCAGTTTTATATTCCTGGTCAGTTGAACATCGCAGCTTGTACAAAATTCTCATAGACAATTTAATTAAAAGATATAAATTGGCCTCTCGTATTTGTTGGCTTGATTACAAGAGAATATGTAATACACGACATTCAGTTCATGTCACGTCACAAGTATCCGATTATATGCCTTAATATCCGATTATATGTTCAGTTCTCGGTGTGGGAACACCTGTTTTATATTCCTGGTCAGTTGATCATCGCAGCTTGTACAACATTCTCATAGACAATTTAATTAAAAGATATAAATTGGCCTCTCGTATTTGTTGGCTTGATTACAAGAGAATATATATAGTACTCGACATTCAGTTCATGTCACGTCACAAGTATCAGATTATATGCCTTACTTATGTGTTCCCGATAAATAGGAAACGCCTTCATACGTCAATGTCCTATATGGTCTAGTGGTTAGGATTTGGCGCTTTCACCGCCAAGGCCCGGGTTCAATTCCGGTGTGGGAACACCTGTTTTAGATTCCTGGTCAGTTGAACATCGCAGCTTGTACAACATTCTCATAGACAATTTAATTAAAAGATATAAATTGGCCTCTCGTATTTGTTGGCTCATCATAAGAGAATATATAATACTCGACATTCAGTTCATGTCACGTCACAAGTATCCGATTATATGCCTTAATATCCGATTATATGTTCAGTTCTCGGTGTGGGAACACCTGTTTTATATTCCTGGTCAGTTGATCATCGCAGCTTGTACAACATTCTCATAGACAATTTAATTAAAAGATATAAATTGGCCTCTCGTATTTGTTGGCTTGATTACAAGAGAATATATATAGTACTCGACATTCAGTTCATGTCACGTCACAAGTATCAGATTATATGCCTTACTTATGTGTTCCCGATAAATAGGAAACGCCTTCATACGTCAACGTCCTATATGGTCTAGTGGTTAGGATTTGGCGCTTTCACCGCCAAGGCCCGGGTTCAATTCCGGTGTGGGAACACCTGTTTTAGATTCCTGGTCAGTTGAACATCGCAGCTTGTACAACATTCTCATAGACAATTTAATTAAAAGATATAAATTGGTCTCTCGCATTTGTTGCCTTATTATAAGTGAATATATAATACTCGACATTCAGTTCATGTCACCTCACAAGTATCCGATTATATGCCTTACTTATGTGTTCCCGATAAATAGGAAACGCCTTCATACGACAACGTCCCATATGTTCTAGTGGTCATGATTTTGCGCTCTCACCGCCATGACCCGGGTTCATTTCCCGGTGTGGGAACACCAGTTTTATATTCCTGGTCAGTTGAACATCGCAGATTGTACAAAATTCTCATAGACAATTTAATTAAAAGATATAAATTGGCCTCTCGTATTTGTTGGCTCGATCACAAGAGAATATATAATACTCGACATTCAGTTCATGTCACGTCACAAGTATCAGATTATATGCCTTACTTATGTGTTCCCGATAAATAGGAAACGCCTTCATACGTCAACGTCCCATATGGTCTAGTGGTTAGGATTTGGCGCGCTCACCGCCAAGGCCCGGGTTCAATTCCCGGTGTGGGAACACCTGTTTTAGATTCCTGGTCAGTTGAACATCGCAGCTTGTATGACATTCGCAGAGATAATTTAATTAAAAGATATAAATTGGTCTCTCGCATTTGTTGCCTTATTACAAGTGAATATATAATACTCCACATTCAGTTCATGTCACGTCACAAGTATCCGATTATATGCCTTACTTATGTTTTCCCGATAAATAGGAAACGCCTTCATACGTCAACATCCCATATGGTCTAGTGGTTAGGATTTGGCGCTCTCACCGCCAAGGCCCTGGTTCAATTCCCGGTGTGGGAACACCAGTTTTATATTCCTGGTCAGTTGAACATCGCAGCTTGTACAAAATTCTCATAGACAATTTAATTAAAAGATATAAATTGGCCTCTCGTATTTGTTGGCTCATCAGAAGAGAATATATAATACTCAACATTCAGTTCATGTCACGTCACAAGTATCCGATTATATGCCTTAATATCCGATTATATGTTCAGTTCTCGGTTATGTTCAGTTCTCGGTGTGGGAACACCTGTTTTATATTCCTGGTCAGTTGATCATCGCAGCTTGTACAACATTCTCATAGACAATTTAATTAAAAGATATAAATTGGCCTCTCGTATTTGTTGGCTTGATTACAAGAGAATATATATAGTACTCGACATTCAGTTCATGTCACGTCACAAGTATCAGATTATATGCCTTACTTATGTGTTCCCGATAAATAGGAAACGCCTTCATACGTCAACGTCCCATATGGTCTAGTGGTTAGGATTTGGCGCTCTCACTGCCAAGGCCCGGGTTCAATTCCCGGTGTGGGAACACCTGTTTTAGATTCCTGGTCAGTTGAACATCGCAGATTGTATGACATTCTCAGAGATAATTTAATTAAATGATATAAATTGGTCTCTCGCATTTGTTGCCTTATTACAAGTGAATATATAATACTCCACATTCAGTTCATGTCACGTCACAAGTATCCGATTATATGCCTTACTTATGTGTTCCCGATACATATGAAACGCCTTCATAGGACAACGTCCCATATGGTCTAGTGGTCAGGATTTGGCGCTCTCACCGCCATGACCCGGATTCATTTCCCGGTGTGGGAACACCAGTTTTATATTCCTGGTCAGTTGAACATCGCAGCTTGTACAAAATTCTCATAGACAATTTAATTAAAAGATATAAATTGGTCTCTCGCATTTGTTGCCTTATTACAAGTGAATATATAATACTCGACATTCAGTTCATGTCACGTCACAAGTATCCGATTATATGCCTTAATATCCGATTATATGTTCAGTTCTCGGTTATGTTCAGTTCTCGGTGTGGGAACACCTGTTTTATATTCCTGGTCAGTTGATCATCGCAGCTTGTACAACATTCTCATAGACAATTTAATTAAAAGATATAAATTGGCCTCTCGTATTTGTTGGCTTGATTACAAGAGAATATATATAGTACTCGACATTCAGTTCATGTCACGTCACAAGTATCAGATTATATGCCTTACTTATGTGTTCCCGATAAATAGGAAACGCCTTCATACGTCAACGTCCGACCTAGTGGTTAGGATTTGGCGCTCTCACCGCCAAGGCCCGGGTTCATTTCCCGGTGTGGGAACACGAGTTTTATATTCCTGGTCAGTTGAACATCGCAGCTTGTACAAAATTCTCATAGACAATTTAATTAAATGATATAAATTGGCCTCCCGTATTTGTTGGCTTGATTACAAGAGAATATGTAATACACGACGTGCAGTTCATGTCAGAAGTATCCGATTGCATGCCATACTTGTGTTTTCCCGATAAATAAGAAACGCCTTCAAATGTCATCGTCCCATATGGTCTAGTGGTTAGGATTTGGCGCTTTCACCGCCAAGGCCCGGGTTCATTTCCCGGTGTGGGAACACCAGTTTTATATTCCTGGTCAGTTGAACATCGCAGCTTGTACAAAATTCTCATAGACAATTTAATTAAATGATATAAATTGGCCTCCCGTATTTGTTGGCTTGATTACAAGAGAATATGTAATACACGACGTGCAGTTCATGTCAGAAGTATCCGATTGCATGCCATACTTGTGTTTTCCCGACAAATAAGAAACGCCTTCAAATGTCATCGTCCCATATGGTCTAGTGGTTAGGATTTGGCGCTTTCACCGCCAAGGCCCGGGTTCAATTCACGGTGTGGGAACACCTGTTTTAGATTCCTGGTCAGTTGAACATCGCAGCTTGTACAAAATTCTCATAGACAATTTAATTAAAAGATATAAATTGGCCTCTCACATTTGTTGTCTCATCAGAAGAGAATATACAATACTCGACATTCAGTATATGTCACGTCGCAAGTATCCGATTATATGCCTTACTTATGTGTTCCCGATAAATAGGAAACGCCTTCATACGACAACGTCCCATATGGTCTAGTGGTCATGATTTCGCGCTCTCACCGCCATGACCCGGGTTCATTTCCCGGTGTGGGAACACCAGTTTTATATTCCTGGTCAGTTGAACATCGCAGCTTGTACAAAATTCTCGTAGACAATTTAATTAAAAGATATAAATTGGTCTCTCGCAAATGTTGCCTTATTACAAGTGAATATATCATACTCGACATTCAGTTCATGTCACGTCACAAGTATCCGATTATATGCCTTACTTATGTGTTCCCGATAAATAGGAAACGCCTTCATACGACAACGTCCCATATGGTCTAGTGGTCATGATTTCGCGCTTTCACCGCCAAGGCCCGGGTTCAATTCACGGTGTGGGAACACCTGTTTTAGATTCCTGGTGAGTTGAACATCGCAGATTGTACAAAATTCTCATAGACAATTTAATTAAAAGATATAAATTGGCCTCTCGTATTTGTTGGCTTGATTAGAAGAGAATATATTTAATTCACGACATTCAGTTCATGTCACGTCACAAGTATCAGATTATATGCCTTACTTTTGTGTTCCCGATAAATAGGAAAAGCCTTCATACGACAACGTCCCATATGGTCTAGTGGTTAGGATTTGGCGCTCTCACCGCCAAGGCCCGGGTTCATTTCCCGGTGTGGGAACACCAGTTTTATATTCCTGGTCTCATAGACAATTTAATTAAATGATATAAATTGGCCTCTCGTATTTGTTGGCTTGATTACAAGAGAATATGTAATACACGACGTGCAGTTCATGTCAGAAGTATCCGATTGCATGCCATACTTGTGTTTTCCCGATAAATAAGAAACGCCTTCAAATGTCATCGTCCCATATGGTCTAGTGGTTAGGATTTGGCGCTTTCACCGCCAAGGCCCGGGTACAATTCCCGGTGTGGGAACACCTGTTTTAGATTCCTGGTCAGTTGAACATCGCAGCTTGTACAAAATTCTCATAGACAATTTAATTAAAAGATATAAATTGGCCTCTCGTATTTGTTGGCTTGATTACAAGAGAATATGTAATACACGACGTGCAGTTCATGTCAGAAGTATACGATTGCATGCCATACTTGTGTTTTCCCGATAAATAGGAAACGCCTTCATACGACAACGTCCCATATGTTCTAGTGGTCATGATTTGGCGCTCTCACCGCCATGACCCGGGTTCATTTCCCGGTGTGGGAACACCAGTTTTAGATTCCTGGTCAGTTGAACATCGCAGCTTGTATGACATTCTCAGAGATAATTTAATTAAAAGATATAAATTGGCCTCTCGTATTTGTTGGCTCGATCACAAGTGAATATATAATACTCGACATTCAGTTCATGTAACGTCACAAGTATCCGATTATATGCCTTACTTATGTGTTCCCGATAAATAGGAAACGCCTTCATACGACAACGTCCCATATGTTCTAGTGGTCATGATTTGGCGCTCTCACCGCCATGACCCGGGTTCATTTCCCGGTGTGGGAACACCAGTTTTATATTCCTGGTCAGTTGAACATCGCAGATTGTACAAAATTCTCATAGACAATTTAATTAAAAGATATAAATTGGCCTCTCGTATTTGTTGTCTCATCAGAAGAGAATATATAATACTCGACGTTCATGTCACGTCACAAGTATCCGATTATATGCCTTACTTATGTGTTCCCGATAAATAGGAAATGCCTTCATACGTCAACATCCCATATGGTCCAGTGGTTAGGATTTGGCGCTCTCACCGCCATGGCCCCCGTTCAATTCCCGGTGTGGGAACACCAGTTTTATATTCCTGGTCAGTTGAACATCGCAGATTGTACAAAATTCTCATAGACAATTTAATTAAAAGATATAAATTGGCCTCTCGTATTTGTTGGCTCGATCACAAGAGAATATATAATACTCGACATTCAGTTCATGTCACGTCACAAGTATCAGATTATATGCCTTACTTATGTGTTCCCGATAAATAGGAAACGCCTTTATACGTCAACGTCCCATATGGTCTAGTGGTTAGGATTTGGCGCTCTCACCGCCAAGGCCCGGGTTCAATTCCCGGTGTGGGAACACCAGTTTTATATTCCTGGTCAGTTGAACATCGCAGCTTGTACAAAATTCTCATAGACAATTTAATTAAAAGATATAAATTGGCCTCTCGTATTTGTTGGCTCATCAGAAGAGAATATATAATACTCGACATTCAGTTCATGTCACGTCACAAGTATCCGATTATATGCCTTAATATCCGATTATATGTTCAGTTCTCGGTTATGTTCAGTTCTCGGTGTGGGAACACCTGTTTTATATTCCTGGTCAGTTGATCATCGCAGCTTGTACAACATTCTCATAGACAATTTAATTAAAAGATATAAATTGGCCTCTCGTATTTGTTGGCTTGATTACAAGAGAATATATATAGTACTCGACATTCAGTTCATGTCACGTCACAAGTATCAGATTATATGCCTTACTTATGTGTTCCCGATAAATAGGAAACGCCTTCATACGTCAACGTCCGACCTAGTGGTTAGGATTTGGCGCTCTCACCGCCAAGGCCCGGGTTCATTTCCCGGTGTGGGAACACGAGTTTTATATTCCTGGTCAGTTGAACATCGCAGCTTGTACAAAATTCTCATAGACAATTTAATTAAATGATATAAATTGGCCTCCCGTATTTGTTGGCTTGATTACAAGAGAATATGTAATACACGACGTGCAGTTCATGTCAGAAGTATCCGATTGCATGCCATACTTGTGTTTTCCCGATAAATAAGAAACGCCTTCAAATGTCATCGTCCCATATGGTCTAGTGGTTAGGATTTGGCGCTTTCACCGCCAAGGCCCGGGTTCATTTCCCGGTGTGGGAACACCAGTTTTATATTCCTGGTCAGTTGAACATCGCAGCTTGTACAAAATTCTCATAGACAATTTAATTAAAAGATATAAATTGGCCTCTCGTATTTGTTGGCTTGATTAGAAGAGAATATATTTAATTCACGACATTCAGTTCATGTCACGTCACAAGTATCAGATTATATGCCTTACTTTTGTGTTCCCGATAAATAGGAAAAGCCTTCATACGACAACGTCCCATATGGTCTAGTGGTTAGGATTTGGCGCTCTCACCGCCAAGGCCCGGGTTCATTTCCCGGTGTGGGAACACCAGTTTTATATTCCTGGTCTCATAGACAATTTAATTAAATGATATAAATTGGCCTCTCGTATTTGTTGGCTTGATTACAAGAGAATATGTAATACACGACGTGCAGTTCATGTCAGAAGTATCCGATTGCATGCCATACTTGTGTTTTCCCGATAAATAAGAAACGCCTTCAAATGTCATCGTCCCATATGGTCTAGTGGTTAGGATTTGGCGCTTTCACCGCCAAGGCCCGGGTACAATTCCCGGTGTGGGAACACCTGTTTTAGATTCCTGGTCAGTTGAACATCGCAGCTTGTACAAAATTCTCATAGACAATTTAATTAAAAGATATAAATTGGCCTCTCGTATTTGTTGGCTTGATTACAAGAGAATATGTAATACACGACGTGCAGTTCATGTCAGAAGTATACGATTGCATGCCATACTTGTGTTTTCCCGATAAATAGGAAACGCCTTCATACGACAACGTCCCATATGTTCTAGTGGTCATGATTTGGCGCTCTCACCGCCATGACCCGGGTTCATTTCCCGGTGTGGGAACACCAGTTTTAGATTCCTGGTCAGTTGAACATCGCAGCTTGTATGACATTCTCAGAGATAATTTAATTAAAAGATATAAATTGGCCTCTCGTATTTGTTGGCTCGATCACAAGTGAATATATAATACTCGACATTCAGTTCATGTAACGTCACAAGTATCCGATTATATGCCTTACTTATGTGTTCCCGATAAATAGGAAACGCCTTCATACGACAACGTCCCATATGTTCTAGTGGTCATGATTTGGCGCTCTCACCGCCATGACCCGGGTTCATTTCCCGGTGTGGGAACACCAGTTTTATATTCCTGGTCAGTTGAACATCGCAGATTGTACAAAATTCTCATAGACAATTTAATTAAAAGATATAAATTGGCCTCTCGTATTTGTTGTCTCATCAGAAGAGAATATATAATACTCGACGTTCATGTCACGTCACAAGTATCAGATTATATGCCTTACTTATGTGTTCCCGATAAATAGGAAACGCCTTTATACGTCAACGTCCCATATGGTCTAGTGGTTAGGATTTGGCGCTCTCACCGCCAAGGCCCGGGTTCAATTCCCGGTGTGGGAACACCAGTTTTATATTCCTGGTCAGTTGAACATCGCAGCTTGTACAAAATTCTCATAGACAATTTAATTAAAAGATATAAATTGGCCTCTCGTATTTGTTGGCTTGATTACAAGAGAATATGTAATACACGACGTGTAGTTCATGTCAGAAGTATCTGATTGCATGCCATACTTGTGTTTTCCCGATAAATAGGAAACGCCTTCAAATGTCATCGTCCCATATGGTCTAGTGGTTAGGATTTGGCGCTTTCACCGCCAAGGCCCGGGTTCAATTCCGGTGTGGGAACACCTGTTTTAGATTCCTGGTCAGTTGAACATCGCAGCTTGTACAACATTCTCATAGACAATTTAATTAAAAGATATAAATTGGCCTCTCGTATTTGTTGGCTCATCAGAAGAGAATATATAATACTCGACATTCAGTTCATGTCACGTCACAAGTATCCGATTATATGCCTTAATATCCGATTATATGTTCAGTTCTCGGTTATGTTCAGTTCTCGGTGTGGGAACACCTGTTTTATATTCCTGGTCAGTTGATCATCGCAGCTTGTACAACATTCTCATAGACAATTTAATTAAAAGATATAAATTGGCCTCTCGTATTTGTTGGCTTGATTACAAGAGAATATATATATAGTACTCGACATTCAGTTCATGTCACGTCACAAGTATCAGATTATATGCCTTACTTATGTGTTCCCGATATATAGGAAACGCCCTCATACGTCAACGTCCCATATGGTCTAGTGGTTAGGATTTGGCGCTCTCACCGCCAAGGCCCGGGTTCAATTCTCGGTGTGGGAACACCTGTTTTAGATTCCTGGTCAGTTGAACATCGCAGCTTGTATGACATTCTCAGAGATAATTTAATTAAAAGATATAAATTGGTCTCTCGCATTTGTTGCCTTATTACATGTGAATATATAATACTCCACATTCAGTTCATGTGACGTCACAAGTATCCGATTATATGCCTTACTTATGTGTTCCCGATACATATGAAACGAATTCATACGACAACGTCCCATATGGTCTAGTGGTCAGGATTTGGCGCTCTCACCGCCATGACCCGGATTCATTTCCCGGTGTGGGAACACCAGTTTTATATTCCTGGTCAGTTGAACATCGCAGCTTGTACAAAATTCTCATAGACAATTTAATTAAAAGATATAAATTGGTCTCTCGCATTTGTTGCCTTATTATAAGTGAATATATAATACTCGACATTCAGTTCATGTCACGTCACAAGTATCAGATTATATGCCTTACTTATGTGTTCCCGATAAATAGGAAACGCCTTTATACGTCAACGTCCCATATGGTCTAGTGGTTAGGATTTGGCGCTCTCACCGCCAAGGCCCGGGTTCAATTCCCGGTGTGGGAACACCAGTTTTATATTCCTGGTCAGTTGAACATCGCAGCTTGTACAAAATTCTCATAGACAATTTAATTAAAAGATATAAATTGGCCTCTCGTATTTGTTGGCTTGATTACAAGAGAATATGTAATACACGACGTGTAGTTCATGTCAGAAGTATCTGATTGCATGCCATACTTGTGTTTTCCCGATAAATAGGAAACGCCTTCAAATGTCATCGTCCCATTTGGTCTAGTGGTTAGGATTTGGCGCTTTCACCGCCAAGGCCCGGGTTCAATTCCGGTGTGGGAACACCTGTTTTAGATTCCTGGTCAGTTGAACATCGCAGCTTGTACAACATTCTCATAGACAATTTAATTAAAAGATATAAATTGGCCTCTCGTATTTGTTGGCTCATCAGAAGAGAATATATAATACTCGACATTCAGTTCATGTCACGTCACAAGTATCCGATTATATGCCTTAATATCCGATTATATGTTCAGTTCTCGGTTATGTTCAGTTCTCGGTGTGGGAACACCTGTTTTATATTCCTGGTCAGTTGATCATCGCAGCTTGTACAACATTCTCATAGACAATTTAATTAAAAGATATAAATTGGCCTCTCGTATTTGTTGGCTTGATTACAAGAGAATATATATATAGTACTCGACATTCAGTTCATGTCACGTCACAAGTATCAGATTATATGCCTTACTTATGTGTTCCCGATATATAGGAAACGCCTTCATACGTCAACGTCCCATATGGTCTAGTGGTTAGGATTTGGCGCTCTCACCGCCAAGGCCCGGGTTCAATTCTCGGTGTGGGAACACCTGTTTTAGATTCCTGGTCAGTTGAACATCGCAGCTTGTATGACATTCTCAGAGATAATTTAATTAAAAGATATAAATTGGTCTCTCGCATTTGTTGCCTTATTACATGTGAATATATAATACTCCACATTCAGTTCATGTGACGTCACAAGTATCCGATTATATGCCTTACTTATGTGTTACCGATACATATGAAACGCCTTCATACGACAACGTCCCATATGGTCTAGTGGTCAGGATTTGGCGCTCTCACCGCCATGACCCGGATTCATTTCCCGGTGTGGGAACACCAGTTTTATATTCCTGGTCAGTTGAACATCGCAGCTTGTACAAAATTCTCATAGACAATTTAATTAAAAGATATAAATTGGTCTCTCGCATTTGTTGCCTTATTATCAGTGAATATATAATACTCGACATTCAGTTCATGTCACCTCACAAGTATCCGATTATATGCTTTACTTATGTGTTCCCGATAAATAGGAAACGCCTTCATACGACAACGTCCCATATGTTCTAGTGGTCATGATTTTGCGCTCTCACCGCCATGACCCGGGTTCATTTCCCGGTGTGGGAACACCAGTTTTATATTCCTGGTCAGTTGAACATCGCAGCTTGTACAAAATTCTCATAGACAATTTAATTAAAAGATATAAATTGGCCTCTCGTATTTGTTGGCTTGATTACAAGAGAATATGTAATACACGACGTGTAGTTCATGTCAGAAGTATCTGATTGCATGCCATACTTGTGTTTTCCCGATAAATAGGAAACGCCTTCAAATGTCATCGTCCCATATGGTCTAGTGGTTAGGATTTGGCGCTTTCACCGCCAAGGCCCGGGTTCAATTCCGGTGTGGGAACACCTGTTTTAGATTCCTGGTCAGTTGAACATCGCAGCTTGTACAACATTCTCATTGACAATTTAATTAAAAGATATAAATTGGCCTCTCGTATTTGTTGGCTCATCAGAAGAGAATATATAATACTCGACATTCAGTTCATGTCACGTCACAAGTATCCGATTATATGCCTTAATATCCGATTATATGTTCAGTTCTCGGTTATGTTCAGTTCTCGGTGTGGGAACACCTGTTTTATATTCCTGGTCAGTTGAACATCGCAGCTTGTATGACATTCTCAGAGATAATTTAATTAAAAGATATAAATTGGTCTCTCGCATTTGTTGCCTTATTACATGTGAATATATAATACTCCACATTCAGTTCATGTGACGTCACAAGTATCCGATTATATGCCTTACTTATGTGTTCCCGATACATATGAAACGAATTCATACGACAACGTCCCATATGGTCTAGTGGTCAGGATTTGGCGCTCTCACCGCCATGACCCGGATTCATTTCCCGGTGTGGGAACACCAGTTTTATATTCCTGGTCAGTTGAACATCGCAGCTTGTACAAAATTCTCATAGACAATTTAATTAAAAGATATAAATTGGTCTCTCGCATTTGTTGCCTTATTATAAGTGAATATATAATACTCGACATTCAGTTCATGTCACGTCACAAGTATCAGATTATATGCCTTACTTATGTGTTCCCGATAAATAGGAAACGCCTTTATACGTCAACGTCCCATATGGTCTAGTGGTTAGGATTTGGCGCTCTCACCGCCAAGGCCCGGGTTCAATTCCCGGTGTGGGAACACCAGTTTTATATTCCTGGTCAGTTGAACATCGCAGCTTGTACAAAATTCTCATAGACAATTTAATTAAAAGATATAAATTGGCCTCTCGTATTTGTTGGCTTGATTACAAGAGAATATGTAATACACGACGTGTAGTTCATGTCAGAAGTATCTGATTGCATGCCATACTTGTGTTTTCCCGATAAATAGGAAACGCCTTCAAATGTCATCGTCCCATTTGGTCTAGTGGTTAGGATTTGGCGCTTTCACCGCCAAGGCCCGGGTTCAATTCCGGTGTGGGAACACCTGTTTTAGATTCCTGGTCAGTTGAACATCGCAGCTTGTACAACATTCTCATAGACAATTTAATTAAAAGATATAAATTGGCCTCTCGTATTTGTTGGCTCATCAGAAGAGAATATATAATACTCGACATTCAGTTCATGTCACGTCACAAGTATCCGATTATATGCCTTAATATCCGATTATATGTTCAGTTCTCGGTTATGTTCAGTACTCGGTGTGGGAACACCTGTTTTATATTCCTGGTCAGTTGATCATCGCAGCTTGTACAACATTCTCATAGACAATTTAATTAAAAGATATAAATTGGCCTCTCGTATTTGTTGGCTTGATTACAAGAGAATATATATATAGTACTCGACATTCAGTTCATGTCACGTCACAAGTATCAGATTATATGCCTTACTTATGTGTTCCCGATATATAGGAAACGCCTTCATACGTCAACGTCCCATATGGTCTAGTGGTTAGGATTTGGCGCTCTCACCGCCAAGGCCCGGGTTCAATTCTCGGTGTGGGAACACCTGTTTTAGATTCCTGGTCAGTTGAACATCGCAGCTTGTATGACATTCTCAGAGATAATTTAATTAAAAGATATAAATTGGTCTCTCGCATTTGTTGCCTTATTACATGTGAATATATAATACTCCACATTCAGTTCATGTGACGTCACAAGTATCCGATTATATGCCTTACTTATGTGTTACCGATACATATGAAACGCCTTCATACGACAACGTCCCATATGGTCTAGTGGTCAGGATTTGGCGCTCTCACCGCCATGACCCGGATTCATTTCCCGGTGTGGGAACACCAGTTTTATATTCCTGGTCAGTTGAACATCGCAGCTTGTACAAAATTCTCATAGACAATTTAATTAAAAGATATAAATTGGTCTCTCGCATTTGTTGCCTTATTATAAGTGAATATATAATACTCGACATTCAGTTCATGTCACCTCACAAGTATCCGATTATATGCTTTACTTATGTGTTCCCGATAAATAGGAAACGCCTTCATACGACAACGTCCCATATGTTCTAGTGGTCATGATTTTGCGCTCTCACCGCCATGACCCGGGTTCATTTCCCGGTGTGGGAACACCAGTTTTATATTCCTGGTCAGTTGAACATCGCAGCTTGTACAAAATTCTCATAGACAATTTAATTAAAAGATATAAATTGGCCTCTCGTATTTGTTGGCTTGATTACAAGAGAATATGTAATACACGACGTGTAGTTCATGTCAGAAGTATCTGATTGCATGCCATACTTGTGTTTTCCCGATAAATAGGAAACGCCTTCAAATGTCATCGTCCCATATGGTCTAGTGGTTAGGATTTGGCGCTTTCACCGCCAAGGCCCGGGTTCAATTCCGGTGTGGGAACACCTGTTTTAGATTCCTGGTCAGTTGAACATCGCAGCTTGTACAACATTCTCATAGACAATTTAATTAAAAGATATAAATTGGCCTCTCGTATTTGTTGGCTCATCAGAAGAGAATATATAATACTCGACATTCAGTTCATGTCACGTCACAAGTATCCGATTATATGCCTTAATATCCGATTATATGTTCAGTTCTCGGTTATGTTCAGTTCTCGGTGTGGGAACACCTGTTTTATATTCCTGGTCAGTTGATCATCGCAGCTTGTACAACATTCTCATAGACAATTTAATTAAAAGATATAAATTGGCCTCTCGTATTTGTTGGCTTGATTACAAGAGAATATATATATAGTACTCGACATTCAGTTCATGTCACGTCACAAGTATCAGATTATATGCCTTACTTATGTGTTCCCGATATATAGGAAACGCCTTCATACGTCAACGTCCCATATGGTCTAGTGGTTAGGATTTGGCGCTCTCACCGCCAAGGCTCGGGTTCAATTCTCGGTGTGGGAACACCTGTTTTAGATTCCTGGTCAGTTGAACATCGCAGCTTGTATGACATTCTCAGAGATAATTTAATTAAAAGATATAAATTGGTCTCTCGCATTTCTTGCCTTATTACATGTGAATATATAATACTCCACATTCAGTTCATGTGACGTCACAAGTATCCGATTATATGCCTTACTTATGTGTTCCCGATACATATGAAACGCCTTCATACGACAACGTCCCATATGGTCTAGTGGTCAGGATTTGGCGCTGTCACCGCCATGACCCGGATTCATTTCCCGGTGTGGGAACACCAGTTTTATATTCCTGGTCAGTTGAACATCGCAGCTTGTACAAAATTCTCATAGACAATTTAATTAAAAGATATAAATTGGTCTCTCGCATTTGTTGCCTTATTATAAGTGAATATATAATACTCGACATTCAGTTCATGTCACCTCACAAGTATCCGATTATATGCCTTACTTATGTGTTCCCGATAAATAGGAAACGCCTTCATACGACAACGTCCCATATGTTCTAGTGGTCATGATTTTGCGCTCTCACCGCCATGACCCGGGTTCATTTCCCGGTGTGGGAACACCAGTTTTATATTCCTGGTCAGTTGAACATCGCAGATTGTACAAAATTCTCATAGACAATTTAATTAAAAGATATAAATTGGCCTCTCGTATTTGTTGGCTCGATCACAAGAGAATATATAATACTCGACATTCAGTTCATGTCACGTCACAAGTATCAGATTATATGCCTTACTTATGTGTTCCCGATAAATAGGAAACGCCTTCATACGTCAACGTCCCATATGGTCTAGTGGTTAGGATTTGGCGCTCTCACCGCCAAGGCCCGGGTTCAATTCCCGGTGTGGGAACACCTGTTTTAGATTCCTGGTCAGTTGAACATCGCAGCTTGTATGACATTCGCAGAGATAATTTAATTAAAAGATATAAATTGGTCTCTCGCATTTGTTGCCTTATTACAAGTGAATATATAATACTCCACATTCAGTTCATGTCACGTCACAAGTATCCGATTATATGCCTTACTTATGTTTTCCCGATAAATAGGAAACGCCTTCATACGTCAACATCCCATATGGTCTAGTGGTTAGGATTTGGCGCTCTCACCGCCAAGGCCCTGGTTCAATTCCCGGTGTGGGAACACCAGTTTTATATTCCTGGTCAGTTGAACATCGCAGCTTGTACAAAATTCTCATAGACAATTTAATTAAAAGATATAAATTGGCCTCTCGTATTTGTTGGCTCATCAGAAGAGAATATATAATACTCGACATTCAGTTCATGTCACGTCACAAGTATCCGATTATATGCCTTAATATCCGATTATATGTTCAGTTCTCGGTTATGTTCAGTTCTCGGTGTGGGAACACCTGTTTTATATTCCTGGTCAGTTGATCATCGCAGCTTGTACAAAATTCTCATAGACAATTTAATTAAAAGATATAAATTGGCCTCTCGTATTTGTTGGCTCATCAGAAGAGAATATATAATACTCGACATTCAGTTCATGTCACGTCACAAGTATCCGATTATATGCCTTAATATCCGATTATATGTTCAGTTCTCGGTTATGTTCAGTTCTCGGTGTTGGAACACCTGTTTTATATTCCTGGTCAGTTGATCATCGCAGCTTGTACAACATTCTCATAGACAATTTAATTAAAAGATATAAATTGGCCTCTCGTATTTGTTGCCTTATTACAAGTGAATATATAATACTCCACATTCAGTTCATGTCACGTCACAAGTATCAGATTATATGCCTTACTTATGTGTTCCCGATAAATAGGAAACTCCTTCATACGTCAACGTCCGACCTAGTGGTTAGGATTTGGCGCTCTCACCGCCAAGGCCCGGGTTCATTTCCCGGTGTGGGAACAACAGTTTTATATTCCTGGTCAGTTGAACATCGCAGCTTGTACAAAATTCTCATAGACAATTTAATTAAATGATATAAATTGGCCTCCCGTATTTGTTGGCTTGATTACAAGAGAATATGTAATACACGACGTGCAGTTCATGTCAGAAGTATCCGATTGCATGCCATACTTGTGTTTTCCCGATAAATAAGAAACGCCTTCAAATGTCATCGTCCCATATGGTCTAGTGGTTAGGATTTGGCGCTTTCACCGCCAAGGCCCGGGTACAATTCCCGGTGTGGGAACACCTGTTTTAGATTCCTGGTCAGGTGAACATCGCAGCTTGTACAACATTCTCATAGACATTTTAATTAAAAGATATAAATTGGCCTCTCGTATTTGTTGGCTTGATTACAAGAGAATATGTAATACACGACGTGCAGTTCATGTCAGAAGTATCCGATTGCATGCCATACTTGTGTTTTCCCGACAAATAAGAAACGCCTTCAAATGTCATCGTCCCATATGGTCTAGTGGTTAGGATTTGGCGCTTTCACCGCCAAGGCCCGGGTTCAATTCACGGTGTGGGAACACCTGTTTTATATTCCTGGTCAGTTGAACATCGCAGCTTGTACAAAATTCTCATAGACAATTTAATTAAATGATATAAATTGGCCTCCCGTATTTGTTGGCTTGATTACAAGAGAATATGTAATACACGACGTGCAGTTCATGTCAGAAGTATCCGATTGCATGCCATACTTGTGTTTTCCCGATAAATAAGAAACGCCTTCAAATGTCATCGTCCCATATGGTCTAGTGGTTAGGATTTGGCGCTTTCACCGCCAAGGCCCGGGTACAATTCCCGGTGTGGGAACACCTGTTTTAGATTCCTGGTCAGTTGAACATCGCAGCTTGTACAAAATTCTCATAGACAATTTAATTAAAAGATATAAATTGGCCTCTCACATTTGTTGTCTCATCAGAAGAGAATATACAATACTCGACATTCAGTATATGTCACGTCGCAAGTATCCGATTATATGCCTTACTTATGTGTTCCCGATAAATAGGAAACGCCTTCATACGACAACGTCCCATATGGTCTAGTGGTCATGATTTCGCGCTCTCACCGCCATGACCCGGGTTCATTTCCCGGTGTGGGAACACCAGTTTTATATTCCTGGTCAGTTGAACATCGCAGCTTGTACAAAATTCTCGTAGACAATTTAATTAAAAGATATAAATTGGTCTCTCGCAAATGTTGCCTTATTACAAGTGAATATATAATACTCGACATTCAGTTCATGTCACGTCACAAGTATCCGATTATATGCCTTACTTATGTGTTCCCGATAAATAGGAAACGCCTTCATACGACAACGTCCCATATGGTCTAGTGGTCATGATTTCGCGCTCTCACCGCCATGGCCCGGGTTCAATTCCCGGTGTGGGAACACCGGTTTTTATATTCCTGGTCTGTTGAACATCGCAGCTTGTACAAAATTCTCATAGACAATTTAATTAAATGATATAAATTGGCCTCTCGTATTTGTTGGCTTGATTACAAGAGAATATGTAATACACGACGTGCAGTTCATGTCACGTCACAAGTATCCGATTATATGCCTTACTTATGTGTTCCCGATAAATAGGAAACGCCTTCATACGACAACGTCCCATATGGTCTAGTGGTCATGATTTCGCGCTTTCACCGCCAAGGCCCGGGTTCAATTCACGGTGTGGGAACACCTGTTTTAGATTCCTGGTCAGTTGAACATCGCAGATTGTACAAAATTCTCATAGACAATTTAATTAAAAGATATAAATTGGCCTCTCGTATTTGTTGGCTTGATTAGAAGAGAATATATTTAATTCACGACATTCAGTTCATGTCACGTCACAAGTATCAGATTATATGCCTTACTTTTGTGTTCCCGATAAATAGGAAACGCCTTCATACGACAACGTCCCATATGGTCTAGTGGTTAGGATTTGGCGCTCTCACCGCCAAGGCCCGGGTTCATTTCCCGGTGTGGGAACACCAGTTTTATATTCCTGGTCTCATAGACAATTTAATTAAATGATATAAATTGGCCTCTCGTATTTGTTGGCTTGATTACAAGAGAATATGTAATACACGACGTGCAGTTCATGTCAGAAGTATCCGATTGCATGCCATACTTGTGTTTTCCCGATAAATAAGAAACGCCTTCAAATGTCATCGTCCCATATGGTCTAGTGGTTAGGATTTGGCGCTTTCACCGCCAAGGCCCGGGTACAATTCCCGGTGTGGGAACACCTGTTTTAGATTCCTGGTCAGTTGAACATCGCAGCTTGTACAAAATTCTCATAGACAATTTAATTAAAAGATATAAATTGGCATCTCGTATTTGTTGGGTTGATTACAAGAGAATATGTAATACACGACGTGCAGTTCATGTCAGAAGTATACGATTGCATGCCATACTTGTGTTTTCCCGATAAAAAAGAAACGCCTTCAAATGTCATCGTCCTATATGGTCTAGTGGTTAGGATTTGGCGCTTTCACCGCCAAGGCCCGGCTTAAATTCACGGTGTGGGAACACCTGTTTTAGATTCCTGGTCAGTTGAACATCGCAGCTTGTACAAAATTCTCATAGACAATTTAATTAAAAGATATAAATTGGTCTCTCGCATTTGTTGCCTTATTACAAGTGAATATATAATACTCGACATTCAGTTCATGTCACGTCACAAGTATCCGATTATATGCCTTACTTATGTGTTCCCGATAAATAGGAAACGCCTTCATACGACAACGTCCCATATGGTCTAGTGGTCATGATTTCGCGCTCTCACCGCCATGACCCGGGTTCATTTCCCGGTGTGGGAAGACCAGTTTTATATTCCTGGTCAGTTGAACATCGCAGCTTGTACAAAATTCTTGTAGACAATTTAATTAAAAGATATAAATTGGTCTCTCGCATTTGTTGCCTTATTACAAGTGAATATATAATACTCGACATTCAGTTCATGTCACGTCACAAGTATCCGATTATATGCCTTACTTATGTGTTCCCGATAAATAGGAAACGCCTTCATACGACAACGTCCCATATGGTCTAGTGGTCATGATTTTGCGCTCTCACCGCCATGGCCCGGGTTCAATTCCCGGTGTGGGAACACCAGTTTTTATATTCCTGGTCAGTTGAACATCGCAGCTTGTACAAAATTCTCATAGACAATTTAATTAAATGATATAAATTGGCCTCTCGTATTTGTTGGCTTGATTACAAGAGAATATGTAATACACGACGTGCAGTTCATGTCTAAAGTATCCGATTGCATGCCATACTTGTGTTTTCCCGATAAATAGGAAACGCCTTCAAATGTCATCGTCCCATATGGTCTAGTGGTTAGGATTTGGCGCTTTCACCGCCAAGGCCCGGGTTCAATTCCCGGTGTGGGAGCACCTGTTTTAGATTCCTGGTCAGTTGAACATCGCAGCTTGTACAAAATTCTCATAGACAATTTAATTAAAAGATATAAATTGGCCTCTCGTATTTGTTGTCTCATCAGAAGAGAATATATAATACTCGACGTTCATGTCACGTCACAAGTATCCGATTATATGCCTTACTTATGTGTTCCCGATAAATAGGAAATGCCTTCATACGTCAACATCCCATATGGTCTAGTGGTTAGGATTTGGCGCTCTCACCGCCATGGCCCGGGTTCAATTCCCGGTGTGGGAACACCAGTTTTTATATTCCTGGTCTGTTGAACATCGCAGCTTGTACAAAATTCTCATAGACAATTTAATTAAATGATATAAATTAGCGTCTCGTATTTGTTGGCTTGATTACAAGAGAATATGTAATACACGACGTGCAGTTCATGTCAGAAGTATCCGATTGCATGCCATACTTGTGTTTTCCCGATAAATAGGAAACGCCTTCAAATGTCATCGTCCCATATGGTCTAGTGGTTAGGATTTGGCGCTTTCACCGCCAAGGCCCGGGTTCAATTCCCGGTGTGGGAACACCTGTTTTAGATTCCTGGTCAGTTGAACATCGCAGCTTGTACAAAATTCTCATAGACAATTTAATTAAAAGATATAAATTGGCCTCTCGTATTTGTTGTCTCATCAGAAGAGAATATGTAATACTCGACATTCAGTTCATGTCACGTCACAAGTATCCGATTATATGCCTTACTTATGTGTTCCCGATAAATAGGAAATGCCTTCGTACGTCAACATTCCATATGGTCTAGTGGTTAGGATTTGGCGCTCTCACCGCCAAGGCCCGGGTTCAATTCCCGGTGTGGGAACACCAGTTTTATATTCCTGGTCAGTTGAACATCGCAGCTTGTACAAAATTCTCATAGACAATTTAATTAAATGATATAAATTGGCCTCTCGTATTTGTTGGCTTGATTACAAGAGAATATGTAATACAAGACGTGCAGTTCATGTCAGAAGTATCCGATTGCATGCCATACTTGTGTTTTCCCGATAAATAAGAAACGCCTTCAAATGTCATCGTCCCATATGGTCTAGTGGTTAGGATTTGGCGCTTTCACCGCCAAGGCCCGGGTTCAATTCCCGGTGTGGGAACACCTGTTTTAGATTCCTGGTCAGTTGAACATCGCAGCTTGTACAAAATTCTCATAGACAATTTAATTAAAAGATATAAATTGGCTTCTCACATTTGTTGTCTCATCAGAAGAGAATATATAATACTCGACATTCAGTTCATGTCGCGTCACAAGTATCCGATTATATGCCTTACTTATGTGTTCCCGATAAATAGGAAACGCCTTCATAGGACAACGTCTCATATGTTCTAGTGGTCATGATTTCGCGCTCTCACCGCCATGACCCGGGTTCATTTCCCGGTGTGGGAACACCAGTTTTATATTCCTGGTCAGTTGAACATCGCAGCTTGTACAAAATTCTCATACACAATTTAATTAAAAGATATAAATTGGTCTCTCGCATTTGTTGCCTTATTACAAGTGAATATATAATACTCGACATTCAGTTCATGTCACGTCACAAATATCCGATTACATGCCTTACTTATGTGTTCCCGATAAATAGGAAACGCCTTCATACGACAACGTCCCATATGTTGTAGTGGTCATGATTTTGCGCTCTCACCGCCATGACCCGGGTTCATTTCCCGGTGTGGGAACACCAGTTTTATATTCCTGGTCAGTTGAACATCGCAGATTGTACAAAATTCTCATAGACAATTTAATTAAAAGATATAAATTGGCCTCTCGTATTTGTTGGCTCGATCACAAGAGAATATATAATACTCGACATTCAGTTCATGTCACGTCACAAGTATCAGATTATATGCCTTACTTATGTGTTCCCGATAAATAGGAAACGCGTTGATACGTCAACGTCCCATATGGTCTAGTGGTTAGGATTTGGCGCCCTCACCGCCAAGGCCCGTGTTCAATTACCGGTGTGGGAACACCTGTGTTAGATTCATGGTCAGTTGAACATCGCAGCTTGTATGACATTCTCAGAGATAATTTAATTCAAAGATATAAATTGGTCTCTCGCATTTGTTGCCTTATTACAAGTGAATATATAATACTCCACATTCAGTTCATGTCACGTCACAAGTATCAGATTATATGCCTTACTTATGTGTTCCCGATAAATAGGAAACGCCTTCATACGTCAACGTCCCATATGGTCTAGTGGTTAGGCTTTGGCGCTCTCACCGCCCTGACCCGGATTCATTTCCCGGTGTGGGAACACCAGTTTTATATTCCTGGTCAGTTGAACATCGCAGCTTGTACAAAATTCTCATAGACAATTTAATTAAAAGATATAAATTGGCCTCTCGTATTTGTTGGCTTGATTACAAGAGAATATATAATACTCGACATTCAGTTCATGTCACGTCACAAGTATCAGATTATATGCCTTACTTATGTGTTCCCGATAAATAGGAAACGCCTTCATACGTCAACATCCCATATGGTCTAGTGGTTAGGATTTGGCGCTCTCACCGCCAAGGCCCGTGTTCAATTCCCGGTGTGGGAACACCAGTTTTATATTCCTGGACAGTTGAACATCGCAGCTTGTATGAAATTCTCAGAGACAATTTAATTAAAAGATATAAATTGGCCTCTCGTATTTGTTGGCTTGATTACAAGAGAATATATAATACTCGACATTCAGTTCATGTCACGTCACAAGTATCAGATTATATGCCTTACTTATGTGTTCCCGATAAATAGGAAACGCCTTCATACGTCAACGTCCCATATGGTCTAGTGGTTAGGATTTGGCGCTTTCACCGCCAAGGCCCGGGTTCAATTCCCTGTGTGGGAACACCTGTTTTAGATTCCTGGTCAGTTGAACATCGCAACTTGTACAAAATTCTCATAGACAATTTAATTAAAAGATATAAATTGGCCTCTCGTATTTGTTGGCTTGATTAGAAGAGAATATATATAATTCACGACATTCAGTTCATGTCACGTCACAAGTATCAGATTATATGCCTTACTTTTGTGTTCCCGATAAATAGGAAACGCCTTCATACGTCAACGTCCCATATGGTCTAGTGGTTAGGATTTGGCGCTTTCGCCGCCAAGGCCCGGGTTCAATTCCCGGTGTGGGAACACCTGTTTTAGATTCCTGGTCAGTTGAACATCGCAGGTTGTACAAAATTCTCATAGACAATTTAATTAAAAGATATAAATTGGCCTCTCGTATTTGTTGGCTTGATTACAAGAGAATATATAATACTCGACATTCAGTTCATGTCACGTCACAAGTATCAGATTATATGCCTTACTTATGTGTTCCCGATAAATAGGAAACGCCTTCATACGTCAACATCCCATATGGTCTAGTGGTTAGGATTTGGCGCTCTCACCGCCAAGGCCCGTGTTCAATTCCCGGTGTGGGAACACCAGTTTTATATTCCTGGACAGTTGAACATCGCAGCTTGTATGAAATTCTCAGAGACAATTTAATTAAAAGATATAAATTGGCCTCTCGTATTTGTTGGCTTGATTACAAGAGAATATATAATACTCGACATTCAGTTCATGTCACGTCACAAGTATCAGATTATATGCCTTACTTATGTGTTCCCGATAAATAGGAAACGCCTTCATACGTCAACGTCCCATATGGTCTAGTGGTCATGATTTCGCGCTCTCACCGCCATGACCCGGGTTCATTTCCCGGTGTGGGAAGACCAGTTTTATATTCCTGGTCAGTTGAACATCGCAGCTTGTACAAAATTCTTGTAGACAATTTAATTAAAAGATATAAATTGGTCTCTCGCATTTGTTGCCTTATTACAAGTGAATATATAATACTCGACATTCAGTTCATGTCACGTCACAAGTATCCGATTATATGCCTTACTTATGTGTTCCCGATAAATAGGAAATGCCTTCATACGTCAACATCCCATATGGTCTAGTGGTTAGGATTTGGCGCTCTCTCCGCCAAGGCTCGGGTTCATTTCCCGGTGTGGGAACACCAGTTTTATATTCCTGGTCAGTTGAACATCGCAGCTTGTACAAAATTCTCATAGACAATTTAATTAAATGATATAAATTGGCCTCTCGTATTTGTTGGCTTGATTACAAGAGAATATGTAATACACGACGTGCAGTTCATGTCTAAAGTATCCGATTGCATGCCATACTTGTGTTTTCCCGATAAATAGGAAACGCCTTCAAATGTCATCGTCCCATATGGTCTAGTGGTTAGGATTTGGCGCTTTCACCGGCAAGGCCCGGGTTCAATTCCCGGTGTGGGAGCACCTGTTTTAGATTCCTGGTCAGTTGAACATCGCAGCTTGTACAAAATTCTCATAGACAATTTAATTAAAAGATATAAATTGGCCTCTCGTATTTGTTGTCTCATCAGAAGAGAATATATAATACTCGACGTTCATGTCACGTCACAAGTATCCGATTATATGCCTTACTTATGTGTTCCCGATAAATAGGAAATGCCTTCATACGTCAACATCCCATATGGTCTAGTGGTTAGGATTTGGCGCTCTCACCGCCATGGCCCGGGTTCAATTCCCGGTGTGGGAACACCAGTTTTTATATTCCTGGTCTGTTGAACATCGCAGCTTGTACAAAATTCTCATAGACAATTTAATTAAATGATATAAATTAGCGTCTCGTATTTGTTGGCTTGATTACAAGAGAATATGTAATACACGACGTGCAGTTCATGTCAGAAGTATCCGATTGCATGCCATACTTGTGTTTTCCCGATAAATAGGAAACGCCTTCAAATGTCATCGTCCCATATGGTCTAGTGGTTAGGATTTGGCGCTTTCACCGCCAAGGCCCGGGTTCAATTCCCGGTGTGGGAACACCTGTTTTAGATTCCTGGTCAGTTGAACATCGCAGCTTGTACAAAATTCTCATAGACAATTTAATTAAAAGATATAAATTGGCCTCTCGTATTTGTTGTCTCATCAGAAGAGAATATGTAATACTCGACATTCAGTTCATGTCACGTCACAAGTATCCGATTATATGCCTTACTTATGTGTTCCCGATAAATAGGAAATGCCTTCGTACGTCAACATTCCATATGGTCTAGTGGTTAGGATTTGGCGCTCTCACCGCCAAGGCCCGGGTTCAATTCCCGGTGTGGGAACACCAGTTTTATATTCCTGGTCAGTTGAACATCGCAGCTTGTACAAAATTCTCATAGACAATTTAATTAAATGATATAAATTGGCCTCTCGTATTTGTTGGCTTGATTACAAGAGAATATGTAATACAAGACGTGCAGTTCATGTCAGAAGTATCCGATTGCATGCCATACTTGTGTTTTCCCGATAAATAAGAAACGCCTTCAAATGTCATCGTCCCATATGGTCTAGTGGTTAGGATTTGGCGCTTTCACCGCCAAGGCCCGGGTTCAATTCCCGGTGTGGGAACACCTGTTTTAGATTCCTGGTCAGTTGAACATCGCAGCTTGTACAAAATTCTCATAGACAATTTAATTAAAAGATATAAATTGGCTTCTCACATTTGTTGTCTTATTACAAGTGAATATATAATACTCCACATTCAGTTCATGTCACGTCACAAGTATCAGATTATATGCCTTACTTATGTGTTCCCGATAAATAGGAAACGCCTTCATACGTCAACATCCCATATGGTCTAGTGGTTAGGATTTGGCGCTTTCACCGCCAAGGCCCGGGTTCAATTCCCTGTGTGGGAACACCTGTTTTAGATTCCTGGTCAGTTGAACATCGCAACTTGTACAAAATTCTCATAGACAATTTAATTAAAAGATATAAATTGGCCTCTCGTATTTGTTGGCTTGATTAGAAGAGAATATATATAATTCACGACATTCAGTTCATGTCACGTCACAAGTATCAGATTATATGCCTTACTTTTGTGTTCCCGATAAATAGGAAACGCCTTCATACGTCAACGTCCCATATGGTCTAGTGGTTAGGATTTGGCGCTTTCGCCGCCAAGGCCCGGGTTCAATTCCCGGTGTGGGAACACCTGTTTTAGATTCCTGGTCAGTTGAACATCGCAGGTTGTACAAAATTCTCATAGACAATTTAATTAAAAGATATAAATTGGCCTCTCGTATTTGTTGGCTTGATTACAAGAGAATATATAATACTCGACATTCAGTTCATGTCACGTCACAAGTATCAGATTATATGCCTTACTTATGTGTTCCCGATAAATAGGAAACGCCTTCATACGTCAACATCCCATATGGTCTAGTGGTTAGGATTTGGCGCTCTCACCGCCAAGGCCCGTGTTCAATTCCCGGTGTGGGAACACCAGTTTTATATTCCTGGACAGTTGAACATCGCAGCTTGTATGAAATTCTCAGAGACAATTTAATTAAAAGATATAAATTGGCCTCTCGTATTTGTTGGCTTGATTACAAGAGAATATATAATACTCGACATTCAGTTCATGTCACGTCACAAGTATCAGATTATATGCCTTACTTATGTGTTCCCGATAAATAGGAAACGCCTTCATACGTCAACGTCCCATATGGTCTAGTGGTTAGGATTTGGCGCTTTCACCGCCAAGGCCCGGGTTCAATTCCCTGTGTGGGAACACCTGTTTTAGATTCCTGGTCAGTTGAACATCGCAGCTTGTACAAAATTCTCATAGACAATTTAATTAAAAGATATAAATTGGCCTCTCGTATTTGTTGGCTTGATTAGAAGAGAATATATATAATTCACGACATTCAGTTCATGTCACGTCACAAGTATCAGATTATATGCCTTACTTTTGTGTTCCCGATAAATAGGAAACGCCTTCATACGTCAACGTCCCATATGGTCTAGTGGTTAGGATTTGGCGCTTTCGCCGCCAAGGCCCGGGTTCAATTCCCGGTGTGGGAACACCTGTTTTAGATTCCTGGTCAGTTGAACATCGCAGGTTGTACAAAATTCTCATAGACAATTTAATTAAAAGATATAAATTGGCCTCTCGTATTTGTTGGCTTGATTACAAGAGAATATATAATACTCAACATTCAGTTCATGTCACGTCACAAGTATCAGATTATATGCCTTACTTATGTGTTCCCGATAAATAGGAAACGCCTTCATACGACAACGTCCCATATGGTCTAGTGGTCATGATTTCGCGCTCTCACCGCCATGACCCGGGTTCATTTCCCGGTGTGGGAACACCAGATTTATATTCCTGGTCTGTTGAACATCGCAGCTTGTACAAAATTCTCATAGACAATTTAATTAAAAGATATAAATTGGCCTCTCGTATTTGTTGGCTCGATCACAAGAGAATATATAATACTCGACATTCAGTTCATGTCATGTCATAAGTATCAGATTATATGCCTTACTTATGTGTTCCCGATAAATAGGAAATGCCTTCATACGTCAACATCCCATATGGTCTAGTGGTTAGGATTTGGCGCTCTCTCCGCCAAGGCTCGGGTTCATTTCCCGGTGTGGGAACACCAGTTTTATATTCCTGGTCAGTTGAACATCGCAGCTTGTACAAAATTCTCATAGACAATTTAATTAAATGATATAAATTGGCCTCTCGTATTTGTTGGCTTGATTACAAGAGAATATGTAATACACGACGTGCAGTTCGTGTCAGAAGTATCTGATTGCATGCCATACTTGTGTTTTCCCGATAAATAAGAAACGCCTTCAAATGTCATCGTTCCATATGGTCTAGTGGTTAGGATTTGGCGCTATCACCGCCAAGGCCCGGGTTCAATTCACGGTGTGGGAACACCTGTTTTAGATTCCTGGTCAGTTGAACATCGCAGATTGTACAAAATTCTCATAGACAATTTAATTAAAAGATATAAATTGGCCTCTCGTATTTGTTGGCTTGATTACAAGAGAATATGTAACACACGACGTGCAGTTCATGTCAGAAGTATCCGATTGCATGCCATACTTGTGTTTTCCCGATTAATAAGAAACGCCTTCAAATGTCATCGTCCCATATGGTCTAGTGGTTAGGATTTGGCGCTTTCACCGCCAAGGCCCGGGTTCAATTCCCGGTGTGGGAACACCTGTTTTAGATTCCTGGTCAGTTGAACATCGCAGCTTGTACAAAATTCTCATAGACAATTTAATTAAAAGATATAAATTGGCCTCTCGTATTTGTTGGCTTGATTACAAGAGAATATGTAACACACGACGTGCAGTTCATGTCAGAAGTATCCGATTGCATGCCATACTTGTGTTTTCCCGATTAATAAGAAACGCCTTCAAATGTCATCGTCCCATATGGTCTAGTGGTTAGGATTTGGCGCTTTCACCGCCAAGGCCCGGGTTCAATTCCCGGTGTGGGAACACCTGTTTTAGATTCCTGGTCAGTTGAACATCGCAGCTTGTACAAAATTCTCATAGACAATTTAATTAAAAGATATAAATTGGCCTCTCGTATTTGTTGGCTTGATTACAAGAGAATATGTAATACACGACGTGCAGTTCATGTCAGATGTATCCGATTGCATGCCATACTTGTGTTTTCCCGATAAATAAGAAACGCCTTCAAATGTCATCGTCCCATATGGTCTAGTGGTTAGGATTTGGCGCTTTCACCGCCAAGGCCGGGTTCAATTCCCGGTGTGGGAACACCTGTTTTAGATTCCTGGTCAGTTGAACATCGCAGCTTGTACAAAATTCTCATAGACAATTTAATTAAAAGATATAAATTGGCCTCTCACATTTGTTGTCTCATCAGAAGAGAATATATAATACTCGACATTCAGTTCATGTCACGTCACAAGTATCCGATTATATGCCTTACTTATGTGTTCCCGATAAATAGGAAACGCCTTCATACGACAACGTCCCATATGGTCTAGTGATCATGATTTCGCGCTCTCACCGCCATGACCCGGGTTCATTTCCCGGTGTGGCAACACCAGTTTTATATTCCTGGTCAATTGAACATCGCAGCTTGTACAAAATTCTCATAGACAATTTAATTAAAAGATATAAATTGGCCTCTCGTATTTGTTGGCTTGATTAGAAGAGAATATATATAATTCACGACATTCAGTTCATGTCACGTCACAAGTATCAGATTATATGCCTTACTTTTGTGTTCCCGATAAATAGGAAACGCCTTCATATGTCAACGTCCCATATGGTCTAGTGGTTAGGATTTGGCGCTTTCGCCGCCAAGGCCCGGGTTCAATTCCCGGTGTGGGAACACCTGTTTTAGATTCCTGGTCAATTGAACATCGCAGGTTGTACAAAATTCTCATAGACAATTTAATTAAAAGATATAAATTGGCCTCTCGTATTTGTTGGCTTGATTACAAGAGAATATATAATACTCAACATTCAGTTGATGTCACGTCACAAGTATCAGATTATATGCCTTACTTATGTGTTCCCGATAAATAGGAAACGCCTTCATACGACAACGTCCCATATGGTCTAGTGGTCATGATTTCGCGCTCTCACCGCCATGACCCGGGTTCATTTCCCGGTGTGGGAACACCAGATTTATATTCCTGGTCTGTTGAACATCGCAGCTTGTACAAAATTCTCATAGACAATTTACTTAAAAGATATAAATTGGCCTCTCGTATTTGTTGGCTCGATCACAAGAGAATATATAATACTCGACATTCAGTTCATGTCATGTCATAAGTATCAGATTATATGCCTTACTTATGTGTTCCCGATAAATAGGAAATGCCTTCATACGTCAACATCCCATATGGTCTAGTGGTTAGGATTTGGCGCTCTCTCCGCCAAGGCTCGGGTTCATTTCCCGGTGTGGGAACACCAGTTTTATATTCCTGGTCAGTTGAACATCGCAGCTTGTACAAAATTCTCATAGACAATTTAATTAAATGATATAAATTGGCCTCTCGTATTTGTTGGCTTGATTACAAGAGAATATGGCGCTATCACCGCCAAGGCCCGGGTTCAATTCACGGTGTGGGAACACCTGTTTTAGATTCCTGGTCAGTTGAACATCGCAGCTTGTACAAAATTCTCATAATAGACAATTTAATTAAAAGATATAAATTGGCCTCTCGTATTTGTTGGCTTGATTACAAGAGAATATGTAATACACGACGTGCAGTTCATGTCAGATGTATCCGATTGCATGCCATACTTGTGTTTTCCCGATAAATAAGAAACGCCTTCAAATGTCATCGTCCCATATGGTCTAGTGGTTAGGATTTGGCGCTTTCACCGCCAAGGCCCGCGTTCAATTCCCGGTGTGGGAACACCTGTTTTAGATTCCTGGTCAGTTGAACATCGCAGCTTGTACAAAATTCTCACAGACAATTTAATTAAAAGATATAAATTGGCCTCTCGTATTCGTTGGCTTGATTACAAGAGAATATATAATACTCGACATTCAGTTCATGTCACGTCACAAGTATCAGATTATATGCCTTACTTATGTGTTCCCGATAAATAGGAAACGCCTTCATACGTCAACATCCCATATGGTCTAGTGGTTAGCATTTGGCGCTCTCAGCGCCAAGGCCCGGGTTCAATACCCGGTATGGGAACACCAGTTTTATATTCCTGGTCAGTTGAACATCGCAGCTTGTACAAAATTCTCATAGACAATTTAATTAAATGATATAAATTGGCCTCTCGTATTTGTTGTCTCATCAGAAGAGAATATATAATACTCGACATTCAGTTCATGTCACGTCTCAAGTATCCGATTATATGCCTTACTTATGTGTTCCCGATAAATAGGAAACGCCTTCATACGACAACGTCCCATATGGTCTAGTGGTCATGATTTCGCGCTCTCACCGCCATGGCCCGGGTTCTATTCCGGGTGTGGGAACACCAGTTTTATATTCCTGGTCAGTTGAACATCGCAGCTTGTACAAAATTCTCATAGACAATTTAATTAAATGATATAAATTGGCCTCTCGTATTTGTTGGCTTGATTACAAGAGAATATGTAATACACGACGTGCAGTTAATGTCAGAAGTATCCGATTGCATGCCATACTTGTGTTTTCCCGATAAATAAGAAACGCCTTCAAATGTCATCGTCCCATATGGTCTAGTGGTTAGGATTTGGCGCTTTCACCGCCAAGGCCCGGGTTCAATTCCCGGTGTGGGAACACCTGTTTTAGATTCCTGGTCAGTTGAACATCGCAGCTTGTACAAAATTCTCATAAACAATTTAATTAAAAGATATAAATTGGCCTCTCACATTTGTTGTCTCATCAGAAGAGAATATATAATACTCGACATTCAGTTCATGTCACGTCACAAGTATCCGATTATATGCCTTACTTATGTGTTCCCGATAAATAGGAAACGCCTTCATACGACAACGTCCCATATGGTCTAGTGATCATGATTTCGCGCTCTCACCGCCATGACCCGGGTTCATTTCCAGGTGTGGGAACACCAGTTTTATATTCCTGGTCAGTTGAACATCGCAGCTTGTACAAAATTCTCATAGACAATTTAATTAAAAGATATAAATTGGTCTCTCGCATTTGTTGCCTTATTACAAGTGAATATATAATACTCGACATTCAGTTCATGTCACGTCACAAGTATCCGATTATATGCCTTACTTATGTGTTCCCGATAAATAGGAAATGCCTTCATACGTCAACATCCCATATGGTCTAGTGGTTAGGATTTGGCGCTCTCACCGCCAAGGCCCGGGTTCAATTCCCGGTGTGGGAACACCAGTTTTATATTCCTGATCAGTTGAACATCGCAGCTTGTACAAAATTCTCATAGACAATTTAATTAAATGATATAAATTGGCCTCTCGTATTTGTTGTCTCATCAGAAGAGAATATATAATACTCGACATTCAGTTCATGTCACGTCGCAAGTATCCGATTATATGCCTTACTTATGTGTTCCCGATAAATAAGAAACGCCTTCATACGTCAACATCCCAAATGGTCTAGTGGTTAGCATTTGGCGCTCTCACCGCCAAGGCCCGGGTTCAATACCCGGTATGGGAACACCAGTTTTATATTCCTGGTCAGTTGAACATCGCAGGTTGTACAAAATTCTCATAGACAATTTAATTAAAAGATATAAATTGGTCTCTCGCATTTGTTGCCTTATTACAAGTGAATATATAATACTCGACATTCAGTTCATGTCACGTCACAAGTATCCGATTATATGCCTTACGTATGTGTTCCCGATAAATAGGAAACGCCTTCATACGACAACGACCCATATGGTCTAGTGGTCATGTTTTCGCGCTCTCACCGCCATGACCTGGGTTCATTTCCCGGTGTGGGAACACCAGTTTTATATTCCTGGTCAGTTGAACATCGCAGCTTGTACAAAATTCTCATAGAC
Source organism: Saccoglossus kowalevskii (assembly GCF_978046115.1). Classification (NCBI taxonomy): domain Eukaryota; kingdom Metazoa; phylum Hemichordata; class Enteropneusta; family Harrimaniidae; genus Saccoglossus; species Saccoglossus kowalevskii. The sequence continues at coordinate 15,768,171 of NC_140649.1, read as the reverse complement.
AATTTAATTAAAAAATATAAATTGGTCTCTCGCATTTGTTGCCTTATTACAAGTGAATATACAATACTCGACATTCAAATCATGTCACGTCACAAGTATCCGATTATATGCCTTACTTATGTGTTCCCGATAAATAGGAAACGCCTTCATACGACAACGTCCCATATGGTCTAGTGGTCATGATTTCGCGCTCTCACCGCCATGGCCCGGGTTCAATTCCGGGTGTGGGAACACCAGTTTTATATTCCTGGTCAGTTGAACATCGCAGCTTGTACAAAATTCTCATAGACAATTTAATTAAAAGATATAAATTGGTCTCTCGCATTTGTTGGCTTGATTACAAGAGAATATGTAATACACGACGTGCAGTTCATGTCAGAAGTATCCGATTGCATGCCTTACTTGTGTTTTCCCGATAAATAAGAAACGCCTTCAAATGTCATCGTCCCATATGGTCTAGTGGTTAGGATTTGGCGCTTTCACCGCCAAGGCCCGGGTTCAATTCCCGGTGTGGGAACACCTGTTTTAGATTCCTGGTCAGTTGAACATCGCAGCTTGTACAAAATTCTCATAAACAATTTAATTAAAAGATATAAATTGGCCTCTCACATTTGTTGTCTCATCAGAAGAGAATATATAATACTCGACATTCAGTTCATGTCACGTCACAAGTATCCGATTATATGCCTTACTTATGTGTTCCCGATAAATAGGAAACGCCTTCATACGACAACGTCCCATATGGTCTAGTGATCATGATTTCGCGCTCTCACCGCCATGACCCGGGTTCATTTCCCGGTGTGGGAACACCTGTTTTATATTCCTGGTCAGTTGAACATCGCAGCTTGTACAAAATTCTCATAGACAATTTAATTAAAAGATATAAATTGGTCTCTCGCATTTGTTGCCTTATTACAAGTGAATATATAATACTCGACATTCAGTTCATGTCACGTCACAAGTATCCGATTATATGCCTTACTTATGTGTTCCCGATAAATAAGAAACGCCTTCATACGTCAACATCCCAAATGGTCTAGTGGTTAGCATTTGGCGCTCTCACCGCCAAGGTCCGGGTTCAATACCCGGTATGGGAACACCAGTTTTATATTCCTGGTCAGTTGAACATCGCAGCTTGTACAAAATTCTCATAGACAATTTAATTAAAAGATATAAATTGGTCTCTCGCATTTGTTGCCTTATTACAAGTGAATATATAATACTCGACATTCAGTTCATGTCACATCACAAGTATCCGATTATATGCCTTACGTATGTGTTCCCGATAAATAGGAAACGCCTTCATACGACAACGACCCATATGGTCTAGTGGTCATGTTTTCGCGCTCTCACCGCCATGACCTGGGTTCATTTCCCGGTGTGGGAACACCAGTTTTATATTCCTGGTCAGTTGAACATCGAAGCTTGTACAAAATTCTCATAGACAATTTAATTAAAAAATATAAATTGGTCTCTCGCATTTGTTGCCTTATTACAAGTGAATATATAATACTCGACATTCAAATCATGTCACGTCACAAGTATCCGATTATATGCCTTACTTATGTGTTCCCGATAAATAGGAAACGCCTTCGTACGACAACGTCCCATATGGTCTAGTGGTCATGATTTCGCGCTCTCACCGCCATGGCCCGGGTTCAATTCCGGGTGTGGGAACACCAGTTTTATATTCCTGGTCAGTTGAACATCGCAGCTTGTACAAAATTCTCATAGACAATTTAATTAAATGATATAAATTGGCCTCTCGTATTTGTTGGCTTGATTACAAGAGAATATGTAATACACGACGTGCAGTTCATGTCAGAAGTATCCGATTGCATGCCATACTTGTGTTTTCCCGATAAATAGGAAACGCCTTCAAATGTCAGCGTCCCATATGGTCTAGTGGTTAGGATTTGGCGCTTTCACCGCCAAGGCCCGGGTTCAATTCCCGGTGTGGGAACACCTGTTTTAGATTCCTGGTCAGTTGAACATCGCAGCTTGTACAAAATTCTCGTAGACAATTTAATTAAAAGATATAAATTGGCCTCTCATATTTGTTGTCTCGTCAGAAGAGAATATATAATACTCGACATTCAGTTCATTCTCACGTCACAAGTATCCGATTATATGCCTTACTTATGTGTTCCCGATAAATAGGAAACGCCTTCATACGTCAACATCCCATATGGTCTAGTGGTTAGGATTTGGCGCTCTCACCGCCAAGGCCCGGTTTCAATTCCCGGTGTGGGAACACCTGTTTTAGATTCCTGGTCAGTTGAACATCGCAGCTTGTATGAAATTCTCAGAGACAATTTAATTAAAAGATATAAATTGGTCTCTCGCATTTGTTGCCTTATTACAAGTGAATATATAATACTCGACATTCAGTTCATGTCACGTCACAAGTATCCGATTATATGCCTTACTTACGTGTTCCCGATAAATAGGAAACGCCTTCATACGACAACGTCCCATATGGTCTAGTGGTCAGGATTTGGCGCTCTCACCGCCATGACCCGGGTTCATTTCCCGGTGTGGGAACACCAGTTTTATATTCCTGGTCAGTTGAACATCGCAGCTTGTACAAAATACTCATAGACAATTTAATTAAAAGATATAAATTGGTCTCTCGCATTTGTTGCCTTATTACAAGTGAATATATAATACTCGACATTCAGTTCATGTCACGTCACAAGTATCCGATCATATGCCTTAATATCCGATTATATGTTCAGTTCTCGGTGTGGGAACACCTGTTTTATATTCCTGGTCAGTTGATCATCGCAGCTTGTACAACATTCTCATAGACAATTTAATTAAAAGATATAAATTGGCCTCTCGTATTTGTTGGCTTGATTACAAGAGAATATATATAGTACTCGACATTCAGTTCATGTCACGTCACAAGTATCAGATTATATGCCTTACTTATGTGTTCCCGATAAATAGGAAACGCCTTCATACATCAACGTCCCATATGGTCTAGTGGTTAGGATTTGGCACACTCACCGCCAAGGCCCGGGTTCAATTCCCGGTGTGGGAAAACCTGTTATAGATTCCTGGTCAGTTGAACATCGCAGCTTGTATGACATTCTCATAGACAATTTAATTAAAAGATATAAATTGGCCTCTCGTATTTGTTGTCTCATCAGAAGAGAATATACAATACTCGACATTCAGTTCATATCACGTCACAAGTATCCGATTATATGCCTTACTTATGTGTTCCCGATAAATAGGAAACGCCTTCATACGTCAACATCCCAAATGGACTAGTGGTTAGGATTTGGCGCTCTCACCGCCAAGGCCCGGGTTCAATTCCCGGTATGGGAACACCAGTTTTATATACCTGGTCAGTTGAACATCGCAGCTTGTACAAAATTCTCATAGACAATTTAATTAAATGATATAAATTGGCCTCTCGTATTTGTTGTCTCATCAGAAGAGAATATATAATACTCGACATTCAGTTCATGTCACGTCGCAAGTATCCGATTATATGCCTAATTTATGTGTTCCCGATAAATAAGAAACGCCTTCATACGTCAACATCCCAAATGGTCTAGTGGTTAGCATTTGGCGCTCTCACCGCCAAGGCCCGGGTTCAATACCCGGTATGGGAACACTAGTTTTATATTCCTGGTCAGTTGAACATCGCAGCTTGTACAAAATTCTCATAGACAATTTAATTAAATGATATAAATTGGCCTCTCGTATTTGTTGTCTCATCAGAAGAGAATATATAATACTCGACATTCAGTTCATGTCACGTCGCAAGTATCCGATTATATGCCTTACTTATGTGTTCCCGATAAATAAGAAACGCCTTCATACGTCAACATCCCAAATGGTCTAGTGGTTAGCATTTGGCGCTCTCACCGCCAAGGCCCGGGTTCAATACCCGGTATGGGAACACTAGTTTTATATTCCTGGTCAGTTGAACATCGCAGCTTGTACAAAATTCTCATAAACAATTTAATTAAAAGATATAAATTGGCCTCTCACATTTGTTGTCTCATCAGAAGAGAATATATAATACTCGACATTCAGTTCATGTCACGTCACAAGTATCCGATTGTATGCCTTACTTATGTGTTCCCGATAAATAGGAAACGCCTTCATACGACAACGTCCCATATGGTCTAGTGATCATGATTTCGCGCTCTCACCGCCATGACCCGGGTTCATTTCCCGGTGTGGGAACACCAGTTTTATATTCCTGGTCAGTTGAACATCGCAGCTTGTACAAAATTCTCATAGACAATTTAATTAAAAGATATAAATTGGTCTCTCGCATTTGTTGCCTTATTACAAGTGAATATATAATACTCGACATTCAGTTCATGTCACGTCACAAGTATCCGATTATATGCCTTACTTATGTGTTCCCGATAAATAAGAAACGCCTTCATACGTCAACATCCCAAATGGTCTAGTGGTTAGCATTTGGCGCTCTCACCGCCAAGGTCCGGGTTCAATACCCGGTATGGGAACACCAGTTTTATATTCCTGGTCAGTTGAACATCGCAGCTTGTACAAAATTCTCATAGACAATTTAATTAAAAGATATAAATTGGTCTCTCGCATTTGTTGCCTTATTACAAGTGAATATATAATACTCGACATTCAGTTCATGTCACATCACAAGTATCCGATTATATGCCTTACGTATGTGTTCCCGATAAATAGGAAACGCCTTCATACGACAACGACCCATATGGTCTAGTGGTCATGTTTTCGCGCTCTCACCGCCATGACCTGGGTTCATTTCCCGGTGTGGGAACACCAGTTTTATATTCCTGGTCAGTTGAACATCGAAGCTTGTACAAAATTCTCATAGACAATTTAATTAAAAAATATAAATTGGTCTCTCGCATTTGTTGCCTTATTACAAGTGAATATATAATACTCGACATTCAAATCATGTCACGTCACAAGTATCCGATTATATGCCTTACTTATGTGTTCCCGATAAATAGGAAACGCCTTCGTACGACAACGTCCCATATGGTCTAGTGGTCATGATTTCGCGCTCTCACCGCCATGGCCCGGGTTCAATTCCGGGTGTGGGAACACCAGTTTTATATTCCTGGTCAGTTGAACATCGCAGCTTGTACAAAATTCTCATAGACAATTTAATTAAATGATATAAATTGGCCTCTCGTATTTGTTGGCTTGATTACAAGAGAATATGTAATACACGACGTGCAGTTCATGTCAGAAGTATCCGATTGCATGCCATACTTGTGTTTTCCCGATAAATAGGAAACGCCTTCAAATGTCATCGTCCCATATGGTCTAGTGGTTAGGATTTGGCGCTTTCACCGCCTAGGCCCGGGTTCAATTCCCGGTGTGGGAACACCTGTTTTAGATTCCTGGTCAGTTGAACATCGCAGCTTGTACAAAATTCTCATAGACAATTTAATTAAAAGATATAAATTGGTCTCTCGCATTTGTTGCCTTATTACAAGTGAATATATAATACTCGACATTCAGTTCATGTCACATCACAAGTATCCGATTATATGCCTTACGTATGTGTTCCCGATAAATAGGAAACGCCTTCATACGACAACGACCCATATGGTCTAGTGGTCATGTTTTCGCGCTCTCACCGCCATGACCTGGGTTCATTTCCCGGTGTGGGAACACCAGTTTTATATTCCTGGTCAGTTGAACATCGAAGCTTGTACAAAATTCTCATAGACAATTTAATTAAAAAATATAAATTGGTCTCTCGCATTTGTTGCCTTATTACAAGTGAATATATAATACTCGACATTCAAATCATGTCACGTCACAAGTATCCGATTATATGCCTTACTTATGTGTTCCCGATAAATAGGAAACGCCTTCGTACGACAACGTCCCATATGGTCTAGTGGTCATGATTTCGCGCTCTCACCGCCATGGCCCGGGTTCAATTCCGGGTGTGGGAACACCAGTTTTATATTCCTGGTCAGTTGAACATCGCAGCTTGTACAAAATTCTCATAGACAATTTAATTAAATGATATAAATTGGCCTCTCGTATTTGTTGGCTTGATTACAAGAGAATATGTAATACACGACGTGCAGTTCATGTCAGAAGTATCCGATTGCATGCCATACTTGTGTTTTCCCGATAAATAGGAAACGCCTTCAAATGTCATCGTCCCATATGGTCTAGTGGTTAGGATTTGGCGCTTTCACCGCCAAGGCCCGGGTTCAATTCCCGGTGTGGGAACACCTGTTTTAGATTCCTGGTCAGTTGAACATCGCAGCTTGTACAAAATTCTCGTAGACAATTTAATTAAAAGATATAAATTGGCCTCTCATATTTGTTGTCTCGTCAGAAGAGAATATATAATACTCGACATTCAGTTCATTCTCACGTCACAAGTATCCGATTATATGCCTTACTTATGTGTTCCCGATAAATAGGAAACGCCTTCATACGTCAACATCCCATATGGTCTAGTGGTTAGGATTTGGCGCTCTCACCGCCAAGGCCCGGTTTCAATTCCCGGTGTGGGAACACCTGTTTTAGATTCCTGGTCAGTTGAACATCGCAGCTTGTATGAAATTCTCAGAGACAATTTAATTAAAAGATATAAATTGGTCTCTCGCATTTGTTGCCTTATTACAAGTGAATATATAATACTCGACATTCAGTTCATGTCACGTCACAAGTATCCGATTATATGCCTTACTTACGTGTTCCCGATAAATAGGAAACGCCTTCATACGACAACGTCCCATATGGTCTAGTGGTCAGGATTTGGCGCTCTCACCGCCATGACCCGGGTTCATTTCCCGGTGTGGGAACACCAGTTTTATATTCCTGGTCAGTTGAACATCGCAGCTTGTACAAAATACTCATAGACAATTTAATTAAAAGATATAAATTGGTCTCTCGCATTTGTTGCCTTATTACAAGTGAATATATAATACTCGACATTCAGTTCATGTCACGTCACAAGTATCCGATCATATGCCTTAATATCCGATTATATGTTCAGTTCTCGGTGTGGGAACACCTGTTTTATATTCCTGGTCAGTTGATCATCGCAGCTTGTACAACATTCTCATAGACAATTTAATTAAAAGATATAAATTGGCCTCTCGTATTTGTTGGCTTGATTACAAGAGAATATATATAGTACTCGACATTCAGTTCATGTCACGTCACAAGTATCAGATTATATGCCTTACTTATGTGTTCCCGATAAATAGGAAACGCCTTCATACATCAACGTCCCATATGGTCTAGTGGTTAGGATTTGGCACACTCACCGCCAAGGCCCGGGTTCAATTCCCGGTGTGGGAAAACCTGTTATAGATTCCTGGTCAGTTGAACATCGCAGCTTGTATGACATTCTCATAGACAATTTAATTAAAAGATATAAATTGGCCTCTCGTATTTGTTGTCTCATCAGAAGAGAATATACAATACTCGACATTCAGTTCATATCACGTCACAAGTATCCGATTATATGCCTTACTTATGTGTTCCCGATAAATAGGAAACGCCTTCATACGTCAACATCCCAAATGGACTAGTGGTTAGGATTTGGCGCTCTCACCGCCAAGGCCCGGGTTCAATTCCCGGTATGGGAACACCAGTTTTATATACCTGGTCAGTTGAACATCGCAGCTTGTACAAAATTCTCATAGACAATTTAATTAAATGATATAAATTGGCCTCTCGTATTTGTTGTCTCATCAGAAGAGAATATATAATACTCGACATTCAGTTCATGTCACGTCGCAAGTATCCGATTATATGCCTAATTTATGTGTTCCCGATAAATAAGAAACGCCTTCATACGTCAACATCCCAAATGGTCTAGTGGTTAGCATTTGGCGCTCTCACCGCCAAGGCCCGGGTTCAATACCCGGTATGGGAACACTAGTTTTATATTCCTGGTCAGTTGAACATCGCAGCTTGTACAAAATTCTCATAGACAATTTAATTAAATGATATAAATTGGCCTCTCGTATTTGTTGTCTCATCAGAAGAGAATATATAATACTCGACATTCAGTTCATGTCACGTCGCAAGTATCCGATTATATGCCTTACTTATGTGTTCCCGATAAATAAGAAACGCCTTCATACGTCAACATCCCAAATGGTCTAGTGGTTAGCATTTGGCGCTCTCACCGCCAAGGCCCGGGTTCAATACCCGGTATGGGAACACTAGTTTTATATTCCTGGTCAGTTGAACATCGCAGCTTGTACAAAATTCTCATAAACAATTTAATTAAAAGATATAAATTGGCCTCTCACATTTGTTGTCTCATCAGAAGAGAATATATAATACTCGACATTCAGTTCATGTCACGTCACAAGTATCCGATTATATGCCTTACTTATGTGTTCCCGATAAATAGGAAACGCCTTCATACGACAACGTCCCATATGGTCTAGTGATCATGATTTCGCGCTCTCACCGCCATGACCCGGGTTCATTTCCCGGTGTGGGAACACCAGTTTTATATTCCTGGTCAGTTGAACATCGCAGCTTGTACAAAATTCTCATAGACAATTTAATTAAAAGATATAAATTGGTCTCTCGCATTTGTTGCCTTATTACAAGTGAATATATAATACTCGACATTCAGTTCATGTCACGTCACAAGTATCCGATTATATGCCTTACTTATGTGTTCCCGATAAATAAGAAACGCCTTCATACGTCAACATCCCAAATGGTCTAGTGGTTAGCATTTGGCGCTCTCACCGCCAAGGTCCGGGTTCAATACCCGGTATGGGAACACCAGTTTTATATTCCTGGTCAGTTGAACATCGCAGCTTGTACAAAATTCTCATAGACAATTTAATTAAAAGATATAAATTGGTCTCTCGCATTTGTTGCCTTATTACAAGTGAATATATAATACTCGACATTCAGTTCATGTCACATCACAAGTATCCGATTATATGCCTTACGTATGTGTTCCCGATAAATAGGAAACGCCTTCATACGACAACGACCCATATGGTCTAGTGGTCATGTTTTCGCGCTCTCACCGCCATGACCTGGGTTCATTTCCCGGTGTGGGAACACCAGTTTTATATTCCTGGTCAGTTGAACATCGAAGCTTGTACAAAATTCTCATAGACAATTTAATTAAAAAATATAAATTGGTCTCTCGCATTTGTTGCCTTATTACAAGTGAATATATAATACTCGACATTCAAATCATGTCACGTCACAAGTATCCGATTATATGCCTTACTTATGTGTTCCCGATAAATAGGAAACGCCTTCGTACGACAACGTCCCATATGGTCTAGTGGTCATGATTTCGCGCTCTCACCGCCATGGCCCGGGTTCAATTCCGGGTGTGGGAACACCAGTTTTATATTCCTGGTCAGTTGAACATCGCAGCTTGTACAAAATTCTCATAGACAATTTAATTAAATGATATAAATTGGCCTCTCGTATTTGTTGGCTTGATTACAAGAGAATATGTAATACACGACGTGCAGTTCATGTCAGAAGTATCCGATTGCATGCCATACTTGTGTTTTCCCGATAAATAGGAAACGCCTTCAAATGTCATCGTCCCATATGGTCTAGTGGTTAGGATTTGGCGCTTTCACCGCCAAGGCCCGGGTTCAATTCCCGGTGTGGGAACACCTGTTTTAGATTCCTGGTCAGTTGAACATCGCAGCTTGTACAAAATTCTCATAGACAATTTAATTAAAAGATATAAATTGGCCTCTCATATTTGTTGTCTCATCAGAAGAGAATATATAATACTCGACATTCAGTTCATTCTCACGTCACAAGTATCCGATTATATGCCTTACTTATGTGTTCCCGATAAATAGGAAACGCCTTCATACGTCAACATCCCATATGGTCTAGTGGTTAGGATTTGGCGCTCTCACCGCCAAGGCCCGGTTTCAATTCCCGGTGTGGGAACACCTGTTTTAGATTCCTGGTCAGTTGAACATCGCAGCTTGTATGAAATTCTCAGAGACAATTTAATTAAAAGATATAAATTGGTCTCTCGCATTTGTTGCCTTATTACAAGTGAATATATAATACTCGACATTCAGTTCATGTCACGTCACAAGTATCCGATTATATGCCTTACTTACGTGTTCCCGATAAATAGGAAACGCCTTCATACGACAACGTCCCATATGGTCTAGTGGTCAGGATTTGGCGCTCTCACCGCCATGACCCGGGTTCATTTCCCGGTGTGGGAACACCAGTTTTATATTCCTGGTCAGTTGAACATCGCAGCTTGTACAAAATACTCATAGACAATTTAATTAAAAGATATAAATTGGTCTCTCGCATTTGTTGCCTTATTACAAGTGAATATATAATACTCGACATTCAGTTCATGTCACGTCACAAGTATCCGATCATATGCCTTAATATCCGATTATATGTTCAGTTCTCGGTGTGGGAACACCTGTTTTATATTCCTGGTCAGTTGATCATCGCAGCTTGTACAACATTCTCATAGACAATTTAATTAAAAGATATAAATTGGCCTCTCGTATTTGTTGGCTTGATTACAAGAGAATATATATAGTACTCGACATTCAGTTCATGTCACGTCACAAGTATCAGATTATATGCCTTACTTATGTGTTCCCGATAAATAGGAAACGCCTTCATACATCAACGTCCCATATGGTCTAGTGGTTAGGATTTGGCACACTCACCGCCAAGGCCCGGGTTCAATTCCCGGTGTGGGAAAACCTGTTATAGATTCCTGGTCAGTTGAACATCGCAGCTTGTATGACATTCTCATAGACAATTTAATTAAAAGATATAAATTGGCCTCTCGTATTTGTTGTCTCATCAGAAGAGAATATACAATACTCGACATTCAGTTCATATCACGTCACAAGTATCCGATTATATGCCTTACTTATGTGTTCCCGATAAATAGGAAACGCCTTCATACGTCAACATCCCAAATGGACTAGTGGTTAGGATTTGGCGCTCTCACCGCCAAGGCCCGGGTTCAATTCCCGGTATGGGAACACCAGTTTTATATACCTGGTCAGTTGAACATCGCAGCTTGTACAAAATTCTCATAGACAATTTAATTAAATGATATAAATTGGCCTCTCGTATTTGTTGTCTCATCAGAAGAGAATATATAATACTCGACATTCAGTTCATGTCACGTCGCAAGTATCCGATTATATGCCTAATTTATGTGTTCCCGATAAATAAGAAACGCCTTCATACGTCAACATCCCAAATGGTCTAGTGGTTAGCATTTGGCGCTCTCACCGCCAAGGCCCGGGTTCAATACCCGGTATGGGAACACTAGTTTTATATTCCTGGTCAGTTGAACATCGCAGCTTGTACAAAATTCTCATAGACAATTTAATTAAATGATATAAATTGGCCTCTCGTATTTGTTGTCTCATCAGAAGAGAATATATAATACTCGACATTCAGTTCATGTCACGTCGCAAGTATCCGATTATATGCCTTACTTATGTGTTCCCGATAAATAAGAAACGCCTTCATACGTCAACATCCCAAATGGTCTAGTGGTTAGCATTTGGCGCTCTCACCGCCAAGGCCCGGGTTCAATACCCGGTATGGGAACACTAGTTTTATATTCCTGGTCAGTTGAACATCGCAGCTTGTACAAAATTCTCATAGACAATTTAATTAAAAGATATAAATTGGTCTCTCGCATTTGTTGCCTTATTACAAGTGAATATATAATACTCGACATTCAGTTCATGTCACGTCACAAGTATCCGATTATATGCCTTACGTATGTGTTCCCGATAAATAGGAAACGCCTTCATACGACAACGTCCCATATGTTCTAGTGGTCATGATTTTGCGCTCTCACCGCCATGACCCGGGTTCATTTCCCGGTGTGGGAACACCAGTTTTATATTCCTGGTCAGTTGAACATCGCAGATTGCACAAAATTCTCATAGACAATTTAATTAAAAGATATAAATTGCCCTCTCGTATTTGTTGGCTCGATCACAAGTGAATATATAATACTCGACATTCAGTTCATGTCACGTCACAAGTATCCGATTATATGCCTTACTTATGTGTTCCCGATAAATAGGAAATGCCTTCATACGTCAACGTCCCATATGGTCTAGTGGTTAGGATTTGGCGCTCTCACCGCCAAGGCCCGGGTTCAATTCCCGGTGTGGGAACACCAGTTTTATATTCCTGATCAGTTGAACATCGCAGTTTGTACAAAATTCTCATAGACAATTTAATTAAATGATATAAATTGGCCTCTCGTATTTGTTGTCTCTTCAGAAGAGAATATATAATACTCGACATTCAGTTCATGTCACGTCACAAGTATCCAATTATATGCCTTACGTATGTGTTCCCGATAAATAGGAAACGCCTTCATACGACAACGACCCATATGGTCTAGTGGTCATGTTTTCGCGCTCTCACCGCCATGACCTGGGTTCATTTCCCGGTGTGGGAACACCAGTTTTATATTCCTGGTCAGTTGAACATCGCAGCTTGTACAAAATTCTCATAGACAATTTAATTAAATGATATAAATTGGTCTCTCGTATTTGTTGGCTTGATTACAAGAGAATATGTAATACACGACGTGCAGTTCATGACAGAAGTATCCGATTGCATGCCATACTTGTGTTTTCCCGATAAATAGGAAACGCCTTCAAATGTCATCGTCCCATATGGTCTAGTGGTTAGGATTTGGCGCTTTCACCGCCTAGGCCCGGGTTCAATTCCCGGTGTGGGAACACCTGTTTTAGATTCCTGGTCAGTTGAACATCGCAGCTTGTACAAAATTCTCATAGACAATTTAATTAAAAGATATAAATTGGCCTCTCATATTTGTTGTCTCATCAGAAGAGAATATATAATACTCGACATTCAGTTCATTCTCACGTCACAAGTATCCGATTATATGCCTTACTTATGTGTTCCCGATAAATAGGAAACGCCTTCATACGTCAACATCCCATATGGTCTAGTGGTTAGGATTTGGCGCTCTCACCGCCAAGGCCCGGTTTCAATTCCCGGTGTGGGAACACCAGTTTTATATTCCTGATCAGTTGAACATCGCAGCTTGTACAAAATTCTCATAGACAATTTAATTAAATGATATAAATTGGCCTCTCGTATTTGTTGTCTCATCAGAAGAGAATATATAATACTCGACATTCAGTTCATGTCACGTCACAAGTATCCGATTATATGCCTTACGTATGTGTTCCCGATAAATAGGAAACGCCTTCATACGACAACGACCCATATGGTCTAGTGGTCATGTTTTCGCGCTCTCACCGCCATGACCTGGGTTCATTTCCCGGTGTGGGAACACCAGTTTTATATTCCTGGTCAGTTGAACATCGCAGCTTGTACAAAATTCTCATAGACAATTTAATTAAATGATATAAATTGGTCTCTCGTATTTGTTGGCTTGATTACAAGAGAATATGTAATACACGACGTGCAGTTCATGTCAGAAGTATCCGATTGCATGCCATACTTGTGTTTTCCCGATAAATAGGAAACGCCTTCAAATGTCATCGTCCCATATGGTCTAGTGGTTAGGATTTGGCGCTTTCACCGCCAAGGCCCGGGTTCAATTCCCGGTGTGGGAACACCTGTTTTAGATTCCTGGTCAGTTGAACATCGCAGCTTGTACAAAATTCTCATAGACAATTTAATTAAAAGATATAAATTGGCCTCTCATATTTGTTGTCTCATCAGAAGAGAATATATAATACTCGACATTCAGTTCATTCTCACGTCACAAGTATCCGATTATATGCCTTACTTATGTGTTCCCGATAAATAGGAAACGCCTTCATACGTCAACATCCCATATGGTCTAGTGGTTAGGATTTGGCGCTCTCACCGCCAAGGCCCGGTTTCAATTCCCGGTGTGGGAACACCTGTTTTAGATTCCTGGTCAGTTGAACATCGCAGCTTGTATGAAATTCTCTGAGACAATTTAATTAAAAGATATAAATTGGTCTCTCGCATTTGTTGCCTTATTACAAGTGAATATATAATACTCGACATTCAGTTCATGTCACGTCACAAGTATCCGATTATATGCCTTACTTACGTGTTCCCGATAAATAGGAAACGCCTTCATACGACAACGTCCCATATGGTCTAGTGGTCAGGATTTGGCGCTCTCACCGCCATGACCCGGGTTCATTTCCCGGTGTGGGAACACCAGTTTTATATTCCTGGTCAGTTGATCATCGCAGCTTGTACAACATTCTCATAGACAATTTAATTAAAAGATATAAATTGGCCTCTCGTATTTGTTAGCTTGATTACAAGAGAATATATATAGTACTCGACATTCAGTTCATGTCACGTCACAAGTATCCGATCATATGCCTTAATATCCGATTATATGTTCAGTTCTCGGTGTGGGAACACCTGTTTTATATTCCTGGTCAGTTGATCATCGCAGCTTGTACAACATTCTCATAGACAATTTAATTAAAAGATATAAATTGGCCTCTCGTATTTGTTAGCTTGATTACAAGAGAATATATATAGTACTCGACATTCAGTTCATGTCACGTCACAAGTATCAGATTATATGCCTTACTTATGTGTTCCCGATAAATAGGAAACGCCTTCATACGTCAACGTCCCATATGGTCTAGTGGTTAGGATTTGGCGCTCTCACCGCCAAGGCCCGGGTTCAATTCCCGGTGTGGGAAAACCTGTTATAGATTCCTGGTCAGTTGAACATCGCAGCTTGTATGACATTCTCATAGACAATTTAATTAAAAGATATAAATTGGCCTCTCGTATTTGTTGTCTCATCAGAAGAGAATATACAATACTCGACATTCAGTTCATATCACGTCACAAGTATCCGATTATATGCCTTACTTATGTGTTCCCGATAAATAGGAAACGCCTTCATACGTCAACATCCCAAATGGTCTAGTGGTTAGGATTTGGCGCTCTCACCGCCAAGGCCCGGGTTCAATTCCCGGTATGGGAACACCAGTTTTATATACCTGGTCAGTTGAACATCGCAGCTTGTACAAAATTCTCATAGACAATTTAATTAAATGATATAAATTGGCCTCTCGTATTTGTTGTCTCATCAGAAGAGAATATATAATACTCGACATTCAGTTCATGTCACGTCGCAAGTATCCGATTATATGCCTTACTTATGTGTTCCCGATAAATAAGAAACGCCTTCATACGTCAACATCCCAAATGGTCTAGTGGTTAGCATTTGGCGCTCTCACCGCCAAGGCCCGGGTTCAATACCCGGTATGGGAACACTAGTTTTATATTCCTGGTCAGTTGAACATCGCAGCTTGTACAAAATTCTCATAGACAATTTAATTAAAAGATATAAATTGGTCTCTCGCATTTGTTGCCTTATTACAAGTGAATATATAATACTCGACATTCAGTTCATGTCACGTCACAAGTATCCGATTATATGCCTTACGTATGTGTTCCCGATAAATAGGAAACGCCTTCATACGACAACGTCCCATATGTTCTAGTGGTCATGATTTTGCGCTCTCACCGCCATGACCCGGGTTCATTTCCCGGTGTGGGAACACCAGTTTTATATTCCTGGTCAGTTGAACATCGCAGATTGCACAAAATTCTCATAGACAATTTAATTAAAAGATATAAATTGGCCTCTCGTATTTGTTGGCTCGATCACAAGTGAATATATAATACTCGACATTCAGTTCATGTCACGTCACAAGTATCAGATTATATGCCTTACTTATGTGTTCCCGATAAATAGGAAACGCCTTCATACGTCAACGTCCCATATGGTCTATTGGTCATGATTTCGCCCTCTCACCGCCATGGCTCGGGTACAATTCCGGGTGTGGGAACACCAGTTTTATATTCCTGGTCAGTTGAACATCGCAGCTTGTACAAAATTCTCATAGACAATTTAATTAAATGATATAAATTGGCCTCTCGTATTTGTTGGCTTGATTACAAGAGAATATGTAATACACGACGTGCAATTCATGTCTAAAGTATCCGATTGCATGCCATACTTGCGTTTTCCCGATAAATAGGAAACGCCTTCAAATGTCGTCGTCCCATATGGTCTAGTGGTTAGGATTTGGCGCTTTCACCGCCAAGGCCCGGGTTCAATTCCCGGTGTGGGAACACCTGTTTTAGATTCCTGGTCAGTTGAACATCGCAGCTTGTACAAAATTCTCATAGACAATTTAATTAAAAGATATAAATTGGCCTCTCGTATTTGTTGTCTCATCAGAAGAGAATATATAATACTCGACATTCAGTTCATTCTCACGTCACAAGTATCCGATTATATGCCTTACTTATGTGTTCCCGATAAATAGGAAACGCCTTCATACGTCAACATACCATATGGTCTAGTGGTTAGGATTTGGCGCTTTCACCGCCAAGGCCCGGGTTCAATTCCCGGTGTGGGAACACCTGTTTTTGATTCCTGGTCAGTTGAACATCGCAGCTTGTATGAAATTCTCAGAGACAATTTAATTAAAAGATATAAATTGGTCTCTCGCATTTGTTGCCTTATTACAAGTGAATATATAATACTCGACATTCAGTTCATCTCACGTCACAAGTATCCGATTATATGCCTTACTTACGTGTTCCCGATAAATAGGAAACGCCTTCATACGACAACGTCCCATATGGTCTAGTGGTCAGGATTTGGCGCTCTCACCGCCATGACCCGGGTTCATTTCCCGGTGTGGGAACACCAGTTTTATATTCCTGGTCAGTTGAACATCGCAGCTTGTACAAAATTCTCATAGACAATTTAATTAAAAGATATAAATTGGCCTCTCGTATTTGTTGGCTCGATCACAAGAGAATATATAATACTCGACATTCAGTTCATGTCACGTCACAAGTATCCGATTATATGCCTTACTTATGTGTTCCCGATAAATAGGAAACACCTTCATACGTCAACATCCCATATGGTCTAGTGGTTAGGATTTGGCGCTCTCACAGCCAAGGCCCGGGTTCAATTCCCGGTGTGTGAACACCAGTTTTATATTCCTGGTCAGTTGAACATCGCAGCTTGTACAAAATTCTCATAGACAATTTAATTAAATGATATAAATTGGCCTCTCGTATTTGTTGGCTTGATTACAAGAGAATATGTAATACACGACGTTTAGTTCATGTCAGAAATATCCGATTGCATGCCATACTTGTGTTTTCCCGATAAATAGGAAACGCCTTCAAATGTCATCGTCCCATATGGTCTAGTGGTTAGGATATGGCGCTCTTACCGCCAAGGCCCGGGTTCAATTCCCGGTATGGGATCACCAGTTTTATATTCCTGGTCAGTTGAACATCGCAGCTTGTACAAAATACTCATAGACAATTTAATTAAAAGATATAAATTGGTCTCTCGCATTTGTTGCCTTATTACAAGTGAATATATAATACTCGACATTCAGTTCATGTCACGTCACAAGTATCCGATTATATGCCTTAATATCCGATTATATGTTCAGTTCTCGGTGTGGGAACACCTGTTTTATATTCCTGGTCAGTTGATCATCGCAGCTTGTACAACATTCTCATAGACAATTTAATTAAAATATATAAATTGGCCTCTCGTATTTGTTGGCTTGATTACAAGAGAATATATATAGTACTCGACATTCAGTTCATGTCACGTCACAAGTATCCGATTATATGCCTTACTTATGTTTTCCCGATAAATAGGAAACGCCTTCATACGTCAACATCCCATATGGTCTAGTGGTCAGGATTTGGCGCTCTCACCGCCATGACCCGGATTCATTTCCCGGTGTGGGAACACCAGTTTTGTATTCCTGGTCAGTTGAACATCGCAGCTTGTACAAAATTCTCATAGACAATTTAATTAAAAGATATAAATTGGTCTCTCGCATTTGTTGCCTTATTACAAGTGAATATATAATACTCCACATTCAGTTCATGTCACGTCACAAGTATCCGATTATATGCCTTACTTATGTTTTCCCGATAAATAGGAAACGCCTTCATACGTCAACGTCCCATATGGTCTAGTGGTTAGGATTTGGCGCTCTCACCGCCAAGGCCCGGGTTCAATTCCCGGTGTGGGAAAACCTGTTATAGATTCCTGGTCAGTTGAACATCGCAGCTTGTATGACATTCTCATAGACAATTTAATTAAAAGATATAAATTGGCCTCTCGTATTTGTTGTCTCATCAGAAGAGAATATACAATACTCGACATTCAGTTCATATCACGTCACAAGTATCCGATTATATGCCTTACTTATGTGTTCCCGATAAATAGGAAACGCCTTCATACGTCAACATCCCAAATGGTCTAGTGGTTAGGATTTGGCGCTCTCACCGCCAAGGCCCGGGTTCAATTCCCGGTATGGGAACACCAGTTTTATATACCTGGTCAGTTGAACATCGCAGCTTGTACAAAATTCTCATAGACAATTTAATTAAATGATATAAATTGGCCTCTCGTATTTGTTGTCTCATCAGAAGAGAATATATAATACTCGACATTCAGTTCATGTCACGTCGCAAGTATCCGATTATATGCCTTACTTATGTGTTCCCGATAAATAAGAAACGCCTTCATACGTCAACATCCCAAATGGTCTAGTGGTTAGCATTTGGCGCTCTCACCGCCAAGGCCCGGGTTCAATACCCGGTATGGGAACACTAGTTTTATATTCCTGGTCAGTTGAACATCGCAGCTTGTACAAAATTCTCATAGACAATTTAATTAAAAGATATAAATTGGTCTCTCGCATTTGTTGCCTTATTACAAGTGAATATATAATACTCGACATTCAGTTCATGTCACGTCACAAGTATCCGATTATATGCCTTACGTATGTGTTCCCGATAAATAGGAAACGCCTTCATACGACAACGTCCCATATGTTCTAGTGGTCATGATTTTGCGCTCTCACCGCCATGACCCGGGTTCATTTCCCGGTGTGGGAACACCAGTTTTATATTCCTGGTCAGTTGAACATCGCAGATTGCACAAAATTCTCATAGACAATTTAATTAAAAGATATAAATTGGCCTCTCGTATTTGTTGGCTCGATCACAAGTGAATATATAATACTCGACATTCAGTTCATGTCACGTCACAAGTATCAGATTATATGCCTTACTTATGTGTTCCCGATAAATAGGAAACGCCTTCATACGTCAACGTCCCATATGGTCTATTGGTCATGATTTCGCCCTCTCACCGCCATGGCTCGGGTACAATTCCGGGTGTGGGAACACCAGTTTTATATTCCTGGTCAGTTGAACATCGCAGCTTGTACAAAATTCTCATAGACAATTTAATTAAATGATATAAATTGGCCTCTCGTATTTGTTGGCTTGATTACAAGAGAATATGTAATACACGACGTGCAATTCATGTCTAAAGTATCCGATTGCATGCCATACTTGCGTTTTCCCGATAAATAGGAAACGCCTTCAAATGTCGTCGTCCCATATGGTCTAGTGGTTAGGATTTGGCGCTTTCACCGCCAAGGCCCGGGTTCAATTCCCGGTGTGGGAACACCTGTTTTAGATTCCTGGTCAGTTGAACATCGCAGCTTGTACAAAATTCTCATAGACAATTTAATTAAAAGATATAAATTGGCCTCTCGTATTTGTTGTCTCATCAGAAGAGAATATATAATACTCGACATTCAGTTCATTCTCACGTCACAAGTATCCGATTATATGCCTTACTTATGTGTTCCCGATAAATAGGAAACGCCTTCATACGTCAACATACCATATGGTCTAGTGGTTAGGATTTGGCGCTTTCACCGCCAAGGCCCGGGTTCAATTCCCGGTGTGGGAACACCTGTTTTTGATTCCTGGTCAGTTGAACATCGCAGCTTGTATGAAATTCTCAGAGACAATTTAATTAAAAGATATAAATTGGTCTCTCGCATTTGTTGCCTTATTACAAGTGAATATATAATACTCGACATTCAGTTCATCTCACGTCACAAGTATCCGATTATATGCCTTACTTACGTGTTCCCGATAAATAGGAAACGCCTTCATACGACAACGTCCCATATGGTCTAGTGGTCAGGATTTGGCGCTCTCACCGCCATGACCCGGGTTCATTTCCCGGTGTGGGAACACCAGTTTTATATTCCTGGTCAGTTGAACATCGCAGCTTGTACAAAATTCTCATAGACAATTTAATTAAAAGATATAAATTGGCCTCTCGTATTTGTTGGCTCGATCACAAGAGAATATATAATACTCGACATTCAGTTCATGTCACGTCACAAGTATCCGATTATATGCCTTACTTATGTGTTCCCGATAAATAGGAAACACCTTCATACGTCAACATCCCATATGGTCTAGTGGTTAGGATTTGGCGCTCTCACAGCCAAGGCCCGGGTTCAATTCCCGGTGTGGGAACACCAGTTTTATATTCCTGGTCAGTTGAACATCGCAGCTTGTACAAAATTCTCATAGACAATTTAATTAAATGATATAAATTGGCCTCTCGTATTTGTTGGCTTGATTACAAGAGAATATGTAATACACGACGTTTAGTTCATGTCAGAAATATCCGATTGCATGCCATACTTGTGTTTTCCCGATAAATAGGAAACGCCTTCAAATGTCATCGTCCCATATGGTCTAGTGGTTAGGATATGGCGCTCTTACCGCCAAGGCCCGGGTTCAATTCCCGGTATGGGATCACCAGTTTTATATTCCTGGTCAGTTGAACATCGCAGCTTGTACAAAATACTCATAGACAATTTAATTAAAAGATATAAATTGGTCTCTCGCATTTGTTGCCTTATTACAAGTGAATATATAATACTCGACATTCAGTTCATGTCACGTCACAAGTATCCGATTATATGCCTTAATATCCGATTATATGTTCAGTTCTCGGTGTGGGAACACCTGTTTTATATTCCTGGTCAGTTGATCATCGCAGCTTGTACAACATTCTCATAGACAATTTAATTAAAATATATAAATTGGCCTCTCGTATTTGTTGGCTTGATTACAAGAGAATATATATAGTACTCGACATTCAGTTCATGTCACGTCACAAGTATCCGATTATATGCCTTACTTATGTTTTCCCGATAAATAGGAAACGCCTTCATACGTCAACATCCCATATGGTCTAGTGGTCAGGATTTGGCGCTCTCACCGCCATGACCCGGATTCATTTCCCGGTGTGGGAACACCAGTTTTGTATTCCTGGTCAGTTGAACATCGCAGCTTGTACAAAATTCTCATAGACAATTTAATTAAAAGATATAAATTGGTCTCTCGCATTTGTTGCCTTATTACAAGTGAATATATAATACTCCACATTCAGTTCATGTCACGTCACAAGTATCCGATTATATGCCTTACTTATGTTTTCCCGATAAATAGGAAACGCCTTCATACGTCAACATCCCATATGGTCTAGTGGTTAGGATTTGGCGCTCTCACCGCCAAGGCCCGGGTTCAAATCCCGGTGTGGGAACACCAGTTTTATATTCCTGGTCAGTTGAACATCGCAGCTTGTACAAAATTCTCATAGACAATTTAATTAAAAGATATAAATTGGCCTCTCGTATTTGTTGGCTTGATTACAAGAGAATATGTAATACACGGTGTGTAGTTCATGTCAGAAGTATTCGATTGCATGCCATACTTGTGTTTTCCCGATAAATAGGAAACGCCTTCAAATGTCATCGTCCCAAATGGTCTAGTGGTTAGGATTTGGCGCTTTCACCGCAAAGGCCCGGGTTCAATTCCGGTGTGGGAACACCTGTTTTAGATTCCTTGTCAGTTGAACATCGCAGCTTGAACAAAATTCTCATAGACAATTTAATTAAAAGATATAAATTGGCCTCTCGTATTTGTTGGCTCATCAGAAGAGAATATATAATACTCGACATTCAGTTCATGTCACGTCACAAGTATCCGATTATATGCCTTATTATCCGATTATATGTTCAGTTCTCGGTTATGTTCAGTTCTCGGTGTGGGAACACCTGTTTTATATTCCTGGTCAGTTGATCATCGCAGCTTGTACAACATTCTCATAGACAATTTAATTAAAAGATATAAATTGGCCTCTCGTATTTGTTAGCTTGATTACAAGAGAATATATATAGTACTCGACATTCAGTTCATGTCACGTCACAAGTATCCGATCATATGCCTTAATATCCGATTATATGTTCAGTTCTCGGTGTGGGAACACCTGTTTTATATTCCTGGTCAGTTGATCATCGCAGCTTGTACAACATTCTCATAGACAATTTAATTAAAAGATATAAATTGGCCTCTCGTATTTGTTAGCTTGATTACAAGAGAATATATATAGTACTCGACATTCAGTTCATGTCACGTCACAAGTATCAGATTATATGCCTTACTTATGTGTTCCCGATAAATAGGAAACGCCTTCATACGTCAACGTCCCATATGGTCTAGTGGTTAGGATTTGGCGCTCTCACCGCCAAGGCCCGGGTTCAATTCCCGGTGTGGGAAAACCTGTTATAGATTCCTGGTCAGTTGAACATCGCAGCTTGCATGACATTCTCATAGACAATTTAATTAAAAGATATAAATTGGCCTCTCGTATTTGTTGTCTCATCAGAAGAGAATATACAATACTCGACATTCAGTTCATATCACGTCACAAGTATCCGATTATATGCCTTACTTATGTGTTCCCGATAAATAGGAAACGCCTTCATACGTCAACATCCCAAATGGTCTAGTGGTTAGGATTTGGCGCTCTCACCGCCAAGGCCCGGGTTCAATTCCCGGTATGGGAACACCAGTTTTATATACCTGGTCAGTTGAACATCGCAGCTTGTACAAAATTCTCATAGACAATTTAATTAAATGATATAAATTGGCCTCTCGTATTTGTTGTCTCATCAGAAGAGAATATATAATACTCGACATTCAGTTCATGTCACGTCGCAAGTATCCGATTATATGCCTTACTTATGTGTTCCCGATAAATAAGAAACGCCTTCATACGTCAACATCCCAAATGGTCTAGTGGTTAGCATTTGGCGCTCTCACCGCCAAGGCCCGGGTTCAATACCCGGTATGGGAACACTAGTTTTATATTCCTGGTCAGTTGAACATCGCAGCTTGTACAAAATTCTCATAGACAATTTAATTAAAAGATATAAATTGGTCTCTCGCATTTGTTGCCTTATTACAAGTGAATATATAATACTCGACATTCAGTTCATGTCACGTCACAAGTATCCGATTATATGCCTTACGTATGTGTTCCCGATAAATAGGAAACGCCTTCATACGACAACGTCCCATATGTTCTAGTGGTCATGATTTTGCGCTCTCACCGCCATGACCCGGGTTCATTTCCCGGTGTGGGAACACCAGTTTTATATTCCTGGTCAGTTGAACATCGCAAATTGCACAAAATTCTCATAGACAATTTAATTAAAAGATATAAATTGGCCTCTCGTATTTGTTGGCTCGATCACAAGTGAATATATAATACTCGACATTCAGTTCATGTCACGTCACAAGTATCAGATTATATGCCTTACTTATGTGTTCCCGATAAATAGGAAACGCCTTCATACGTCAACGTCCCATATGGTCTATTGGTCATGATTTCGCCCTCTCACCGCCATGGCTCGGGTACAATTCCGGGTGTGGGAACACCAGTTTTATATTCCTGGTCAGTTGAACATCGCAGCTTGTACAAAATTCTCATAGACAATTTAATTAAATGATATAAATTGGCCTCTCGTATTTGTTGGCTTGATTACAAGAGAATATGTAATACACGACGTGCAATTCATGTCTAAAGTATCCGATTGCATGCCATACTTGCGTTTTCCCGATAAATAGGAAACGCCTTCAAATGTCGTCGTCCCATATGGTCTAGTGGTTAGGATTTGGCGCTTTCACCGCCAAGGCCCGGGTTCAATTCCCGGTGTGGGAACACCTGTTTTAGATTCCTGGTCAGTTGAACATCGCAGCTTGTACAAAATTCTCATAGACAATTTAATTAAAAGATATAAATTGGCCTCTCGTATTTGTTGTCTCATCAGAAGAGAATATATAATACTCGACATTCA
The DNA here is from genome assembly GCF_978046115.1 of Saccoglossus kowalevskii. Classification (NCBI taxonomy): domain Eukaryota; kingdom Metazoa; phylum Hemichordata; class Enteropneusta; family Harrimaniidae; genus Saccoglossus; species Saccoglossus kowalevskii. The sequence goes on along the minus strand of NC_140649.1, from coordinate 15,744,088 downwards.
GTTCATTCTCACGTCACAAGTATCCGATTATATGCCTTACTTATGTGTTCCCGATAAATAGGAAACGCCTTCATACGTCAACATACCATATGGTCTAGTGGTTAGGATTTGGCGCTTTCACCGCCAAGGCCCGGGTTCAATTCCCGGTGTGGGAACACCTGTTTTTGATTCCTGGTCAGTTGAACATCGCAGCTTGTATGAAATTCTCAGAGACAATTTAATTAAAAGATATAAATTGGTCTCTCGCATTTGTTGCCTTATTACAAGTGAATATATAATACTCGACATTCAGTTCATCTCACGTCACAAGTATCCGATTATATGCCTTACTTACGTGTTCCCGATAAATAGGAAACGCCTTCATACGACAACGTCCCATATGGTCTAGTGGTCAGGATTTGGCGCTCTCACCGCCATGACCCGGGTTCATTTCCCGGTGTGGGAACACCAGTTTTATATTCCTGGTCAGTTGAACATCGCAGCTTGTACAAAATTCTCATAGACAATTTAATTAAAAGATATAAATTGGCCTCTCGTATTTGTTGGCTCGATCACAAGAGAATATATAATACTCGACATTCAGTTCATGTCACGTCACAAGTATCCGATTATATGCCTTACTTATGTGTTCCCGATAAATAGGAAACACCTTCATACGTCAACATCCCATATGGTCTAGTGGTTAGGATTTGGCGCTCTCACAGCCAAGGCCCGGGTTCAATTCCCGGTGTGGGAACACCAGTTTTATATTCCTGGTCAGTTGAACATCGCAGCTTGTACAAAATTCTCATAGACAATTTAATTAAATGATATAAATTGGCCTCTCGTATTTGTTGGCTTGATTACAAGAGAATATGTAATACACGACGTTTAGTTCATGTCAGAAATATCCGATTGCATGCCATACTTGTGTTTTCCCGATAAATAGGAAACGCCTTCAAATGTCATCGTCCCATATGGTCTAGTGGTTAGGATATGGCGCTCTTACCGCCAAGGCCCGGGTTCAATTCCCGGTATGGGATCACCAGTTTTATATTCCTGGTCAGTTGAACATCGCAGCTTGTACAAAATACTCATAGACAATTTAATTAAAAGATATAAATTGGTCTCTCGCATTTGTTGCCTTATTACAAGTGAATATATAATACTCGACATTCAGTTCATGTCACGTCACAAGTATCCGATTATATGCCTTAATATCCGATTATATGTTCAGTTCTCGGTGTGGGAACACCTGTTTTATATTCCTGGTCAGTTGATCATCGCAGCTTGTACAACATTCTCATAGACAATTTAATTAAAATATATAAATTGGCCTCTCGTATTTGTTGGCTTGATTACAAGAGAATATATATAGTACTCGACATTCAGTTCATGTCACGTCACAAGTATCCGATTATATGCCTTACTTATGTTTTCCCGATAAATAGGAAACGCCTTCATACGTCAACATCCCATATGGTCTAGTGGTCAGGATTTGGCGCTCTCACCGCCATGACCCGGATTCATTTCCCGGTGTGGGAACACCAGTTTTGTATTCCTGGTCAGTTGAACATCGCAGCTTGTACAAAATTCTCATAGACAATTTAATTAAAAGATATAAATTGGTCTCTCGCATTTGTTGCCTTATTACAAGTGAATATATAATACTCCACATTCAGTTCATGTCACGTCACAAGTATCCGATTATATGCCTTACTTATGTTTTCCCGATAAATAGGAAACGCCTTCATACGTCAACATCCCATATGGTCTAGTGGTTAGGATTTGGCGCTCTCACCGCCAAGGCCCGGGTTCAAATCCCGGTGTGGGAACACCAGTTTTATATTCCTGGTCAGTTGAACATCGCAGCTTGTACAAAATTCTCATAGACAATTTAATTAAAAGATATAAATTGGCCTCTCGTATTTGTTGGCTTGATTACAAGAGAATATGTAATACACGGTGTGTAGTTCATGTCAGAAGTATTCGATTGCATGCCATACTTGTGTTTTCCCGATAAATAGGAAACGCCTTCAAATGTCATCGTCCCAAATGGTCTAGTGGTTAGGATTTGGCGCTTTCACCGCAAAGGCCCGGGTTCAATTCCGGTGTGGGAACACCTGTTTTAGATTCCTTGTCAGTTGAACATCGCAGCTTGAACAAAATTCTCATAGACAATTTAATTAAAAGATATAAATTGGCCTCTCGTATTTGTTGGCTCATCAGAAGAGAATATATAATACTCGACATTCAGTGCATGTCACGTCACAAGTATCCGATTATATGCCTTATTATCCGATTATATGTTCAGTTCTCGGTTATGTTCAGTTCTCGGTGTGGGAACACCTGTTTTATATTCCTGGTCAGTTGATCATCGCAGCTTGTACAACATTCTCATAGACAATTTAATTAAAAGATATAAATTGGCCTCTCGTATTTGTTGGCTTGATTACAAGAGAATATATATAGTACTCGACATTCAGTTCATGTCACGTCACAAGTATCAGATTATATGCCTTACTTATGTGTTCCTGATTAATAGGAAACGCCTTCATACGTCAACGTCCCATATGGTCTAGTGGTTAGGATTTGGCGCTCTCACTGCCAAGGCCCGGGTTCAATTCCCGGTGTGGGAACACCTGTTTTAGATTCCTGGTCAGTTGAACATCGCAGATTGTATGACATTCTCACAGATAATTTAATTAAAAGATATAAATTGGTCTCTCGCATTTGTTGCCTTATTACAAGTGAATATATAATACTCCACATTCAGTTCATGTCACGTCACAAGTATCCGATTATATGCCTTACTTATGTGTTCCCGATAATATGAAACGCCTTCATACGACAACGTCCCATATGGTCTAGTGGTCAGGATTTGGCGCTCTCACCGCCATGACCCGGATTCATTTCCCGGTGTGGGAACACCAGTTTTATATTCCTGGTCAGTTGAACATCGCAGCTTGTACAAAATTCTCATAGACAATTTAATTAAAAGATATAAATTGGTCTCTCGCATTTGTTGCCTTATTACAAGTGAATATATAATACTCGACATTCAGTTCATGTCACGTCACAAGTATCCGATTATATGCCTTACTTATGTTTTCCCGATAAATAGGAAACGCCTTCATACGTCAACATCCCATATGGTCTAGTGGTCATGATTTCGCGCTCTCACCGCCATGGCCCGGGTTCAATTCCCGGTGTGGGAACACCAGTTTTATATTCCTGGTCAGTTGGCTTGATTACAAGAGAATATGTAATACACGACGTGCAGTTCATGTCAGAAGTATCCGATTGCATGCCATACTTGTGTTTTCCCGATAAATAGGAAACGCCTTCAAATGTCATCGTCACATATGGTCTAGTGGTTAGGATTTGGCGCTTTCACCGCCAAGGCCCGGGTTCAATTCCCGATGTGGGAACACCTGTTTTAGATTCCTGGTCAGTTGCAATCTGATTAAAATCTGATGTAGTGTACGGGCTTTAATTATTTTGGCTATAAACTTATTTTAATTTTATGTTTTATTACTTTTGTTATTAATGCCTTTTTATTTTATTATTTTACTTTGATTTTGATTTTGTGATTTTTTTAAAATTCCGCCCTACATACATCTGAGCCGATGCCTATGTAACGAGATTTCAACGAGACCCACTGTCGACGATTTTAGTCAACGAATCACAGACCTTCTTCTATAGCGCACATGATGACGTCACTGGGCAGAGTCAGGTGGCAAACACACTCAAACATAAAATGGCGGATTATACCGACGTTAGGACCGAGAAGAACACGGCTTTTCGGTAAGTTTATCATTGTCAAATGCAACGAAAGTCATTTTTTTATGTTTATATTGTGGCTCGAATGGTTCGAGTTTAGATCGTTACTTTGCGTAGTTATTCTGCGAGTGACGATTTTGTTTCCACCGGTTCGACCGAACACCGGTGTCTTTTTCCAGTCGCTTGCCCTGGAGACGGGTGATGTTTTGTTGACGATCGGGTCAAAACCGTCTACGGTATTGAAGCCGTAGCTGTAAATATTCATCAAAATGTATCAACATTTTGTACATTATACAATAACTCTTTATTAAAGTAATTGAGCTGATTTGGACTGGAATAAAATATTTTTTATTTGGAACACATCGCAATTGATCAGGAAATATTTTATTGCTCCAATTTTCTGCGTCGATGCCGTGGGCCGGTGACCGTTATACAATTTAAAATTTGCATTGTTTACTATAGCTGTTTACAGTGTTCTAATCATTACGATTTACTTATTTTTTTGCTTCCATTCTAGATAATTATGCTCAGTGTTTGATGTAAAATTGAAGCGATGACTGAATAAACGAACCTTGGCTGGCGAAGATGTATCAGGAAGTGTACACATTTGTTGGAAGTGAACAAAATATTCAATGTAATGACAACAATTGGAAAATGCTGTGGAATTTCTTTTGTAAATAAAAATATACTAGCAATTTTCTATTAATGGTTTATTCAAGTGGGCAAAATATAATGTACAGAAAGATTGCCCGTAGAGTATCGCTACACTGAAAAGTAAGCAACCGACAGCCTCTATAAAAGGGGGCCTGTGATTGGCTGTTACTTACGCGAGATTTGAACGGGACTTACGTAGGCGTCGGATCAGATGTATGTAGGGCGGAATTAAAAAAAATCAAAATCAAAGTAAAATAATAAAATAAAAAGGCATTAATAACAAAAGTAATAAAAAATAAAATTAAAATAAGTTTATAGCCAAAATAATTAAAGCCCGTACACTACATCAGATTTTAATCAGATTGGGTCAGTTGAACATCGCAGATTGTACAAAATTCTCACAGACAATTTAATTAAAAGATATAAATTGGCCTCTCGTATTTGTTGTCTCATCAGAAGAGAATATATAATACTCGACATTCAGTTCATGTCACGTCACAAGTATCCGATTATATGCTTTACATATGTGTTCCCGATAAATAGGAAACGCCTTCATACGTCAACATCCCATATGGTCTAGTGGTTAGGATTTGGCGCTCTCACCGCCAAGGCCCGGGTTCAATTCCCGGTATGGGAACCCCAGTTTTATATTCCTGGTCAGTTGAACATCGCAGCTTGTACAAAATTCTCATAGACAATTTAATTAAAAGATATAAATTGGTCTCTCGCATTTGTTGCCTTATTACAAGTGAATATATAATACTCGACATTCAGTTCATGTCAAGTCACAAGTATCAGATTATATGCCTTACTTATGTGTTCCCGATAAATAGGAAACGCCTTCATACGAGAACGTCCCATATTGTCTAGTGGTTAGGATTTGGCGCTCTCACCGCCAAGGCCCGGGTTCACTTCCCGGCGTGGGAACACCTGTTTTAGATTCCTGGTCAGTTGAACATCGCAGCTTGTACAAAATTCTCATAGACAATTTAATTAAAAGATATAAATTGGCCTCTCGTATTTGTTGGCTTGATTACAAGAGAATATGTAATACACAACGTGTAGTTCATGTCAGAAGTATCCGATTGCATGCCATACTTGTGTTTTCCCGATAAATAGGAAACGCCTTCAAATGTCATCGTCCCATATGGTCTAGTGGTTAGGATTTGGCGCTTTCACCGCCAAGGCCCGGGTTAAATTCCGGTGTGGGAACACCTGTTTTAGATTCCTGGTCAGTTGAACATCGCAGCTTGTACAAAATTCTCATAGACAATTTAATTAAAAGATATAAATTGGCCTCTCGTATTTGTTGGCTCATCAGAAGAGAATATATAATACTCGACATTCAGTTCATGTCACGTCACAAGTATCCGATTATATGCCTTAATATCCGATTATATGTTCAGTTCTCGGTTATGTTCAGTTCTCGGTGTGGGAACACCTGTTTTATATTCCTGGTCAGTTGATCATCGCAGCTTGTACAACATTCTCATAGACAATTTAATTAAAAGATATAAATTGGCCTCTCGTATTTGTTGGCTTGATTACAAGAGAATATATATAGTACTCGACATTCAGTTCATGTCACGTCACAAGTATCAGATTATATGCCTTACTTATGTGTTCCCGATAAATAGTAAACGCCTTCATACGTCAACGTCCCATATGGTCTAGTGGTTAGGATTTGGCGCTCTCACCGCCATGACCCGGATTCATTTCCCGGTGTGGGAACACCAGTTTTATATTCCTGGTCAGTTGAACATCGCAGCTTGTACAAAATTCTCATAGACAATTTAATTAAAAGTTATAAATTGGCCTCTCGTATTTGTTGGCTCGATCACAAGAGAATATATAATACTCGACATTCAGTTCATGTCACGTCACAAGTATCCGATTATATGCCTTACTTATGTTTTCCCGATAAATAGGAAACGCCTTCATACGTCAACATCCCATATGGTCTAGTGGTCATGATTTCGCGCTCTCACCGCCATGGCCCGGGTTCAATTCCCGGTGTGGGAACACCAGTTTTATATTCCTGGTCAGTTGAACATCGCAGCTTGTACAAAATTCTCATAGACAATTTAATTAAATGATATAAATTGGCCTCTCGTATTTGTTGGCTAGATTACAAGAGAATATGTAATACACGACGTGCAGTTCATGTCAGAAGTATCCGATTGCATGCCATACTTGTGTTTTCCCGATAAATAGGAAACGCCTTCAAATGTCATCGTCCCATATGGTCTAGTGGTTAGGATTTGGCGATTTCACCGCCAAGGCCCGGGTTCAATTCCCGGTGTGGGAACACCTGTTTTAGATTCCTGGTCAGTTGAACATCGCAGCTTGTACAAAATTCTTACAGACAATTTAATTAAAAGATATAAATTGTCCTCTCGTATTTGTTGTCTCATCAGAAGAGAATATATAATACTCGACATTCAGTTCATGTCACGTCACAAGTATCCGATTATATGCCTTACATTTGTGTTCCCGATAAATAGGAAACGCCTTCATAAGTCAACATCCCCATATGGTCTAGTGGTTAGGATTTGGCGCTCTCACCGCCAAGGCCCGGGTTCAATTCCCGGAGTGGGAACACCAGTTTTATATTCCTGGTCAGTTGAACATCGCAGCTTGTACAAAATTCTCATAGACAATTTAATTAAATGATATAAATTGGCCTCTCGTATTTGTTGGCTTGATTACAAGAGAATATGTAATACACGACGTTTAGTTCATGTCAGAAATATCCGATTGCATGCCATACTTGTGTTTTCCCGATAAATAGGAAACGCCTTCAAATGTCATCGTCCCATATGGTCTAGTGGTTAGGATTTGGCGCTTTCACCGCCGAGGCCCGGGTTTAATTCCCCGTATGGGAACACCAGTTTTATATTCCTGGTCAGTTGAACATCGCAGCTTGTACAAAATACTCATAGACAATTTAATTAAAAGATATAAATTGGTCTCTCGCATTTGTTGCCTTATTACAAGTGAATATATAATATCGACATTCAGTTCATGTCACGTCACAAGTATCAGATTATATGCCTTACTTATGTGTTCCCGATAAATAGGAAACGCCTTCATACGACAACGTACCATATGGTCTAGTGGTTAGGATTTGGCGCTCTCACCGCCAAGGCCCGGGTTCAATTCCCGGCGTGGGAACACCTGTTTTAGATTCCTGGTCAGTTGAACATCGCAGCTTGTATGAAATTCTCAGAGACAATTTAATTAAAAGATATAAATTGGTCTCTCGCATTTGTTGCCTTATTACAAGTGAATATATAATACTCGACATTCAGTTCATGTCACGTCACAAGTATCCGATTATATGCCTTACTTACGTGTTCCCGATAAATAGGAAACGGCTTCATACGACAACGTCCCATATGGTCTAGTGGTCAGGATTTGGCGCTCTCACCGCCATGACCCGGGTTCATTTCCCGGTGTGGGAACACCAGTTTTATATTCCTGGTCAGTTGCACATCGCAGCTTGTACAAAATTCTCATAGACAATTTAATTAAAAGATATAAATTGGCCTCTCGTATTTGTTGGCTCGATCACAAGAGAATATATAATACTCGACAATTCAGTTCATGTCACGTCACAAGTATCCGATTATATGCCTTACTTATGTGTTCCCGATAAATAGGAAACACCTTCATACGTCAACATCCCATATGGTCTAGTGGTTAGGATTTGGCGCTCTCACCGCCAAGGCCCTGGTTCAATTACCGGTGTGGGAACACCAGTTTTATATTCCTGGTCAGTTGAACATCGCAGCTTGTACAAAATTCTCATAGACAATTTAATTAAAAGATATAAATTGGCCTCTCGTATTTGTTGGCTCGATCACAAGAGAATATATAATACTCGACAATTCAGTTCATGTCACGTCACAAGTATCCGATTATATGCCTTACTTATGTGTTCCCGATAAATAGGAAACGCCTTCAAATGTCATCGTCCCATATGGTCTAGTGGTTAGGATTTGGCGCTTTCACCGCCAAGGCCCGGGTTCAATTCCGGTGTGGGAAAACCTGTTTTAGATTCCTGGTCAGTTGAACATCGCAGCTTGTACAAAATTCTCATAGACAATTTAATTAAAAGATATAAATTGGCCTCTCGTATTTGTTGGCTCATCAGAAGAGAATATATAATACTCGACATTCAGTTCATGTCACGTCACAAGTATCCGATTATATGCCTTAATATCCGATTATATGTTCAGTTCTCGGTTATGTTCAGTTCTCGGTGTGGGAACACCTGTTTTATATTCCTGGTCAGTTGATCATCGCAGCTTGTACAACATTCTCATAGACAATTTAATTAAAAGATATAAATTGGCCTCTCGTATTTGTTGGCTTGATTACAAGAGAATATATATAGTACTCGACATTCAGTTCATGTCACGTCACAAGTATCAGATTATATGCCTTACTTATGTGTTCCCGATAAATAGGAAACGCCTTCATACGTCAACATCCCATATGGTCTAGTGGTCATGATTTCGCGCTCTCACCGCCATGGCCCGGGTTCAATTCCCGGTGTGGGAACACCAGTTTTATATTCCTGGTCAGTTGAACATCGCAGCTTGTACAAAATTCTCATAGACAATTTAATTAAATGATATAAATTGGCCTCTCGTATTTGTTGGCTTGATTACAAGAGAATATGTAATACACGACGTGCAGTTCATGTCAGAAGTATCCGATTGCATGCCATACTTGTGTTTTCCCGATAAATAGGAAACGCCTTCAAATGTCATCGTCCCATATGGTCTAGTGGTTAGGATTTGGCGCTTTCACCGCCAAGGCCCGGGTTCAATTCCCGGTGTGGGAACACCTGTTTTAGATTCCTGGTCAGTTGAACATCGCAGCTTGTACAAAATTCTCACAGACAATTTAATTAAAAGATATAAATTGGCCTCTCGTATTTGTTGTCTCATCAGAAGAGAATATATAATACTCGACATTCAGTTCATGTCACGTCACAAGTATCCGATTATATGCTTTACATATGTGTTCCCGATAAATAGGAAACGCCTTCATACGTCAACATCCCATATGGTCTAGTGGTTAGGATTTGGCGCTCTCACCGCCAAGGCCCGGGTTCAATTCCCGTTATGGGAACCCCAGTTTTATATTCCTGGTCAGTTGAACATCGCAGCTTGTACAAAATTCTCATAGACAATTTAATTAAAAGATATAAATTGGTCTCTCGCATTTGTTGCCTTATTACAAGTGAATATATAATACTCGACATTCAGTTCATGTCACGTCACAAGTATCCGATTATATGCCTTAATATCCGATTATATGTTCAGTTCTCGGTTATGTTCAGTTCTCGGTGTGGGAACACCTGTTTTATATTCCTGGTCAGTTGATCATCGCAGCTTGTACAACATTCTCATAGACAATTTAATTAAAAGATATAAATTGGCCTCTCGTATTTGTTGGCTTGATTACAAGAGAATATATATAGTACTCGACATTCAGTTCATGTCACGTCACAAGTATCAGATTATATGCCTTACTTATGAGTTCCCGATAAATAGTAAACGCCTTCATACGTCAACGTCCCATATGGTCTAGTGGTTAGGATTTGGCGCTCTCACCGCCATGACCCGGATTCATTTCCCGGTGTGGGAACACCAGTTTTATATTCCTGGTCAGTTGAACATCGCAGCTTGTACAAAATTCTCATAGACAATTTAATTAAAAGTTATAAATTGGCCTCTCGTATTTGTTGGCTCGATCACAAGAGAATATATAATACTCGACATTCAGTTCATGTCACGTCACAAGTATCCGATTATATGCCTTACTTATGTTTTCCCGATAAATAGGAAACGCCTTCATACGTCAACATCCCATATGGTCTAGTGGTCATGATTTCGCGCTCTCACCGCCATGGCCCGGGTTCAATTCCCGGTGTGGGAACACCAGTTTTATATTCCTGGTCAGTTGAACATCGCAGCTTGTACAAAATTCTCATAGACAATTTAATTAAATGATATAAATTGGCCTCTCGTATTTGTTGGCTTGATTACAAGAGAATATGTAATACACGACGTGCAGTTCATGTCAGAAGTATCCGATTGCATGCCATACTTGTGTTTTCCCGATAAATAGGAAACGCCTTCAAATGTCATCGTCCCATATGGTCTAGTGGTTAGGATTTGGCGATTTCACCGCCAAGGCCCGGGTTCAATTCCCGGTGTGGGAAAACCTGTTTTAGATTCCTGGTCAGTTGAACATCGCAGCTTGTACAAAATTCTCACAGACAATTTAATTAAAAGATATAAATTGTCCTCTCGTATTTGTTGTCTCATCAGAAGAGAATATATAATACTGGACATTCAGTTCATGTCACGTCACAAGTATCCGATTATATGCCTTACATTTGTGTTCCCGATAAATAGGAAACGCCTTCATAAGTCAACATCCCATATGGTCTAGTGGTTAGGATTTGGCGCTCTCACCGCCAAGGCCCGGGTTCAATTCCCGGAGTGGGAACACCAGTTTTATATTCCTGGTCAGTTGAACATCGCAGCTTGTACAAAATTCTCATAGACAATTTAATTAAATGATATAAATTGGCCTCTCGTATTTGTTGGCTTGATTACAAGAGAATATGTAATACACGACGTTTAGTTCATGTCAGAAATATCCGATTGCATGCCATACTTGTGTTTTCCCGATAAATAGGAAACGCCTTCAAATGTCATCGTCCCATATGGTCTAGTGGTTAGGATTTGGCGCTTTCACCGCCGAGGCCCGGGTTTAATTCCCCGTATGGGAACACCAGTTTTATATTCCTGGTCAGTTGAACATCGCAGCTTGTACAAAATACTCATAGACAATTTAATTAAAACATATAAATTGGTCTCTCGCATTTGTTGCCTTATTACAAGTGAATATATAATATCGACATTCAGTTCTTGTCACGTCACGTCACAAGTATCAGATTATATGCCTTACTTATGTGTTCCCGATAAATAGGAAACGCCTTCATAAGTCAACATCCCATATGGTCTAGTGGTTAGGATTTGGCGCTCTCACCGCCAAGGCCCGGGTTCAATTCCCGGAGTGGGAACACCAGTTTTATATTCCTGGTCAGTTGAACATCGCAGCTTGTACAAAATTCTCATAGACAATTTAATTAAATGATATAAATTGGCCTCTCGTATTTGTTGGCTTGATTACAAGAGAATATGTAATACACGACGTGCAGTTCATGTCAGAAATATCCGATTGCATGCCATACTTGTGTTTTCCCGATAAATAGGAAACGCCTTCAAATGTCATCGTCCCATATGGTCTAGTGGTTAGGATTTGGCGCTTTCACCGCCGAGGCCCGGGTTTAATTCCCCGTATGGGAACACCAGTTTTATATTCCTGGTCAGTTGAACATCGCAGCTTGTACAAAATACTCATAGACAATTTAATTAAAACATATAAATTGGTCTCTCGCATTTGTTGCCTTATTACAAGTGAATATATAATATCGACATTCAGTTCATGTCACGTCACAAGTATCAGATTATATGCCTTACTTATGTGTTCCCGATAAATAGGAAACGCCTTCATACGACAACGTCCCATATGGTCTAGTGGTTAGGATTTGGCGCTCTTACCGCCAAGGCCCGGGTTCAATTCCCGGCGTGGGAACACCTGTTTTAGATTCCTGGTCAGTTGAACATCGCAGCTTGTATGAAATTCTCAGAGACAATTTAATTAAAAGATATAAATTGGTCTCTCGCATTTGTTGCCTTATTACAAGTGAATATATAATACTCGACATTCAGTTCATGTCACGTCACAAGTATCCGATTATATGCCTTACTTACGTGTTCCCGATAAATAGGAAACGGCTTCATACGACAACGTCCCATATGGTCTAGTGGTCAGGATTTGGCGCTCTCACCGCCATGACCCGGGTTCATTTCCCGGTGTGGGAACACCAGTTTTATATTCCTGGTCAGTTGAACATCGCAGCTTGTACAAAATTCAAGTAGACAATTTAATTAAAAGATATAAATTGGCCTCTCGTATTTGTTGGCTCGATCACAAGAGAATATATAATACTCGACAATTCAGTTCATGTCACGTCACAAGTATCCGATTATATGCCTTACTTATGTGTTCCCGATAAATAGGAAACACCTTCATACGTCAACATCCCATATGGTCTAGTGGTTAGGATTTGGCGCTCTCACCGCCAAGGTCCTGGTTCAATTCCCGGTGTGGGAACACCAGTTTTATATTCCTGGTCAGTTGAACATCGCAGCTTGTACAAAATTCTCATAGACAATTTAATTAAAAGATATAAATTGGCCTCTCGTATTTGTTGGCTCGATCACAAGAGAATATATAATACTCGACAATTCAGTTCATGTCACGTCACAAGTATCCGATTATATGCCTTACTTATGTGTTCCCGATAAATAGGAAACGCCTTCAAATGTCATCGTCCCATATGGTCTAGTGGTTAGGATTTGGCGCTTTCACCGCCAAGGCCCGGGTTCAATTCCGGTGTGGGAAAACCTGTTTTAGATTCCTGGTCAGTTGAACATCGCAGCTTGTACAAAATTCTCATAGACAATTTAATTAAAAGATATAAATTGGCCTCTCGTATTTGTTGGCTCATCAGAAGAGAATATATAATACTCGACATTCAGTTCATGTCACGTCACAAGTATCCGATTATATGCCTTAATATCCGATTATATGTTCAGTTCTCGGTTATGTTCAGTTCTCGGTGTGGGAACACCTGTTTTATATTCCTGGTCAGTTGATCATCGCAGCTTGTACAACATTCTCATAGACAATTTAATTAAAAGATATAAATTGGCCTCTCGTATTTGTTGGCTTGATTACAAGAGAATATATATAGTACTCGACATTCAGTTCATGTCACGTCACAAGTATCAGATTATATGCCTTACTTATGTGTTCCCGATAAATAGGAAACGCCTTCATACGTCAACATCCCATATGGTCTAGTGGTCATGATTTCGCGCTCTCACCGCCATGGCCCGGGTTCAATTCCCGGTGTGGGAACACCAGTTTTATATTCCTGGTCAGTTGAACATCGCAGCTTGTACAAAATTCTCATAGACAATTTAATTAAATGATATAAATTGGCCTCTCGTATTTGTTGGCTTGATTACAAGAGAATATGTAATACACGACGTGCAGTTCATGTCAGAAGTATCCGATTGCATGCCATACTTGTGTTTTCCCGATAAATAGGAAACGCCTTCAAATGTCATCGTCCCATATGGTCTAGTGGTTAGGATTTGGCGCTTTCACCGCCAAGGCCCGGGTTCAATTCCCGGTGTGGGAACACCTGTTTTAGATTCCTGGTCAGTTGAACATCGCAGCTTGTACAAAATTCTCACAGACAATTTAATTAAAAGATATAAATTGGCCTCTCGTATTTGTTGTCTCATCAGAAGAGAATATATAATACTCGACATTCAGTTCATGTCACGTCACAAGTATCCGATTATATGCTTTACATATGTGTTCCCGATAAATAGGAAACGCCTTCATACGTCAACATCCCATATGGTCTAGTGGTTAGGATTTGGCGCTCTCACCGCCAAGGCCCGGGTTCAATTCCCGGTATGGGAACCCCAGTTTTATATTCCTGGTCAGTTGAACATCGCAGCTTGTACAAAATTCTCATAGACAATTTAATTAAAAGATATAAATTGGTCTCTCGCATTTGTTGCCTTATTACAAGTGAATATATAATACTCGACATTCAGTTCATGTCACGTCACAAGTATCAGATTATATGCCTTACTTATGTGTTCCCGATAAATAGGAAACGCCTTCATACGAGAACGTCCCATATGGTCTAGTGGTTAGGATTTGGCGCTCTCACCGCCAAGGCCCGGGTTCACTTCCCGGCGTGGGAACACCTGTTTTAGATTCCTGGTCAGTTGAACATCGCAGCTTGTACAAAATTCTCATAGACAATTTAATTAAAAGATATAAATTGGCCTCTCGTATTTGTTGGCTTGATTACAAGAGAATATGTAATACACAACGTGTAGTTCATGTCAGAAGTATCCGATTGCATGCCATACTTGTGTTTTCCCGATAAATAGGAAACGCCTTCAAATGTCATCGTCCCATATGGTCTAGTGGTTAGGATTTGGCGCTTTCACCGCCAAGGCCCGGGTTAAATTCCGGTGTGGGAACACCTGTTTTAGATTCCTGGTCAGTTGAACATCGCAGCTTGTACAAAATTCTCATAGACAATTTAATTAAAAGATATAAATTGGCCTCTCGTATTTGTTGGCTCATCAGAAGAGAATATATAATACTCGACATTCAGTTCATGTCACGTCACAAGTATCCGATTATATGCCTTAATATCCGATTATATGTTCAGTTCTCGGTTATGTTCAGTTCTCGGTGTGGGAACACCTGTTTTATATTCCTGGTCAGTTGATCATCGCAGCTTGTACAACATTCTCATAGACAATTTAATTAAAAGATATAAATTGGCCTCTCGTATTTGTTGGCTTGATTACAAGAGAATATATATAGTACTCGACATTCAGTTCATGTCACGTCACAAGTATCAGATTATATGCCTTACTTATGTGTTCCCGATAAATAGTAAACGCCTTCATACGTCAACGTCCCATATGGTCTAGTGGTTAGGATTTGGCGCTCTCACCGCCATGACCCGGATTCATTTCCCGGTGTGGGAACACCAGTTTTATATTCCTGGTCAGTTGAACATCGCAGCTTGTACAAAATTCTCATAGACAATTTAATTAAAAGTTATAAATTGGCCTCTCGTATTTGTTGGCTCGATCACAAGAGAATATATAATACTCGACATTCAGTTCATGTCACGTCACAAGTATCCGATTATATGCCTTACTTATGTTTTCCCGATAAATAGGAAACGCCTTCATACGTCAACATCCCATATGGTCTAGTGGTCATGATTTCGCGCTCTCACCGCCATGGCCCGGGTTCAATTCCCGGTGTGGGAACACCAGTTTTATATTCCTGGTCAGTTGAACATCGCAGCTTGTACAAAATTCTCATAGACAATTTAATTAAATGATATAAATTGGCCTCTCGTATTTGTTGGCTTGATTACAAGAGAATATGTAATACACGACGTGCAGTTCATGTCAGAAGTATCCGATTGCATGCCATACTTGTGTTTTCCCGATAAATAGGAAACGCCTTCAAATGTCATCGTCCCATATGGTCTAGTGGTTAGGATTTGGCGATTTCACCGCCAAGGCCCGGGTTCAATTCCCGGTGTGGGAAAACCTGTTTTAGATTCCTGGTCAGTTGAACATCGCAGCTTGTACAAAATTCTCACAGACAATTTAATTAAAAGATATAAATTGTCCTCTCGTATTTGTTGTCTCATCAGAAGAGAATATATAATACTGGACATTCAGTTCATGTCACGTCACAAGTATCCGATTATATGCCTTACATTTGTGTTCCCGATAAATAGGAAACGCCTTCATAAGTCAACATCCCATATGGTCTAGTGGTTAGGATTTGGCGCTCTCACCGCCAAGGCCCGGGTTCAATTCCCGGAGTGGGAACACCAGTTTTATATTCCTGGTCAGTTGAACATCGCAGCTTGTACAAAATTCTCATAGACAATTTAATTAAATGATATAAATTGGCCTCTCGTATTTGTTGGCTTGATTACAAGAGAATATGTAATACACGACGTTTAGTTCATGTCAGAAATATCCGATTGCATGCCATACTTGTGTTTTCCCGATAAATAGGAAACGCCTTCAAATGTCATCGTCCCATATGGTCTAGTGGTTAGGATTTGGCGCTTTCACCGCCGAGGCCCGGGTTTAATTCCCCGTATGGGAACACCAGTTTTATATTCCTGGTCAGTTGAACATCGCAGCTTGTACAAAATACTCATAGACAATTTAATTAAAAGATATAAATTGGTCTCTCGCATTTGTTGCCTTATTACAAGTGAATATATAATATCGACATTCAGTTCATGTCACGTCACAAGTATCAGATTATATGCCTTACTTATGTGTTCCCGATAAATAGGAAACGCCTTCATACGACAACGTCCCATATGGTCTAGTGGTTAGGATTTGGCGCTCTCACCGCCAAGGCCCGGGTTCAATTCCCGGCGTGGGAACACCTGTTTTAGATTCCTGGTCAGTTGAACATCGCAGCTTGTATGAAATTCTCAGAGACAATTTAATTAAAAGATATAAATTGGTCTCTCGCATTTGTTGCCTTATTACAAGTGAATATATAATACTCGACATTCAGTTCATGTCACGTCACAAGTATCCGATTATATGCCTTACTTACGTGTTCCCGATAAATAGGAAACGGCTTCATACGACAACGTCCCATATGGTCTAGTGGTCAGGATTTGGCGCTCTCACCGCCATGACCCGGGTTCATTTCCCGGTGTGGGAACACCAGTTTTATATTCCTGGTCAGTTGAACATCGCAGCTTGTACAAAATTCAAGTAGACAATTTAATTAAAAGATATAAATTGGCCTCTCGTATTTGTTGGCTCGATCACAAGAGAATATATAATACTCGACAATTCAGTTCATGTCACGTCACAAGTATCCGATTATATGCCTTACTTATGTGTTCCCGATAAATAGGAAACACCTTCATACGTCAACATCCCATATGGTCTAGTGGTTAGGATTTGGCGCTCTCACCGCCAAGGTCCTGGTTCAATTCCCGGTGTGGGAACACCAGTTTTATATTCCTGGTCAGTTGAACATCGCAGCTTGTACAAAATTCTCATAGACAATTTAATTAAAAGATATAAATTGGCCTCTCGTATTTGTTGGCTCGATCACAAGAGAATATATAATACTCGACAATTCAGTTCATGTCACGTCACAAGTATCCGATTATATGCCTTACTTATGTGTTCCCGATAAATAGGAAACGCCTTCAAATGTCATCGTCCCATATGGTCTAGTGGTTAGGATTTGGCGCTTTCACCGCCAAGGCCCGGGTTCAATTCCGGTGTGGGAAAACCTGTTTTAGATTCCTGGTCAGTTGAACATCGCAGCTTGTACAAAATTCTCATAGACAATTTAATTAAAAGATATAAATTGGCCTCTCGTATTTGTTGGCTCATCAGAAGAGAATATATAATACTCGACATTCAGTTCATGTCACGTCACAAGTATCCGATTATATGCCTTAATATCCGATTATATGTTCAGTTCTCGGTTATGTTCAGTTCTCGGTGTGGGAACACCTGTTTTATATTCCTGGTCAGTTGATCATCGCAGCTTGTACAACATTCTCATAGACAATTTAATTAAAAGATATAAATTGGCCTCTCGTATTTGTTGGCTTGATTACAAGAGAATATATATAGTACTCGACATTCAGTTTATGTCACGTCACAAGTATCAGATTATATGCCTTACTTATGTGTTCCCGATAAATAGGAAACGCCTTCATACGTCAACGTCCCATATGGTCTAGTGGTTAGGATTTGGCGCTCTCACCGCCATGACCCGGATTCATTTCCTGGTGTGGGAACACCAGTTTTATATTCCTGGTCAGTTGAACATAGCAGCTTGTACAAAATTCTCATAGACAATTTAATTAAAAGTTATAAATTGGCCTCTCGTATTTGTTGGCTCGATCACAAGAGAATATATAATACTCGACATTCAGTTCATGTCACGTCACAAGTATCCGATTATATGCCTTACTTATGTTTTCCCGATAAATAGGAAACACCTTCATGCGTCAACATCCCATATGGTCTAGTGGTCATGATTTCGCGCTCTCACCGCCATGGCCCGGGTTCAATTCCCGGTGTGGGAACACCAGTTTTATATTCCTGGTCAGTTGAACATCGCAGCTTGTACAAAATACTCATAGACAATTTAATTAAAAGATATAAATTGGTCTCTCGCATTTGTTGCCTTATTACAAGTGAATATATAATACTCGACATTCAGTTCATGTCACGTCACAAGTATCCGATTATATGCCTTAATATCCGATTATATGTTCAGTTCTCGGTGTGGGACAATCTGATTAAAATCTGATGTAGTGTACGGGCTTTGATTATTTTGACTATAAACTTATTTTAATTTTATTTTTTATTATATTTGTTATTAATGCCCTTTTATTTTATTATTTTACTTTGATTTTGAGATTTTTTTTTAATTCCGCCCTACCTACATCTGATCCGACGCCTATGTAAGTCCCGTTCAAGTCTCGCGTAAGTAACAGCCAATCACAGCCCCCCTTTTATACAGGCTGTCGGTTGCTTACTTTTCAGTGTATACAGGCAATCTTTCTGTACATCATATTTTGCCCACTTGAATAAACCATTAATAGAAAATTGCTAGTATATGTTTATTTGCAAAAGAAATTCCACAGCATTTTACAATTTTTCTCATTACATTGAATATTTTTTTCACTTCCAACAAATGTGTACACTTCCAGATACATCTTCGCCAGCCAAGGTTCGTTCATTCAGTCATCGCTTCAATTTTACATCACTGAGCATAATTATCTAGAATGGAAGCAACAAAAATAAGTAAATCGTAATGATTAGAACACTGTAAACAGCTATAGTAAACAATGCAAACTGATTTTAAATTGTATAACGGTCACCGGCCCACGGCATCGACGCAGAAAATTGGAGCAAACAAATATTTCCTGATCAATTGCGATGTGTTCCAAATAAAAAATATTTTATTCCAGTCTAAATCAGCTCAATTACTTTAATAAAGAGTTATTGTATAATGTACAAAATGTTGATACAATTTGATGAATATTTACAGCTTCAATACCGTAGACGATTTTGGCCCGATCGTCAAACAAAACATCACCCGTCTCCAGGGCAGGCGACTGGAAAAAGACACTGGTGTTCGGTCGAACCGGTGGAAACAAAATCAACACTCCCAGAATAACTATGCGGAATAACGATCTAAAGTCGAACCATTCGAGTCACAATATTAACATAAAATGACTTTCGTTGCATTTGACAATGATAAACTTACCGAAAAGCCGTGTTATTCACGGTCGCTAACGTCGGTATAATTCGCCATTTTATTTGAGTGTGTTTGCCACCCGGTGACGTCATCATGTGCGCTATAAAAGGAGGTATGTGATTCGTTGACTAAAATCGTCGATAGTGGGTCTCGTTGAAATCTCGTTACATAGGCGTCGGATCAGATGTAGGTAGGGCGGAATTAAAAAAAAATCACAAAATCAAAATCAAAGTAAAATAATGAGATAAAAGGGCATTAATAACATAAGTAATAAAAAATAAAATTAAAATAAGTTTATAGCCAAAATAATTAAAGCCCGTACACTACATCAGATTTTAATCAGATTGGGTGTGGGAACACCTGTTTTATATTCCTGGTCAGTTGATCATCGCAGCTTGTACAACATTCTCATAGACAATTTAATTAAAAGATATAAATTGGCCTCTCGTATTTGTTGGCTTGATTACAAGAGAATATATATAGTACTCGACATTCAGTTCATGTCACGTCACAAGTATCAGATTATATGCCTTACTTATGTGTTCCTGATAAATAGGAAACGCCTTCATACGTCAACGTCCCATATGGTCTAGTGGTTAGGATTTGGCGCTCTCACCGCCAAGGCCCGGGTTCAATTCCCGGTGTGGGAACACCTGTTTTAGATTCCTGGTCAGTTGAACATCGCAGCTTGTACAAAATTCTCATAGACAATTTAATTAAAAGTTATAAATTGGCCTCTCGTATTTGTTGGCTCGATCACAAGAGAATATATAATACTCGACATTCAGTTCATGTCACGTCACAAGTATCCGATTATATGCCTTACTTATGTTTTCCCGATAAATAGGAAACGCCTTCATACGTCAACATCCCATATGGTCTAGTGGTCATGATTTCGCGCTCTCACTGCCATGGCCCGGGTTCAATTCCCGGTGTGAGAACACCAGTTTTATATTCCTGGTCAGTTGAACATCGCAGCTTGTACAAAATACTCATAGACAATTTAATTAAAAGATATAAATTGGTCTCTCGCATTTGTTGCCTTATTACAAGTGAATATATAATACTCGACATTCAGTTCATGTCACGTCACAAGTATCCGATTATATGCCTTAATATCCGATTATATGTTCAGTTCTCGGTGTGGGACAATCTGATTAAAATCTGATGTAGTGTACGGGCTTTGATTATTTTGACTATAAACTTATTTTAATTTTATTTTTTATTATATTTGTTATTAATGCCCTTTTATTTTATTATTTTACTTTGATTTTGAGATTTTTTTTTAATTCCGCCCTACCTACATCTGATCCGACGCCTATGTAAGTCCCGTTCAAGTCTCGCGTAAGTAACAGCCAATCACAGCCCCCCTTTTATACAGGCTGTCGGTTGCTTACTTTTCAGTGTATACGGGCAATCTTTCTGTACATCATATTTTGCCCACTTGAATAAACCATTAATAGAAAATTGCTAGTATATTTTTATTTGCAAAAGAAATTCCACAGCATTTTACAATTTTTCTCATTACATTGAATATTTTTTTCACTTCCAACAAATGTGTACACTTCCAGATACATCTTCGCCAGCCAAGGTTCGTTCATTCAGTCATCGCTTCAATTTTACATCACTGAGCATAATTATCTAGAATGGAAGCAACAAAAATAAGTAAATCGTAATGATTAGAACACTGTAAACAGCTATAGTAAACAATGCAAACTGATTTTAAATTGTATAACGGTCACCGGCCCACGGCATCGACGCAGAAAATTGGAGCAAACAAATATTTCCTGATCAATTGCGATGTGTTCCAAATAAAAAATATTTTATTCCAGTCTAAATCAGCTCAATTACTTTAATAAAGAGTTATTGTATAATGTACAAAATGTTGATACAATTTGATGAATATTTACAGCTTCAATACCGTAGACGATTTTGGCCCGATCGTCAAACAAAACATCACCCGTCTCCAGGGCAGGCGACTGGAAAAAGACACTGGTGTTCGGTCGAACCGGTGGAAACAAAATCAACACTCCCAGAATAACTATGCGGAATAACGATCTAAAGTCGAACCATTCGAGTCACAATATTAACATAAAATGACTTTCGTTGCATTTGACAATGATAAACTTACCGAAAAGCCGTGTTATTCACGGTCGCTAACGTCGGTATAATTCGCCATTTTATTTGAGTGTGTTTGCCACCCGGTGACGTCATCATGTGCACTATAAAAGGAGGTATGTGATTCGTTGACTAAAATCGTCGATAGTGGGTCTCGTTGAAATCTCGTTACATAGGCGTCGGATCAGATGTAGGTAGGGCGGAATTAAAAAAAAATCACAAAATCAAAATCAAAGTAAAATAATGAGATAAAAGGGCATTAATAACATAAGTAATAAAAAATAAAATTAAAATAAGTTTATAGCCAAAATAATTAAAGCCCGTACACTACATCAGATTTTAATCAGATTGGGTGTGGGAACACCTGTTTTATATTCCTGGTCAGTTGATCATCGCAGCTTGTACAACATTCTCATAGACAATTTAATTAAAAGTTATAAATTGGCCTCTCGTATTTGTTGGCTCGATCACAAGAGAATATATAATACTCGACATTCAGTTCATGTCACGTCACAAGTATCCGATTATATGCCTTACTTATGTTTTCCCGATAAATAGGAAACGCCTTCATACGTCAACATCCCATATGGTCTAGTGGTCATGATTTCGCGCTCTCACCGCCATGACCCGGGTTCAATTCCCGGTGTGAGAACACCAGTTTTATATTCCTGGTCAGTTGAACATCGCAGCTTGTACAAAATTCTCATAGACAATTTAATTAAAAGTTATAAATTGGCCTCTCGTATTTGTTGGCTCGATCACAAGTGAATATATAATACTCGACATTCAGTTCATGTCACGTCACAAGTATCCGATTATATGCCTTACTTATGTTTTCCCGATAAATAGGAAACGCCTTCATACGTCAACATCCCATATGGTCTAGTGGTTAGGATTTGGCGCTCTCACCGCCAAGGCCCCGGTTCAATTCCCGGTGTGGGAACACCAGTTTTATATTCCTGGTCAGTTGAACATCGCAGCTTGTACAAAATTCTCATAGACAATTTAATTAAAAGATATAAATTGGCCTCTCGTATTTGTTGGCTTGATTACAAGAGAATATGTAATACACGACGTGTAGTTCATGTCAGAAGTATCCGATTGCATGCCATACTTGTGTTTTCCCGATAAATAGGAAACGCCTTCAAATGTCATCGTCCCATATGGTCTAGTGGTTAGGATTTGGCGCTTTCACCGCCAAGGCCCGGGTTCAATTCCGGTGTGGGAACACCTGTTTTAGATTCCTGGTCAGTTGAACATCGCAGCTTGTACAAAATTCTCATAGACAATTTAATTAAAAGATATAAATTGGCCTCTCGTATTTGTTGGCTCATCAGAAGAGAATATATAATACTCGACATTCAGTTCATGTCACGTCACAAGTATCCGATTATATGCCTTAATATCCGATTATATGTTCAGTTCTCGGTTATGTTCAGTTCTCGGTGTGGGAACACCTGTTTTATATTCCTGGTCAGTTGATCATCGCAGCTCATACAACATTCTCATAGACAATTTAATTAAAAGATATAAATTGGCCTCTCGTATTTGTTGGCTTGATTACAAGAGAATATATATAGTACTCGACATTCAGTTCATGTCACGTCACAAGTATCAGATTATATGCCTTACTTATGTGTTCCTGATACATAGGAAACGCCTTCATACGTCAACGTTCCACATGGTCTAGTGGTTAGGATTTGGCGCTCTCATCGCCAAGGCCCGGGTTCAATTCCCGGTGTGGGAACACCTGTTTTAGATTCCTGGTCAGTTGAACATCGCAGCTTGTATGACATTCTCAGAGATAATTTAATTAAAAGATATAAATTGGTCTCTCGCATTTGTTGCCTTATTACAAGTGAATATATCATACTCCACATTCAGTTCATGTCACGTCACAAGTATCCGATTATATGCCTTACTTATGTGTTCCCGATACATATGAAACGCCTTCATACGACAACGTCCCATATGGTCTAGTGGTCAGGATTTGGCGCTCTCACCGCCATGACCCGATTCATTTCCCGGTGTGGGAACACCAGTTTTATATTCCTGGTCAGTTGAACATCGCAGCTTGTACAAAATTCTCATAGACAATTTAATTAAAAGATATAAATTGGCCTCTCGTATTTGTTGGCTTGATTACAAGAGAATATGTAATACACGACGTGTAGTTCATGTCAGAAGTATCCGATTGCATGTCATACTTGTGTTTTCCCGATAAATAGGAAACGCCTTCAAATGTCATCGTTCCATATGGTCTAGTGGTTAGGATTTGGCGCTTTCACCGCCAAGGCCCGGGTTCAATTCCGGTGTGGGAACACCTGTTTTAGATTCCTGGTCAGTTGAACATCGCAGCTTGTACAAAATTCTCATAGACAATTTAATTAAAAGATATAAATTGGCCTCTCGTATTTGTTGGCTCATCAGAAGAGAATATATAATACTCGACATTCAGTTCATGTCACGTCACAAGTATCCGATTATATGCCTTAATATCCGATTATATGTTCAGTTCTCGGTTATGTTCAGTTCTCGGTGTGGGAACACCTGTTTTATATTCCTGGTCAGTTGATCATCGCAGCTCGTACAACATTCTCATAGACAATTTAATTAAAAGATATAAATTGGCCTCTCGTATTTGTTGGCTTGATTACAAGAGAATATATATAGTACTCGACATACAGTTCATGTCACGTCACAAGTATCGGATTATATGCCTTACTTATGTGTTCCCGATAAATAGGAAACGCCTTCATACGTCAACGTCCCATATGGTCTAGTGGTTAGGATTTGGCGCTCTCACCGCCAAGGCCCGGGTTCAATTCCCGGTATGGGAACACCAGTTTTAGATTCCTGGTCAGTTGAACATCGCAGCTTGTATGACATTCTCAGAGATAATTTAATTAAAAGATATAAATTGGTCTCTCGCATTTGTTGCCTTATTACAAGTGAATATATAATACTCCACATACAGTTCATGTCACGTCACAAGTATCCGATTATATGCCTTACTTATGTGTTCCCGATACATAGGAAACGCCTTCATACGACAACATCCCATATGGTCTAGTGGTCAGGATTTGGCGCTCTCACCGCCATGTCCCGGATTCATTTCCCGGTGTGGGAACACCAGTTTTAAATTCCTGGTCAGTTGAACATCGCAGCTTGTACAAAATTCTCATAGACAATTTAATTAAAAGATATAAATTGGCCTCTCGTATTTGTTGGCTCATCAGAAGAGAATATATAATACTCGACATTCTGTTCATGTCACGTCACAAGTATCCGATTATATGCCTTAATATCCGATTATATGTTCAGTTCTCGGTGTGGGAACACCTGTTTTATATTCCTGGTCAGTTGATCATCGCAGCTTGTACAACATTCTCATAGACAATTTAATTAAAAGATATAAATTGGCCTCTCGTATTTGTTGGCTTTATTACAAGAGAATATATATAGTACTCGACATTCAGTTCATGTCACGTCACAAGTATCAGATTATATGCCTTACTTATGTGTTCCCGATAAATAGGAAACGCCTTCATACGTCAACATCCCATATGGTCTAGTGGTTAGGATTTGACGTTCTCACCGCCAAGGCCTGGGTTCAATTCCCGGTATGGGAACACCAGTTTTATATTCCTTGTCAGTTGAACATCGCAGCTTGTACGAAATTCTCATAGACAATTTAATTAAAAGATATAAATTGGTCTCTCGCATTTGTTGCCTTATTACAAGTGTATATACAATACTCAACATTCAGTATATGTCACGTCACAAGTATCCGATTATATGCCTTACTTATGTGTTCCCGATAAATAGGAAACGCCTTCATACGACAACGTCCCATATGGTCTAGTGGTCATGATTTCGCGCTCTCACCACCATGACCCGGGTTCATTTCCCGGTGTGGGAACACCAGTTTTATATTCCTGGTCAGTTGAACATCGCAGCTTGTACAAAATTCTCATAGACAATTTAATTAAAAGATATAAATTGGCCTCTCGTAATTATTGGCTCGATCACAAGAGAATATATAATACTCGACATTCAGTTCATGTCACGTCACAAGTATCAGATTATATGCCTTACTTATGTTTTCCCGATAAATAGGAAACGCCTTCAAATGTCATCGTCCCATATGGTCTAGTGGTTAGGATTTGGCCCTTTCACCGCTAAGGCCTGGGTTCAATTTCCAGTGTGGGAACACCTGTTTTAGATTCCTGGTCAGTTGAACATCGCAGCTTGTACAAAATTCTCATAGACAATTTAATTAAAAGATATAAATTGGCCACTCGTATTTGTTGGCTCATCAGAAGAGAATATATAATACTCGACATTCTGTTCATGTCACGTCACAAGTATCCGATTATATGCCTTAATATCCAATTATATGTTCTGTTCTCGGAGTGGGAACACCTGTTTTATATTCCTGGTCAGTTGATCATCGCAGCTTGTACAACATTCTCATAGACAATTTAATTAAAAGATATAAATTGGCATCTCGTATTTGTTGGCTTTATTACAAGAGAATATATATAGTACTCGACATTCAGTTCATGTCACGTCACAAGTATCAGATTATATGCCTTACTTATGTGTTCCCGATAAATAGGAAACGCCTTCATACGTCAACATCCCATATTGTCTATTGGTTAGGATTTGGCGCTCTCACCGCCAAGGCCCGGGTTCAATTCCCGGTATGGGAACACCAGTTTTATATTCCTGGTCAGTTGAACATCGCAGCTTGTACAAAATTCTCATAGACAATTTAATTAAAAGATATAAATTGGCCTCTCGTATTTGTTGGCTTGATTACAAGAGAATATGTAATACACGACGTGTAGTTCATGTCAGAAGTATCCGATTGCATGCCATACTTGTGTTTTCCCGATAAATAGGAAACGCCTTCAAATGTCATCGTCCCATATGGTCTAGTGGTTAGGATTTGGCGCTTTCTCCGCCAAGGCCCGGGTTCAATTCCGGTGTGGGAACACCTGTTTTAGATTCCTGGTCAGTTGAACATCGCAGCTTGTACAAAATTCTCATAGACAATTTAATTAAAAGATATAAATTGGCCTCTCGTATTTGTTGGCTCATCAGAAGAGAATATATAATACTCGACATTCAGTTCATGTCACGTCACAAGTATCCGATTATATGCCTTAATATCCGATTATGTGTTCAGTTCTCGGTTATGTTCAGTTCTCGGTGTGGGAACACCTGTTTTATATTCCTGGTCAGTTGATCATCGCAGCTTGTACAACATTCTCATAGACAATTTAATTAAAAGATATAAATTGGCCTCTCGTATTTGTTGGCTTGATTACAAGAGAATATATATAGTACTCGACATACAGTTCATGTCACGTCACAAGTATCAGATTATATGCCTTACTTATGTGTTCCCGATAAATAGGAAACGCCTTCATACGTCAACGTCCAATATGGTCTAGTGGTTAGGATTTGGCGCTCTCACCGCCAAAGCCCGGGTTCAATTCCCGGTATGGGAACACCAGTTTTAGATTCCTGGTCAGTTGAACATCGCAGCTTGTATGACATTCTCAGAGATAATTTAATTAAAAGATATAAATTGGTCTCTCGCATTTGTTGCCTTATTACAAGTGAATATATAATACTCCACATTCAGTTCATGTCTCGTCACAAGTATCCGATTATATGCCTTCCTTATGTGTTCCCGATACATAGGAAACGCCTTCATACGACAACATCCCATATGGTCTAGTGGTCAGGATTTGGCGCTCTCACCGCCATGACCCGGATTCATTTCCCGGTGTGGGAACACCAGTTTTATATTCCTGGTCAGTTGAACATCGCAGCTTGTACAAAATTCTCATAGACAATTTAATTAAAAGATATAAATTGGCCTCTCGTATTTGTTGTCTCATCAGAAGAGAATATATAATACTCGACATTCTGTTCATGTCACGTCACAAGTATCCGATTATATGCCTTAATATCCGATTATATGTTCAGTTCTCGGTGTGGGAACACCTGTTTTATATTCCTGGTCAGTTGATCATCGCAGCTTGTACAACATTCTCATAGACAATTTAATTAAAAGATATAAATTGGCCTCTCGTATTTGTTGGCTTGATTACAAGAGAATATATATAGTACTCGACATACAGTTCATGTCACGTCACAAGTATCAGATTATATGCCTTACTTATGTGTTCCCGATAAATAGGAAACGCCTTCATACGTCAACGTCCAATATGGTCTAGTGGTTAGGATTTGGCGCTCTCACCGCCAAGGCCCGGGTTCAATTCCCGGTATGGGAACACCAGTTTTATATTCCTGGTCAGTTGAACATCGCAGCTTGTACAAAATTCTCATAGACAATTTAATTAAAAGATATAAATTGGCCTCTCGTATTTGTTGGCTCATCAGAAGAGAATATATAATACTCGACATTCTGTTCATGTCACGTCACAAGTATCCGATTATATGCCTTAATATCCGATTATATGTTCAGTTCTCGGTGTGGGAACACCTGTTTTATATTCCTGGTCAGTTGATCATCGCAGCTTGTACAACATTCTCATAGACAATTTAATTAAAAGATATAAATTGGCCTCTCGTATTTGTTGGCTTGATTACAAGAGAATATATATAGTACTCGACATACAGTTCATGTCACGTCACAAGTATCAGATTATATGCCTTACTTATGTGTTCCCGATAAATAGGAAACGCCTTCATACGTCAACGTCCAATATGGTCTAGTGGTTAGGATTTGGCGCTCTCACCGCCATGACCCGGATTCATTTCCCGGTGTGGGAACACCAGTTTTATATTCCTGGTCAGTTGAACATCGCAGCTTGTACAAAATTCTCATAGACAATTTAATTAAAAGATATAAATTGGCCTCTCGTATTTGTTGGCTCATCAGAAGAGAATATATAATACTCGACATTCTGTTCATGTCACGTCACAAGTATCCGATTATATGCCTTAATATCCGATTATATGTTCAGTTCTCGGTGTGGGAACACCTGTTTTATATTCCTGGTCAGTTGATCATCGCAGCTTGTACAACATTCTCATAGACAATTTAATTAAAAGATATAAATTGGCCTCTCGTATTTGTTGGCTTTATTACAAGAGAATATATATAGTACTCGACATTCAGTTCATGTCACGTCACAAGTATCAGATTATATGCCTTACTTATGTGTTCCCGATAAATAGGAAACGCCTTCATACGTCAACATCCCATATGGTCTAGTGGTTAGGATTTGGCGCTCTCACCGCCAAGGCCCGGGTTCAATTCCCAGTATGGGAACACCAGTTTTATATTCCTGGTCAGTTGAACATCGCAGCTTGTACAAAATTCTCATAGACAATTTAATTAAAAGATATAAATTGGTCTCTCGCATTTGTTGCCTTATTACAAGTGAATATACAATACTCAACATTCAGTATATGTCAAGTCACAAGTATCCGATTATATGCCTTACTTATGTGTTCCCGATAAATAGGAAACGCCTTCATACGACAACGTCCCGTATGGTCTAGTGGTCATGATTTCGCGCTCTCACCACCATGACCCGGGTTCATTTCCCGGTGTGGGAACACCAGTTTTATATTCCTGGACAGTTGAACATCGCAGCTTGTACAAAATTCTCATAGACAATTTAATTAAAAGATATAAATTGGCCTCTCGTATTTATTGGCTCGATCACAAGAGAATATATAATACTCGACATTCAGTTCATGTCACGTCACAAGTATCAGATTATATGCCTTACTTATGTTTTCCCGATAAATAGGAAACGCCTTCAAATGTCATCGTCCCATATGGTCTAGTGGTTAGGATTTGGCCCTTTCACCGCTAAGGCCTGGGTTCAATTTCCGGTGTGGGAACACCTGTTTGAGATTCCTGGTCAGTTGAACATCGCAGCTTGTACAAAAATTCTCATAGACAATTTAATTAAAAGATATAAATTGGCCTCTCGTATTTATTTGCTCGATCACAAGAGAAT
Organism: Saccoglossus kowalevskii; assembly: GCF_978046115.1. Classification (NCBI taxonomy): domain Eukaryota; kingdom Metazoa; phylum Hemichordata; class Enteropneusta; family Harrimaniidae; genus Saccoglossus; species Saccoglossus kowalevskii. The sequence goes on along the minus strand of NC_140649.1, from coordinate 15,714,488 downwards.
ATATAATACTCGACATTCAGTTCATGTCACGTCACAAGTATCAGATTATATGCCTTACTTAAGTGTTCCCGATAAATAGGAAATGACTTCATACGTCAACATCCCATATGGTCTAGTGGTTAGGATTTGGCGCTCTCACCGCCAAGGCCCCTGGTTCAATTCCCGGTGTGGGAACACCTGTTTTAGATTCCTGGTCAGTTGAACATCGCAGCTTGTATGACATTCTCAGAGATAATTTAATTAAAAGATATAAATTGGTCTCTCGCATTTGTTGCCTTATTACAAGTGAATATATATTACTCCACATTCAGTTCATGTCACGTCACAAGTATCCGATTATATGCCTTACTTATGTGTTCCCGATACATAGGAAACGCCTTCATACGACAACATCCCATATGGTCTAGTGGTCAGTATTTGGCGCTCTCACCGCCATGACCCGGATTCATTTCCCGGTGTGGGAACACCAGTTTTATATTCCTGGTCAGTTGAACATCGCAGCTTGTACAAAATTCTCATAGACAATTTAATTAAAAGTTATAAATTGGCCTCTCGTATTTGTTGGCTCGATCACAAGAGAATATATAATACTCGACATTCAGTTCATGTCACGTCACAAGTATCCGATTATATGCCTTACTTATGTGTTCCCGATAAATAGGAAACGCCTTCATACGACAACGTCCTATATGGTCTAGTGGTTAGGATTTGGCGCTCTCACGGCCAAGGGCGGGTTCAATTCCCAGTGTGGGAACACTAGTTTTATATTCCTGGTCAGTTGAACATCGCAGCTTGTACAACATTCTCATAGACAATTTAATTAAATGATATAAATTGGCCTCTCGTATTTGTTGGCTTGATTACAAGAGAATATGTAATACACGACGTGTAGTTCATGTCAGAAGTATCCGATTGCATGCCATACTTGTGTTTTCCCGATAAATAGGAAACGCCTTCAAATGTCATCGTTCCATATGGTCTAGTGGTTAGGATTTGGCCCTTTCACCGCCAAGGCCTGGGTTCAATTTCCAGTGTGGGAACCCCTGTTTTAGATTCCTGGTCAGTTGAACATCGCAGCTTGTACAAAATTCTCATAGACAATTTAATTAAAAGATATTAATTGGCCTCTCGTATTTGTTGGCTCATCAGAAGAGAATACATAATACTCGACATTCTGTTCATGTCGCGTCACAAGTATCCGATTATATGCCTTAATATCCGATTATATGTTCAGTTCTCGGTGTGGGAACACCTGTTTTATATTCCTGGTCAGTTGATCATCGCAGCTTGTACAACATTCTCATAGACAATTTAATTAAAAGATATAAATTGGCCTCTCGTATTTGTTGGCTTGATAACAAGAGAATATATATAGTACTCGACATTCAGTTCATGTCACGTCACAATTATCAGATTATATGCCTTACTTATGTGTTCCCGATAAATAGGAAACGCCTTCATACGTCAACATCCCATATGGTCTTGTGGTTAGGATTTGGCGCTCTCACCGCCAAGGCCCGGGTTCAATTCCCGGTGTGGGAACACCAGTTTTATATTCCTGGTCAGTTGAACATCGCAGCTTGTACAACATTCTCATAGAAAATTTAATTAAATGATATAAATTGGCCTCTCGTATTTGTTGGCTTGATTATAAGAGAATATGTAATACACGACGTGCAGTTCATGTCAGAAGTATCCGATTGCATGCCATACTTGTGTTTTCCCGATAAATAGGAAACGCCTTCAAATGTCATCGTCCCATATGGTCTAGTGGTTAGGATTTGGCCCTTTCAGCGCCAAGGCCTGGGTTTCAATTTCCGGTGTGGGAACACCTGTTTTAGATTCCTGGTCAGTTGAACATCGCAGCTTGTACAAAATTCTCATAGACAATTTAATTAAAAGATATAAATTGGCCTCTCGTATTTGTTGGCTTATCAGAAGAGAATATATAATACTCGACATTCTGTTCATGTCACGTCACAAGTATCCGACTATATGCCTTAATATCCGATTATATGTTCAGTTCTCGGTGTGGGAACACCTGTTTTATATTCCTGGTCAGTTGATCATCGCAGCTTGTACAACATTCTCATAGACAATTTAATTAAAAGATATAAATTGGCCTCTTGTATTTGTTGGCTTGATTACAAGAGAATATATATAGTACTCGACATTCAGTTCATGTCTCGTCACAAGTATCAGATTATATGCCTTACTTATGTGTTCCCGATAAATAGGAAACGCCTTCATACGTCAACATCCCATATGGTCTAGTGGTTAGGATTTGGCGCTCTCACCGCCAAGGCCCGGGTTCAATTCCCGGTATGGGAACACCAGTTTTATATTCCTGGTCAGTTGAACATCGCAGCTTGTACAAAATTCTCATAGACAATTTAATTAAAAGATATAAATTGGTCTCTCGCATTTGTTGCCTTATTACAAGTGAATATACAATACTCGACATTCAGTATATGTCACGTCACAAGTATCCGATTATATGCCTTACTTATGTGTTCCCGATAAATAGGAAACGCCTTCATACGACAACGTCCCATATGGTCTAGTGGTCATGATTTCGCGCTCTCACCACCATGACCCGGGTTCATTTCCCGGTGTGGGAACACCAGTTTTATATTCCTGGTCAGTTGAACATCGCAGCTTGTACAACATTCTCATAGAAAATTTAATTAAATGATATAAATTGGCCTCTCGTACTTGTTGGCTTGATTACAAGAGAATATGTAATACACGACGTGCAGTTCATGTCAGAAGTATCCGATTGCATGCCATACTTGTGTTTTCCCGATAAATAGGAAACGCCTTCAAATGTCATCGTCCCATATGGTCTAGTGGTTAAGATTTGGCCCTTTCACCGCCAAGGCCTGGGTTCAATTTCCGGTGTGGGAACACCTGTTTTAGATTCCTGGTCAGTTGAACATCGCAGCTTGTACAAAATTCTCATAGACAATTTAATTAAAAGATATTAATTGGCCTCTCGTATTTGTTGGCTCATCAGAAGAGAATACATAATACTCGACATTCTGTTCATGTCGCGTCACAAGTATCCGATTATATGCCTTAATATCCGATTATATGTTCAGTTCTCGGTGTGGGAACACCTGTTTTATATTCCTGGTCAGTTGATCATCGCAGCTTGTACAAAATTCTCATAGACAATTTAATTAAAAGATATAAACTGGCCTCTCGTATTTATTGTCTTATTACAAGTGAATATACAATACTCGACATTCAGTATATGTCACGTCACAAGTATCCGATTATATGCCTTACTTATGTGTTCCCGATAAATAGGAAACGCCTTCATACGACAACGTCCCATATGGTCTAGTGGTCATGATTTCGCGCTCTCACCACCATGACCCGGGTTCATTTCCCGGTGTGGGAACACCAGTTGTATATTCCTGGTCAGTTGAACATCGCAGCTTGTACAAAATTCTCATAGACAATTTAATTAAAAGATATAAATTGGCCTCTCGTATTTATTGGCTCGATCACAAGAGAATATAAAATACTCGATATTCAGTTCATGTCACGTCACAAGTATCAGATTATATGCCTTACTTATGTGTTCCCGATAAATAGGAAATGACTTCATACGTCAACATCCCATATGGTCTTGTGGTTAGGATTTGGCGCTCTCACCGCCAAGGCCCGGGTTCAATTCCCGGTGTGGGAACACCAGTTTTATATTCCTGGTCAGTTGAACATCGCAGCTTGTACAACATTCTCATAGAAAATTTAATTAAATGATATAAATTGGCCTCTCGTATTTGTTGGCTTGATTACAAGAGAATATGTAATACACGACGTGCAGTTCATGTCAGAAGTATCCGATTGCATGCCATACTTGTGTTTTCCCGATAAATAGGAAACGCCTTCAAATGTCATCGTCCCATATGGTCTAGTGGTTAGGATTTGGCCCTTTCAGCGCCAAGGCCTGGGTTCAATTTCCGGTGTGGGAACACCTGTTTTAGATTCCTGGTCAGTTGAACATCGCAGCTTGTACAAAATTCTCATAGACAATTTAATTAAAAGATATAAATTGGCCTCTCGTATTTGTTGGCTCATCAGAAGAGAATATATAATACTCGACATTCTGTTCATGTCACGTCACAAGTATCCGACTATATGCCTTAATATCCGATTATATGTTCAGTTCTCGGTGTGGGAACACCTGTTTTATATTCCTGGTCAGTTGATCATCGCAGCTTGTACAACATTCTCATAGACAATTTAATTAAAAGATATAAATTGGCCTCTTGTATTTGTTGGCTTGATTACAAGAGAATATATATAGTACTCGACATTCAGTTCATGTCACGTCACAAGTATCAGATTATATGCCTTACTTATGTGTTCCCGATAAATAGGAAACGCCTTCATACGTCAACATCCCATATGGTCTAGTGGTTAGGATTTGGCGCTCTCACCGCCAAGGCCCGGGTTCAATTCCCGGTATGGGAACACCAGTTTTATATTCCTGGTCAGTTGAACATCGCAGCTTGTACAAAATTCTCATAGACAATTTAATTAAAAGATATAAATTGGTCTCTCGCATTTGTTGCCTTATTACAAGTGAATATACAATACTCGACATTCAGTATATGTCACGTCACAAGTATCCGATTATATGCCTTACTTATGTGTTCCCGATAAATAGGAAACGCCTTCATACGACAACGTCCCATATGGTCTAGTGGTCATGATTTCGCGCTCTCACCACCATGACCCGGGTTCATTTCCCGGTGTGGGAACACCAGTTTTATATTCCTGGTCAGTTGAACATCGCAGCTTGTACAACATTCTCATAGAAAATTTAATTAAATGATATAAATGGGTCTCTCGTACTTGTTGGCTTGATTACAAGAGAATATGTAATACACGATGTGCAGTTCATGTCAGAAGTATCCGATTGCATGCCATACTTGTGTTTTCCCGATAAATAGGAAACGCCTTCTAATGTCATCGTCCCATATGGTCTAGTGGTTAGGATTTGGCGCTTTCACCGCCAAGGCCCGGATTCAATTCCCGGTGTGGGAACACCTGTTTTAGACTCCTGGTCAGTTGAACATCGCAGCTTGTACAAAATTCTCATAGACAATTTAATTAAAAGATATAAATTGGCCTCTCGTATTTGTTGTCTCATCAGAAGAGAATATATAATACTCGACATTCAGTTCATGTCTCGTCACAAGTATCAGATTATATGCCTTACTTATGTGTTCCCGATAAATAGGAAACGCCTTCATACGACAACGTCCCATATGGTCTAGTGGTCATGATTTCGCGCTCTCACCACCATGATCCGGGTTCATTTCCCGGTGTGGGAACACCAGTTTTATATTCCTGGTCAGTTGAACATCGCAGCTTGTACAAAATTCTCATAGACAATTTAATTATAAGATATAAATTGGCCTCTCGTATTTATTGGCTCGATCACAAGAGAACATATATTACTCGACATTCAGTTCATGTCACGTCACAAGTATCAGATTATATGCCTTACTTATGTGTTCCCGATAAATAGGAAATGACTTCATACGTCAACATCTCATATGGTCTAGTGGTTAGGATTTGGCGCTCTCACCGCCAAGGCCCGGGTTCAATTCCCGGTATGGGAACACCAGTTTTATATTCCTGGTCAGTTGAACATCGCAGCTTGTACAACATTCTCATAGAAAGTTTAATTAAATGATATAAATTGGCCTCTCGTATTTGTTGGCTTGATTACAAGAGAATATGTAATACACGACGTGCAGTTCATGTCAGAAGTATCCGATTGCATGCCATACTTGTGTTTTCCCGATAAATAGGAAACGCCTTCAAAAGTCAAAATCCCATATGGTCTAGTGGTTAGGATTTGGCGCTCTCACCGCCAAGGCCCGGGTTCAATTCCCGGTATGGGAACACCAGTTTTATATTCCTGGTCAGTTGAACATCGCAGCTTGTACAAAATTCTCATAGACAATTTAATTAAAAGATATAAATTGGCCTCTCGTATTTATTGGCTCGATCACAAGAGAATATATAATACTCGACATTCAGTTCATGTCACGTCACAAGTATCAGATTATATGCCTTACTTATGTGTTCCCGATAAATAGGAAACGCCTTCATACGACAACGTCCCATATGGTCTAGTGGTTAGGATTTGGCGCTCTCGCCGCCAAGGCCCGGGTTCAATTCCCGGTGTGGGAACACCAGTTTTATATTCCTGGTCAGTTGAACATCGCAGCTTGTATACAATTCTCAGAGACAATTTAATTAAAAGATATAAATTGGCCTCTCGTATTTGTTGCCTTATTACAAGAGAATATGTAATACACGACGTGCAGTTCATGTCAGAAGTATCCGATTGCATGCCATACTTGTGTTTTCCCGATAAATAGGAATCGCCTTCCAATGTCATCGTCCCATATGGTCTAGTGGTTAGGATTCGGCGCTTTCACCGCGAAGGCCCGGGTTCAATTCCCGGTGTGGGAACACCAGTTTTAGATTCCTGGTCAGTTGAACATCGCAGCTTGTACAAAATTCTCATAGACAATTTAATTAAAAGATATAAATTGGCCTCTCGTATTTGTTGGCTTGATTACAAGAGAATATATATAATTCACGACATTCAGTTCATGTCACGTCACGTCACAAGTATACGATTATAAGCCTTACTTATGTGTTCCCGATAAATAGGAAACGCCTTCATACGTCAACGTCCCATATGATCTAGTGGTTAGGATTTGGCGCTCTCACCGCCATGGCCCGGGTTCATTTCCCGGTGTGAAAACACCAGTTTTATATTCCTGGTCAGTTGAACATCGCAGCTTGTACAACATTCTCATAGACAATTTAATTAAAAGATATAAATTGGCCTCTCGTATTTGTTGGCTTGATTACAAGAGAATATATAATACTCGACATTCAGTTCATGTCACGTCACAAGTATCAGATTATATGCCTTACTTATGTGTTCCCGATAAACAGGAAATGACTTCATACGTCAACATCCCATATGGTCTAGTGGTTAGGATTTGGCGCTCTCACCGCCAAGGCCCGGGTTCATTTCCCGGTGTGGGAACACCAGTTTTATATTCCTGGTCAGTTGAACATCGCAGCTTGTACAAAATTCTCATAGACAATTTAATTATGAGATATAAATTGGCCTCTCGTATTTGTTGGCTTGATTACAAGAGAATATGTAATACACGACGTGCAGTTCATGTCAGAAGTATCCGATTGCATGCCATACTTGTGTTTTCCCGATAAATAGGAAACGCCTTCAAAAGTCATCGTCCCATATGGTCTAGTGGTTAGGATTTGGCGCTCTCACCGCCAAGGCCCGGGTTCAATTCCCGGTGTGGTAACACCAGTTTTATATTCCTGGTCAGTTGAACATCGCAGCTTGTACAACATTCTCATAGAAAGTTTAATTAAATGATATAAATTGGCCTCTCGTATTTGTTGTCTCATCAGAAGAGAATATATAATACTCGACATTCAGTTCATGTCACGTCACAAGTATCCGATTATATGCCTTACTTATGTGTTCCCGATAAATAGGAAACGCCTTCATACGTCAACATCCGATATGGTCTAGTGGTTAGGATTTGGCGCTCTCACCGCCAAGGCCCGGGTTCAATTCCCGGTGTTTGAACACCAGTTTTATATTCCTGGTCAGTTGAACATCGCAGCTTGTACAACATTCTCATAGACAATTTAATTAAATGATATAAATTGGCCTCTCGTATTTGTTGGCTTGATTACAAGAGAATATGTAATACACGACGTGCAGTTCATGTCAGAAGTAGCCGATTGCATGCCATACTTGTGTTTTCCCGATAAATAGGAAATGCCTTCATACGTCAACATCCCATATGGTCTAGTGGTTAGGATTTGGCGCTCTCACCGCCAAGGCCCGGGTTCAATTCCCGGTGTGGGAACACCAGTTTTAGATTCCTGGTCAGTTGAACATCGCAGCTTGTACAAAATTCTCATAGACAATTTAATTAAAAGATATAAATTGGCCTCTCGTATTTGTTGGCTTGATTACAAGAGAATATATATATAATTCACGACATTCAGTTCATGTCACGTCACGTCACGTCACAAGTATACGATTATATGCCTTACTTATGTGTTCCCGATAAATAGGAAACGCCTTCATACGTCAACGTCCCATATGATCTAGTGGTTAGGATTTGGCGCTCTCACCGCCAAGGCCCGGGTTCAATTCCCGGTATGGGAACACCAGTTTTATATTCCTGGTCAGTTGAACATCGCAGCTTGTACAAAATTCTCAAAGACAATTTAATTAAAAGATATAAATTGGTCTCTCGCATTTGTTGCCTTATTACAAGTGAATATACAATACTCGACATTCAGTATATGTCACGTCACAAGTAGCCGATTATATGCCTTACTTATGTGTTCCCGATAAATAGGAAACGCCTTCGTACGACAACGTCCCATATGGTCTAGTGGTCATGATTTCGCGCTCTCACCACCATGATCCGGGTTCATTTCCCGGTGTGGGAACACCAGTTTTATATTCCTGGTCAGTTGAACATCGCAGCTTGTACAAAATTCTCATGGACAATTTAATTATAAGATATAAATTGGCCTCTCGTATTTCTTGGCTCGATCACAAGAGAATATATAATACTCGACATTCAGTTCATGTCACGTCACAAGTATCAGATTATATGCCTTACTTATGTGTTCCCGATAAATAGGAAATGACTTCATACGTCAACATCCCATATGGTCTAGTGGTTAGGATTTGGCGCTCTCACCGCCAAGGCCCGGGTTCAATTCCCGGTGTGGGAACACCAGTTTTATATTCCTGGTCAGTTGAACATCGCAGCTTGTACAACATTCTCATAGAAAGTTTAATTAAATGATAAAAATTGGCCTCTCGTATTTGTTGGCTTGATTACAAGAGAATATGTAATACACGACGTGCAGTTCATGTCAGAAGTATCCGATTGCATGCCATACTTGTGTTTTCCCGATAAATAGGAAACGCCTTCAAAAGTCATCGTCCCATATGGTCTGGTGGTTAGGATTTGGCGCTCTCACCGCCAAGGCCCGGGTTCAATTCTCGGTGTGGGAACACCTGTTTTAGATTCCTGGTCAGTTGAACATCGCAGCTTGTACAAAATTCTCAGAGACAATTTAATTAAAAAATATAAATTGGCCTCTCGTATTTGTTGTCTCATCAGAAGAGAATATATAATACTCGACATTCAGTTCATGTCACGTCACAAGTATCCGATTATATGCCTTACTTATGTGTTCCCGATAAATAGGAAACGCCTTCATACGTCAACATCCCATATGGTCTAGTGGTTAGGATTTGGCGCTCTCACCGCCAAGGCCCGGGTTCAATTCCCGGTGTTTGAACACCAGTTTTATATTCCTGGTCAGTTGAACATCGCAGCTTGTACAACATTCTCATAGACAATTTAATTAAATGATATAAATTGGCCTCTCGTATTTGTTGGCTTGATTACAAGAGAATATGTAATACACGACGTGCAGTTCATGTCAGAAGTAGCCGATTGCATGCCATACTTGTGTTTTCCCGATAAATAGGAAATGCCTTCATACGTCAACATCCCATATGGTCTAGTGGTTAGGATTTGGCGCTCTCACCGCCAAGGCCCGGGTTCAATTCCCGGTGTGGGAACACCAGTTTAATATTCCTGGTCAGTTGAACATCGCAGCTTGTATACAATTCTCAGAGACAATTTAATTAAAAGATATAAATTGGCCTCTCGTATTTGTTGCCTTATTACAAGAGAATATGTAATACACGACGTGCAGTTCATGTCAGAAGTATCCGATTGCATGCCATACTTGTGTTTTACCGATAAATAGGAATCGCCTTCCAATGTCATCGTCCCATATGGTCTAGTGGTTAGGATTCGGCGCTTTCACCGCGAAGGCCCGGGTTCAATTCCCGGTGTGGGAACACCAGTTTTAGATTCCTGGTCAGTTGAACATCGCAGCTTGTACAAAATTCTCATAGACAATTTAATTAAAAGATATAAATTGGCCTCTCGTATTTGTTGGCTTGATTACAAGAGAATATATATAATTCACGACATTCAGTTCATGTCACGTCACGTCACAAGTATACGATTATATGCCTTACTTATGTGTTCCCGATAAACAGGAAACGCCTTCATACGTCAACGTCCCATATGATCTAGTGGTTAGGATTTGGCGCTCTCACCGCCATGGCCCGGGTTCATTTCCCGGTGTGAAAACACCAGTTTTATATTCCTGGTCAGTTGAACATCGCAGCTTGTACAACATTCTCATAGACAATTTAATTAAAAGATATAAATTGGCCTCTCGTATTTGTTGGCTTGATTACAAGAGAATATATAATACTCGACATTCAGTTCATGTCACGTCACAAGTATCAGATTATATGCCTTACTTATGTGTTCCCGATAAATAGGAAACGCCTTCATACGACAACGTCCCATATGATCTAGTGGTTAGGATTTGGCGCTGTCACCGCCATGGCCTGGGTTCATTTCCCGGTGTGAGAACACCAGTTTTATATTCCTGGTCAGTTGAACATCGCAGCTTGTACAACATTCTCATAGACAATTTAATTAAAAGATATAAATTGGCCTCTCGTATTTGTTGGCTTGAGTACAAGAGAATATATTATCCTCGACATTCAGTTCATATCACGTCACAAGTATCAGATTATATGCCTTACTTATGTGTTCCCGATAAATAGGAAACGCCTTCATACGTCAACATCCCATATGGTCTAGTGGTTAGGATTTGGCGCTCTCACCGCCAAGGCCCGGGTTTAATTCCCGGTGTTTGAACACCAGTTTTATATTCCTGGTCAGTTGAACATCGCAGCTTGTACAACATTCTCATAGACAATTTAATTAAATGATATAAATTGGCCTCTCGTATTTGTTGGCTTGATTACAAGAGAATATGTAATACACGACGTGCAGTTCATGTCAGAAGTAGCCGATTGCATGCCATACTTGTGTTTTCCCGATAAATAGGAAATGCCTTCATACGTCAACATCCCATATGGTCTAGTGGTTAGGATTTGGCGCTCTCACCGCCAAGGCCCGGGTTCAATTCCCGGTGTGGGAACACCAGTTTAATATTCCTGGTCAGTTGAACATCGCAGCTTGTATACAATTCTCATAGACAATTTAATTAAAAGATATAAATTGGCCTCTCGTATTTGTTGGCTTGATTACAAGAGAATATATATAATTCACGACATTCAGTTCATGTCACGTCACGTCACAAGTATACGATTATATGCCTTACTTATGTGTTCCCGATAAATAGGAAACGCCTTCATACGACAACGTCCCATATGATCTAGTGGTTAGGATTTGGCGCTCTCACCGCCATGGCCCGGGTTCATTTCCCGGTGTGAAAACACCAGTTTTATATTCCTGGTCAGTTGAACATCGCAGCTTGTACAACATTCTCATAGACAATTTAATTAAAAGATATAAATTGGCCTCTCGTATTTGTTGGCTTGATTACAAGAGAATATATAATACTCGACATTCAGTTCATGTCACGTCACAAGTATCAGATTATATGCCTTACTTATGTGTTCCCGATAAATTGGAAACGCCTTCATACGACAACGTCCCATATGATCTAGTGGTTAGGATTTGGCGCTGTCACCGCCATGGCCTGGGTTCATTTCCCGGTGTGAGAACACCAGTTTTATATTCCTGGTCAGTTGAACATCGCAGCTTGTACAACATTCTCATAGACAATTTAATTAAAAGATATAAATTGGCCTCTCGTATTTGTTGGCTTGAGTACAAGAGAATATATTATCCTCGACATTCAGTTCATGTCACGTCACAAGTATCAGATTATATGCCTTACTTATGTGTTCCCGATAAATAGGAAACGCCTTCATACGTCAACATTCCATATGGTCTAGTGGTTAGGATTTGGCGCTCTCACCGCCAAGGCCCGGGTTCAATTCCCGGTGTTTGAACACCAGTTTTATATTCCTGGTCAGTTGAACATCGCAGCTTGTACAACATTCTCATAGACAATTTAATTAAATGATATAAATTGGCCTCTCGTATTTGTTGGCTTGATTACAAGAGAATATGTAATACACGTCGTGCAGTTCATGTCAGAAGTAGCCGATTGCATGCCATACTTGTGTTTTCCCGATAAATAGGAAATGCCTTCATACGTCAACATCCCATATGGTCTAGTGGTTAGGATTTGGCGCTCTCACCGCCAAGGCCCGGGTTCAATTCCCGGTGTGGGAACACCAGTTTAATATTCCTGGTCAGTTGAACATCGCAGCTTGTATACAATTCTCAGAGACAATTTAATTAAAAGATATAAATTGGCCTCTCGTATTTGTTGCCTTATTACAAGAGAATATGTAATACACGACGTGCAGTTCATGTCAGAAGTATCCGATTGCATGCCATACTTGTGTTTTCCCGATAAATAGGAATCGCCTTCCAATGTCATCGTCCCATATGGTCTAGTGGTTAGGATTCGGCGCTTTCACCGCGAAGGCCCGGGTTCAATTCCCGGTGTGGGAACACCAGTTTTAGATTCCTGGTCAGTTGAACATCGCAGCTTGTACAAAATTCTCATAGACAATTTAATTAAAAGATATAAATTGGCCTCTCGTATTTGTTGGCTTGATTACAAGAGAATATATTTAATTCACGACATTCAGTTCATGTCACGTCACGTCACAAGTATACGATTATATGCCTTACTTATGTGTTCCCGATAAACAGGAAACGCCTTCATACGTCAACGTCCCATATGATCTAGTGGTTAGGATTTGGCGCTCTCACCGCCATGGCCCGGGTTCATTTCCCGGTGTGAAAACACCAGTTTTATATTCCTGGTCAGTTGAACATCGCAGCTTGTACAACATTCTCATAGACAATTTAATTAAAAGATATAAATTGGCCTCTCGTATTTGTTGGCTTGATTACAAGAGAATATATAATACTCGACATTCAGTTCATGTCACGTCACAAGTATCAGATTATATGCCTTACTTATGTGTTCCCGATAAATAGGAAACGCCTTCATACGACAACGTCCCATATGATCTAGTGGTTAGGATTTGGCGCTGTCACCGCCATGGCCTGGGTTCATTTCCCGGTGTGAGAACACCAGTTTTATATTCCTGGTCAGTTGAACATCGCAGCTTGTACAACATTCTCATAGACAATTTAATTAAAAGATATAAATTGGCCTCTCGTATTTGTTGGCTTGAGTACAAGAGAATATATTATCCTCGACATTCAGTTCATGTCACGTCACAAGTATCAGATTATATGCCTTACTTATGTGTTCCCGATAAATAGGAAACGCCTTCATACGTCAACATCCCATATGGTCTAGTGGTTAGGATTTGGCGCTCTCACCGACAAGGCCCGGGTTCAATTCCCGGTGTTTGAACAACAGTTTTATATTCCTGGTCAGTTGAACATCGCAGCTTGTACAACATTCTCATAGACAATTTAATTAAATGATATAAATTGGCCTCTCGTATTTGTTGGCTTGATTACAAGAGAATATGTAATACACGACGTGCAGTTCATGTCAGAAGTAGCCGATTGCATGCCATACTTGTGTTTTCCCGATAAATAGGAAATGCCTTCATACGTCAACATCCCATATGGTCTAGTGGTTAGGATTTGGCGCTCTCACCGCCAAGGCCCGGGTTCAATTCCCGGTGTGGGAACACCAGTTTAATATTCCTGGTCAGTTGAACATCGCAGCTTGTATACAATTCTCAGAGACAATTTATTTAAAATATATAAATTGGCCTCTCGTATTTGTTGCCTTATTACAAGAGAATATGTAATACACGACGTGCAGTTCATGTCAGAAGTATCCGATTGCATGCCATACTTGTGTTTTCCCGATAAATAGGAATCGCCTTCCAATGTCATCGTCCCATATGGTCTAGTGGTTAGGATTCGGCGCTTTCACCGCGAAGGCCCGGGTTCAATTCCCGGTGTGGGAACACCTGTTTTAGATTCCTGGTCAGTTGAACATCGCAGCTTGTACAAAATTCTCATAGACAGTTTATTTAAAAGATATAAATTGGCCTCTCGTATTTGTAGGCTTGATTACAAGAGAATATATATAATTCACGACATTCAGTTCATGTCACATCACAAGTATCAGATTATATGCCTTACTTATGTGTTCCCGATAAATAGGAAACGCCTTCATACGTCAACGTCCCATATGGTCTAGTGGTTAGGATTCGGCGCTTTCACCGCGAAGGCCAGGGTTCAATTCCCGGTGTGGGAACACCTGTTTTAGATTCCTGGTCAGTTGAACATCGCAGCTTGTACAAAATTCTCATAGACAATTTAATTAAAAGATATAAATTGGCCTCTCGTATTTGTTGGCTTGATTACAAGAGAATATATATAATTCACGACATTCAGTTCATGTCACGTCACGTCACAAGTATACGATTATATGCCTTACTTATGTGTTCCCGATAAATAGGAAACGCCTTCATACGTCAACGTCCCATATGGTCTAGTGGTTAGGATTTGGCGCACTCACCGCCAAGGCCCGGGTTCAATTCCCGGTGTGGGAACACTAGTTTTATATCCCTGGTCAGTTGAACATCGCAGCTTGTATACAATTCTCAGAGACAATTTAATTAAAAGATATAAATTGGCCTCTCGTATTTGTTGCCTTATTACAAGAGAATATGTAATACACGACGTGCAGTTCATGTCAGAAGTATCCGATTGCATGCCATACTTGTGTTTTCCCGATAAATAGGAATCGCCTTCCAATGTCATCGTCCCATATGGTCTAGTGGTTAGGATTCGGCGCTTTCATCGCGAAGGCCCGGGTTCAATTCCCGGTGTGGGAACACCTGTTTTAGATTCCTGGTCAGTTGAACATCGCAGCTTGTACAATATTCTCATAGACAATTTATTTAAAAGATATAAATTGGCCTCTCGTATTTGTTGGCTTGATTACAAGAGAATATATATAATTCACGACATTCAGTTCATGTCACGTCACAAGTATCAGATTATATGCCTTACTTATGTGTTCCCGATAAATAGGAAACGCCTTCATACGTCAACGTCCCATATGATCTAGTGGTTAGGATTTGGCGCTCTCACCGCCATGGCCCGGGGTCATTTCCCGGTGTGAGAACACCAGTTTTATATTCCTGGTCAGTTGAACATCGCAGCTTGTACAACATTCTCATAGACAATTTAATTAAAAGATATAAATTGGCCTCTCGTATTTGTTGGCTTGAGTACAAGAGAATATATTATCCTCGACATTCAGTTCATGTCACGTCACAAGTATCAGATTATACATACATAAAAGAGTAGTTGCATCGTCAATAATTACAGCAAGAGTTCGGACAATTTTAGCAGATTACAACATGTCTTGTGATGATACTGGAAAACTCATATTAAAACCAAGGCCGACCACATGACAATGCCTTACTTATGTGTTCCCGATAAATAGGAAACGCCTTCATACGTCAACGTCCCATATCATCTAGTGGTTAGGATTTGGCGCTCTCACCGCCATGGCCCGGGTTCATTTCCCGGTGTGAGAACACCAGTTTTATATTCCTGGTCAGTTGAACATCGCGGCTTGTACAAAATTCTCATAGACAATTTAATTAAAAGATATAAATTGGCCTCTCGTATTTGTTGGCTCGATCACAAGAGAATATATAATACTCGACATTCAGTTCATGTCACGTCACAAGTATCAGATTATATGCCTTACTTATGTGTTCCCGATAAATAGGAAACGCCTTCATACGTCAACGTCCCATATGATCTAGTGGTTAGGATTTGGCGCTCTCACCGCCATGGCCCGGGTTCATTTCCCGGTGTGAGAACACCAGTTTTATATTCCTGGTCAGTTGAACATCGCAGCTTGTACAACATTCTCATAGACAATTTAATTAAAAGATATAAATTGGCCTCTCGTATTTGTTGGCTTGAGTACAAGAGAATATATTATCCTCGACATTCAGTTCATGTCACGTCACAAGTATCAGATTATATGCCTTACTTATGTGTTCCCGATAAATAGGAAACGCCTTCATACGTCAACGTCCCATATGGTCTAGTGGTTAGGATTTGGCGCTTTCACCGCCAAGGCCCGGGTTCAATTCCCGGTGTGGGAACATCTGTTTTAGATTCCTGTTCAGTTGAACATCGCAGCTTGTACAAAATTATCATAGACAATTTAATTAAAAGATATAAATTGGCCTCTCGTATTTGTTGGCTTGATTACAAGAGAGTATATAATACTCGACATTCAGTTCATGTCACGTCACAAGTATCAGATTATATGCCTTACTTATGTGTTCCCGATAAATAGGAAACGCCTTCATACGTCAACGTCCCATATCATCTAGTGGTTAGGATTTGGCGCTCTCACCGCCATGGCCCGGGTTCATTTCCCGGTGTGAGAACACCAGTTTTATATTCCTGGTCAGTTGAACATCGCAGCTTGTACACAATTCTCATAGACAATTTAATTAAAAGATATAAATTGGCCTCTCGTATTTGTTGGCTTGATTACAAGAGAATATGTAATACACGACGTGCAGTTCATGTCAGAAGTATCCGATTGCATGCCATACTTGTGTTTTCCCGATAAATAGGAAACGCCTTCAAATGTCATCGTCCCATATGGTCTAGTGGTTAGGATTTGGCGCTCTCACCGCCAAGGCCCGGGTTCAATTCTCGGTGTGGGAACACCTGTTTTAGATTCCTGGTCAGTTGAACATCGCAGCTTTACAAAATTCTCAGAGACAATTTAATTAAAAAAATATAAATTGGCCTCTCGTATTTGTTGTCTTATCAGAAGAGAATATATAATACTCGACATTCAGTTCATGTCACGTCACAAGTATCCGATTATATGCCTTACTTATGTGTTCCCGATAAATAGGAAACGCCTTCGTACGTCAACATCCCATATGGTCTAGTGGTTAGGATTTGGCGCTCTCACCGCCAAGGCCCGGGTTCAATTCCCGGTGTTTGAACACCAGTTTTATATTCCTGGTCAGTTGAACATCGCAGCTTGTACAACATTCTCATAGACAATTTAATTAAATGATATAAATTGGCCTCTCGTATTTGTTGGCATGATTACAAGAGAATATGTAATACACGACGTGCAGTTCATGTCAGAAGTATCCAATTGCATGCCATACTTGTGTTTTCCCGATAAATAGGAATCGCCTTCCAAGGTCATCGTCCCATATGGTCTAGTGGTTAGGATTCGGCGCTTTCACCGCGAAGGCCCGGGTTCAATTCCCGGTGTGGGAACACCTGTTTTAGATTCCTGGTCAGTTGAACATCGCAGCTTGTACAACATTCTCATAGACAATTTAATTAAAAGATATAAATTGGACTCTCGTATTTGTTGGCTTGAGTACAAGAGAATATATTATCCTCGACATTCAGTTCATGTCACGTCACAATTATCAGATTATATGCCTTACTTATGTGTTCCCGATAAATAGGAAACGCCTTCATACGTCAACGTCCCATATGGTCTAGTGGTTAGGATTTGGCGCTTTCACCGCCAAGGCCCGGGTTCAATTCCCGGTGTGGGAACATCTGTTTTAGATTCCTGGTCAGTTGAACATCGCAGCTTGTACAAAATTATCATAGACAATTTAATTAAAAGATATAAATTGGCCTCAAGTATTTGTTGGCTTGATTACAAGAGAATATATAATACTCGACTTTCAGTTCATGTCACGTCACAAGTATCAGATTATATGCCTTACTTATGTGTTCCCGATAAATAGGAAACGCCTTCATACGTCAACGTCCCATATGATCTAGTGGTTAGGATTTGGCGCTCTCACCGCCATGGCCCGGGTTCATTTCCCGGTGTGAGAACACCAGTTTTATATTCCTGGTCAGTTGAACATCGCAGCTTGTACAACATTCTCATAGACAATTTAATTAAAAGATATAAATTGGCCTCTCGTATTTGTTGGCTTGATTACAAGAGAATATATAATACTCGACATTCAGTTCATGTCACGTCACAAGTATCAGATTATATGCCTTACTTATGTGTTCCCGATAAATAGGAAACGCCTTCATACGTCAACGTCCCATATGATCTAGTGGTTAGGATTTGGCGCTCTCACCGCCAAGGCCCGGGTTCAATTCCCGGTGTGGGAACACCTGTTTTATATTCCTGGTCAGTTGAACATCGCAGCTTGTACAACATTCTCATAGAAAATTTAATTAAATGATATAAATTGGCCTCTCGTATTTGTTGGCTCGATCACAAGGGAATATAGAATACTCGACATTCAGTTCATGTCACATCACAAGTATCCGATTGCATGCCATACTTGTGTTTTCCCGATAAATAGGAAACGCCTTCAAATGTCATCGTCCCATATAGTCTAGTGGTTAGGATTTGGCGCTCTCACCGCCAAGGCCCGGGTTCAATTCCCGGTGTGGGAACATCTGTTTTAGATTCCTGGTCAGTTGAACATCGCAGCTTGTACAAAATTATCATAGACAATTTAATTAAAAGATATAAATTGGCCTCAAGTATTTGTTGGCTTGATTACAAGAGAATATATAATACTCGACATTCAGTTCATGTCACGTCACAAGTATCAGATTATATGCCTTACTTATGTGTTCCCGATAAATAGGAAACGCCTTCATACGTCAACGTCCCATATGATCTAGTGGTTAGGATTTGGCGCTCTCACTGCCATGGCCCGGGTTCATTTCCCGGTGTGAGAACACCAGTTTTATATTCCTGGTCAGTTGAACATCGCAGCTTGTACAACATTCTCATAGACAATTTAATTAAAAGATATAAATTGGCCTCTCGTATTTGTTGGCTTGATTACAAGAGAATATATAATACTCGACATTCAGTTCATGTCACGTCACAAGTATCAGATTATATGCCTTACTTATGTGTTCCCGATAAATAGGAAACGCCTTCATACGTCAACGTCCCATATGGTCTAGTGGTTAGGATTTGGCGCTTTCACCGCCAAGGCCCGGGTTCAATTCCCGGTGTGGGAACACCTGTTTTAGATTCCTGGTCAGTTGAACATAGCAGCTTGTACAAAATTCTCATAGACAATTTAAGTAAAAGATATAAATTGGCCTCTCGTATTTGTTGTCTCATCAGAAGAGAATATATAATACTCGGCATTCAGTTCATGTCACGTCACAAGTATCAGATTATATGCCTTACTTATGTGTTCCCGATAAATAGGAAACGCCTTCATACGTCAACGTCCCATATGATCTAGTGGTTAGGATTTGGCGCTCTCACCGCCAAGGCCCGGGTTCAATTCCCGGTGTGGGAACACCTGTTTTATATTCCTGGTCAGTTGAACATCGCAGCTTGTACAACATTCTCATAGAAAATTTAATTAAATGATATAAATTGGCCTCTCGTATTTGTTGGCTCGATCACAAGGGAATATAGAATACTCGACATTCAGTTCATGTCACATCACAAGTATCCGATTGCATGCCATACTTGTGTTTTCCCGATAAATAGGAAACGCCTTCAAATGTCATCGTCCCATATAGTCTAGTGGTTAGGATTTGGCGCTCTCACCGCTAAGGCCCGGGTTCAATTCCCGGTGTGGGAACACCTGTTTTAGATTCCTGGTCAGTTGAACATCGCAGCTTGTACAATATTCTCATAGACAATTTATTTAAAAGATATAAATTGGCCTCTCGTATTTGTTGGCTTGATTACAAGAGAATATATATAATTCACGACATTCAGTTCATGTCACGTCACGTCACAAGTATACGATTATATGCCTTACTTATGTGTTCCCGATAAATAGGAAACGTCTTCATACGTCAACGTCCCATATGATCTAGTGGTTAGGATTTGGCGCTCTCACCGCCATGGCCCGGGTTCATTTCCCGGTGTGAGAACACCAGTTTTATATTCCTGGTCAGTTGAACATCGCAGCTTGTACAACATTCTCATAGACAATTTAATTAAAAGATATAAATTGGCCTCTCGTATTTGTTGGCTTGAGTACAAGAGAATATATTATCCTCGACATTCAGTTCATGTCACGTCACAAGTATCAGATTATATGCCTTACTTATGTGTTCCCGATAAATAGGAAACGCCTTCATACGTCAACGTTCCATATGGTCTAGTGGTTAGGATTTGGCTCTTTCACCGCCAAGGCCCGGGTTCAATTCCCGGTGTGGGAACATCTGTTTTAGATTCCTGGTCAGTTGAACATCGCAGCTTGTACAAAATTATCATAGACAATTTAATTAAAAGATATAAATTGGCCTCTCCTATTTGTTGGCTTGATTACAAGAGAATATAAAATACTCGACATTCAGTTCATGTCACGTCACAAGTATCAGATTATATGCCTTACTTATGTGTTCCCGATAAATAGGAAACGCCTTCATACGTCAACGTCCCATATGATCTAGTGGTTAGGATTTGGCGCTCTCACCGCCAAGGCCCGGGTTCAATTCCCGGTGTTTGAACACCAGTTTTATATTCCTGGTCAGTTGAACATCGCAGCTTGTACAACATTCTCATAGACAATTTAATTAAATGATATAAATTGGCCTCTCGTATTTGTTGGCTTGATTACAAGAGAATATGTAATACACGACGTGCAGTTCATGTCAGAAGTATCCGATTGCATGCCATACTTGTGTTTTCCCGATAAATAGGAATCGCCTTCCAATGTCATCGTCCCATATGGTCTAGTGGTTAGGATTCGGCGCTTTCACCGCGAAGGCCCGGGTTCAATTCCCGGTGTGGGAACACCTGTTTTAGATTCCTGGTCAGTTGAACATCGCAGCTTGTACAACATTCTCATAGACAATTTAATTAAAAGATATAAATTGGCCTCTCGTATTTGTTGGCTTGAGTACAAGAGAATATATTATCCTCGACATTCAGTTCATGTCACGTCACAAGTATCAGATTATATGCCTTACTTATGTGTTCCCGATAAATAGGAAACGCCTTCATACGTCAACGTCCCATATGGTCTAGTGGTTAGGATTTGGCGCTTTCACCGCCAAGGCCCGGGTTCAATTCCCGGTGTGGGAACATCTGTTTTAGATTCCTGGTCAGTTGAACATCGCAGCTTGTACAAAATTATCATAGACAATTTAATTAAAAGATATAAATTGGCCTCAAGTATTTGTTGGCTTGATTACAAGAGAATATATAATACTCGACTTTCAGTTCATGTCACGTCACAAGTATCAGATTATATGCCTTACTTATGTGTTCCCGATAAATAGGAAACGCCTTCATACGTCAACGTCCCATATGATCTAGTGGTTAGGATTTGGCGCTCTCACCGCCATGGCCCGGGTTCATTTCCCGGTGTGAGAACACCAGTTTTATATTCCTGGTCAGTTGAACATCGCAGCTTGTACAACATTCTCATAGACAATTTAATTAAAAGATATAAATTGGCCTCTCGTATTTGTTGGCTTGATTACAAGAGAATATATAATACTCGACATTCAGTTCATGTCACGTCACAAGTATCAGATTATATGCCTTACTTATGTGTTCCCGATAAATAGGAAACGCCTTCATACGTCAACGTCCCATATGATCTAGTGGTTAGGATTTGGCGCTCTCACCGCCAAGGCCCGGGTTCAATTCCCGGTGTGGGAACACCTGTTTTATATTCCTGGTCAGTTGAACATCGCAGCTTGTACAACATTCTCATAGAAAATTTAATTAAATGATATAAATTGGCCTCTCGTATTTGTTGGCTCGATCACAAGGGAATATAGAATACTCGACATTCAGTTCATGTCACATCACAAGTATCCGATTGCATGCCATACTTGTGTTTTCCCGATAAATAGGAAACGCCTTCAAATGTCATCGTCCCATATAGTCTAGTGGTTAGGATTTGGCGCTCTCACCGCCAAGGCCCGGGTTCAATTCCCGGTGTGGGAACATCTGTTTTAGATTCCTGGTCAGTTGAACATCGCAGCTTGTACAAAATTATCATAGACAATTTAATTAAAAGATATAAATTGGCCTCAAGTATTTGTTGGCTTGATTACAAGAGAATATATAATACTCGACATTCAGTTCATGTCACGTCACAAGTATCAGATTATATGCCTTACTTATGTGTTCCCCATAAATAGGAAACGCCTTCATACGTCAACGTCCCATATGATCTAGTGGTTAGGATTTGGCGCTCTCACTGCCATGGCCCGGGTTCATTTCCCGGTGTGAGAACACCAGTTTTATATTCCTGGTCAGTTGAACATCGCAGCTTGTACAACATTCTCATAGACAATTTAATTAAAAGATATAAATTGGCCTCTCGTATTTGTTGGCTTGATTACAAGAGAATATATAATACTCGACATTCAGTTCATGTCACGTCACAAGTATCAGATTATATGCCTTACTTATGTGTTCCCGATAAATAGGAAACGCCTTCATACGTCAACGTCCCATATGGTCTAGTGGTTAGGATTTGGCGCTTTCACCGCCAAGGCCCGGGTTCAATTCCCGGTGTGGGAACACCTGTTTTAGATTCCTGGTCAGTTGAACATAGCAGCTTGTACAAAATTCTCATAGACAATTTAAGTAAAAGATATAAATTGGCCTCTCGTATTTGTTGTCTCATCAGAAGAGAATATATAATACTCGGCATTCAGTTCATGTCACGTCACAAGTATCAGATTATATGCCTTACTTATGTGTTCCCGATAAATAGGAAACGCCTTCATACGTCAACGTCCCATATGATCTAGTGGTTAGGATTTGGCGCTCTCACCGCCAAGGCCCGGGTTCAATTCCCGGTGTGGGAACACCTGTTTTATATTCCTGGTCAGTTGAACATCGCAGCTTGTACAACATTCTCATAGAAAATTTAATTAAATGATATAAATTGGCCTCTCGTATTTGTTGGCTCGATCACAAGAGAATATATATAATTCACGACATTCAGTTCATGTCACGTCACGTCACAAGTATACGATTATATGCCTTACTTATGTGTTCCCGATAAATAGGAAACGTCTTCATACGTCAACGTCCCATATGATCTAGTGGTTAGGATTTGGCGCTCTCACCGCCATGGCCCGGGTTCATTTCCCGGTGTGAGAACACCAGTTTTATATTCCTGGTCAGTTGAACATCGCAGCTTGTACAACATTCTCATAGACAATTTAATTAAAAGATATAAATTGGCCTCTCGTATTTGTTGGCTTGAGTACAAGAGAATATATTATCCTCGACATTCAGTTCATGTCACGTCACAAGTATCAGATTATATGCCTTACTTATGTGTTCCCGATAAATAGGAAACGCCTTCATACGTCAACGTTCCATATGGTCTAGTGGTTAGGGTTTGGCTCTTTCACCGCCAAGGCCCGGGTTCAATTCCCGGTGTGGGAACATCTGTTTTAGATTCCTGGTCAGTTGAACATCGCAGCTTGTACAAAATTATCATAGACAATTTAATTAAAAGATATAAATTGGCCTCTCCTATTTGTTGGCTTGATTACAAGAGAATATAAAATACTCGACATTCAGTTCATGTCACGTCACAAGTATCAGATTATATGCCATACTTATGTGTTCCCGATAAATAGGAAACGCCTTCATACGTCAACGTCCCATATGATCTAGTGGTTAGGATTTGGCGCTCTCACCGCCATGGCCTGGGTTCATTTCCCGGTGTGAGAACACCAGTTTTATATTCCTGGTCAGTTGAACATCGCAGCTTGTACAAAATTCTCATAGACAATTTAATTAAAAGATATAAATTGGCCTCTCGTATTTGTTGGCTTGATTACAAGAGAATATATAATACTCGACATTCAGTTCATGTCACGTCACAAGTATCAGATTATATGCCTTACTTATGTGTTCCCGATAAATAGGAAACGCCTTCATACGTCAACGTCCCATATGGTCTAGTGGTTAGGATTTGGCGCTTTCACCGCCAAGGCTCGGGTTCAATTCCCGGTGTGGGAACACCTGTTTTAGATTCCTGGTCAGTTGAACATAGCAGCTTGTACAAAATTCTCATAGACAATTTAAGTAAAAGATATAAATTGGCCTCTCGTATTTGTTGTCTCATCAGAAGAGAATATATAATACTCGGCATTCAGTTCATGTCACGTCACAAGTATCAGATTATATGCCTTACTTATGTGTTCCCGATAAATAGGAAACGCCTTCATACGTCAACGTCCCATATGATCTAGTGGTTAGGATTTGGCGCTCTCACCGCCAAGGCCCGGGTTCAATTCCCGGTGTGGGAACACCTGTTTTATATTCCTGGTCAGTTGAACATCGCAGCTTGTACAACATTCTCATAGAAAATTTAATTAAATGATATAAATTGGCCTCTCGTATTTGTTGGCTCGATCACAAGAGAATATATATAATTCACGACATTCAGTTCATGTCACGTCACGTCACAAGTATACGATTATATGCCTTACTTATGTGTTCCCGATAAATAGGAAACGTCTTCATACGTCAACGTCCCATATGATCTAGTGGTTAGGATTTGGCGCTCTCACCGCCATGGCCCGGGTTCATTTCCCGGTGTGAGAACACCAGTTTTATATTCCTGGTCAGTTGAACATCGCAGCTTGTACAACATTCTCATAGACAATTTAATTAAAAGATATAAATTGGCCTCTCGTATTTGTTGGCTTGAGTACAAGAGAATATATTATCCTCGACATTCAGTTCATGTCACGTCACAAGTATCAGATTATATGCCTTACTTATGTGTTCCCGATAAATAGGAAACGCCTTCATACGTCAACGTTCCATATGGTCTAGTGGTTAGGGTTTGGCTCTTTCACCGCCAAGGCCCGGGTTCAATTCCCGGTGTGGGAACATCTGTTTTAGATTCCTGGTCAGTTGAACATCGCAGCTTGTACAAAATTATCATAGACAATTTAATTAAAAGATATAAATTGGCCTCTCCTATTTGTTGGCTTGATTACAAGAGAATATAAAATACTCGACATTCAGTTCATGTCACGTCACAAGTATCAGATTATATGCCATACTTATGTGTTCCCGATAAATAGGAAACGCCTTCATACGTCAACGTCCCATATGATCTAGTGGTTAGGATTTGGCGCTCTCACCGCCATGGCCTGGGTTCATTTCCCGGTGTGAGAACACCAGTTTTATATTCCTGGTCAGTTGAACATCGCAGCTTGTACAAAATTCTCATAGACAATTTAATTAAAAGATATAAATTGGCCTCTCGTATTTGTTGGCTTGATTACAAGAGAATATATAATACTCGACATTCAGTTCATGTCACGTCACAAGTATCAGATTATATGCCTTACTTATGTGTTCCCGATAAATAGGAAACGCCTTCATACGTCAACGTCCCATATGGTCTAGTGGTTAGGATTTGGCGCTTTCACCGCCAAGGCTCGGGTTCAATTCCCGGTGTGGGAACACCTGTTTTAGATTCCTGGTCAGTTGAACATCGCAGCTTGTACAAAATTCTCATAGACAATTTAATTAAAAGTTATAAATTGGCCTCTCGTATTTGTTGGCTCGATCACAAGAGAATATATAATACTCGACATTCAGTTCATGTCACGTCACATGTATCAGATTATATGCCTTACTTATGTGTTCCCGATAAATAGGAAACGCCTTCATACGTCAACGTCCCATATGATCTAGTGGTTAGGATTTGGCGCTCTCACCGCCATGGCCCGGGTTCATTTCCCGGTGTGAGAACACCAGTTTTATATTCCTGGTCAGTTGAACATCGCAGCTTGTACAACATTCTCATAGACAATTTAATTAAAAGATATAAATTGGCCTCTCGTATTTGTTGGCTTGAGTACAAGAGAATATATTATCCTCGACATTCAATTCATGTCACGTCACAAGTATCAGATTATACATACATAAAAGAGTAGTTGCACCGTCAATAATTACAGCAAGAGTTCGGACAATTTTAGCAGATTACAACATGTCTTGTGATGATACTGGAAAACTCATATTAAAACCAAGGCCGACCACATGACAATGCCTTACTTATGTGTTCCCGATAAATAGGAAACGCCTTCATACGTCAATGTCCCATATGGTCTAGTGGTTAGGATTTGGCGCTTTCACCGCCAAGGCCCGGGTTCAATTCCCGGTGTGGGAACATCTGTTTTAGATTCCTGGTCAGTTGAACATCGCAGCTTGTACAAAATTATCATAGACAATTTAATTAAAAGATATAAATTGGCCTCTCGTAGTTGTTGGCTTGATTACAAGAGAATATATAATACTCGACATTCAGTTCATGTCACGTCATAAGTATCAGATTATATGCCTTACTTACGTGTTCCCGATAAATAGGAAACGCCTTCATACGTCAACGTCCCATATCATCTAGTGGTTAGGATTTGGCGCTCTCACCGCCATGGCCCGGGTTCATTTCCCGGTGTGAGAACACCAGTTTTATATTCCTGGTCAGTTGAACATCGCAGCTTGTACAAAATTCTCATAGACAATTTAATTAAAAGATATAAATTGGCCTCTCGTATTTGTTGGCTCGATCACAAGAGAATATATAATACTCGACATTCAGTTCATGTCACGTCACAAGTATCAGATTATATGCCTTACTTATGTGTTCCCGATAAATAGGAAACGCCTTCATACGTCAACATCCCATATGATCTAGTGGTTAGGATTTGGCGCTCTCACCGCCATGGCCCGGGTTCATTTCCCGGTGTGAGAACACCAGTTTTATATTCCTGGTCAGTTGAACATCGCAGCTTGTACAACATTCTCATAGACAATTTAATTAAAAGATATAAATTGGCCTCTCGTATTTGTTGGCTTGAGTACAAGAGAATATATTATCCTCGACATTCAGTTCATGTCACGTCACAAGTTCAGATTATATGCCTTACTTATGTGTTCCCGATAAATAGGAAACGCCTTCATACGTCAACGTCCCATATGGTCTAGTGGTTAGGATTTGGCGCTTTCACCGCCAAGGCCCGGGTTCAATTCCCGGTGTGGGAACATCTGTTTTAGATTCCTGGTCAGTTGAACATCGCAGCTTGTACAAAATTATCATAGACAATTTAATTAAAAGATATAAATTGGCCTCTCGTATTTGTTGGCTTGATTACAAGAGAATATATAATACTCGACATTCAGTTCATGTCACGTCACATGTATCAGATTATATGCCTTACTTATGTGTTCCCGATAAATAGGAAACGCCTTCATACGTCAACGTCCCATATCATCTAGTGGTTAGGATTTGGCGCTCTCACCGCCATGGCCCGGGTTCATTTCCCGGTGTGAGAACACCAGTTTTATATTCCTGGTCAGTTGAACATCGCAGCTTGTACACAATTCTCATAGACAATTTATTTAAAAGATATAAATTGGCCTCTCGTATTTGTTGGCTTGATTACAAGAGAATATGTAATACACGACGTGCAGTTCATGTCAGAAGTATCCGATTGCATGCCATACCTGTGTTTTCCCGATAAATAGGAAACGCCTTCAAATGTCATCGTCCCATATGGTCTAGTGGTTAGGATTTGGCGCTCTCACCGCCAAGGCCCGGGTTCAATTCTCGGTGTGGGAACACCTGTTTTAGATTCCTGGTCAGTTGAACATCGCAGCTTTACAAAATTCTCAGAGACAATTTAATTAAAAAATATAGATTGGCCTCTCGTATTTGTTGTCTCATCAGAAGAGAATATATAATACTCGACATTCAGTTCATGTCACCTCACAAGTATCCGATTATATGCCTTACTTATGTGTTCCCGATAAATAGGAAACGCCTTCGTACGTCAACATCCCATATGGTCTAGTGGTTAGGATTTGGCGCTCTCACCGCCAAGGCCCGGGTTCAATTCCCGGTGTTTGAACACCAGTTTTATATTCCTGGTCAGTTGAACATCGCAGCTTGTACAACATTCTCATAGACAATTTAATTAAATGATATAAATTGGCCTCTCGTATTTGTTGGCTTGATTACAAGAGAATATGTAATACACGACGTGCAGTTCATGTCAGAAGTAGCCGATTGCATGCCATACTTGTGTTTTCCCGATAAATAGGAATCGCCTTCCAATGTCATCGTCCCATATGGTCTAGTGGTTAGGATTCGGCGCTTTCACCGCGAAGGCCCGGGTTCAATTCCCGGTGTGGGAACACCTGTTTTAGATTCCTGGTCAGTTGAACATCGCAGCTTGTACAACATTCTCATAGACAATTTAATTAAAAGATATAAATTGGCTTCTCGTATTTGTTGGCTTGAGTACAAGAGAATATATTATCCTCGACATTCAGTTCATGTCACGTCACAAGTATCAGATTATATGCCTTACTTATGTGTTCCCGATAAATAGGAAACGCCTTCATACGTCAACGTCCCATATGGTCTAGTGGTTAGGATTTGGCGCTTTCACCGCCAAGGCCCGGGTTCAATTCCCGGTGTGGGAACATCTGTTTTAGATTCCTGGTCAGTTGAACATCGCAGCTTGTACAAAATTATCATAGACAATTTAATTAAAAGATATAAATTGGCCTCAAGTATTTGTTGGCTTGATTACAAGAGAATATATAATACTCGACATTCAGTTCATGTCACGTCACAAGTATCAGATTATATGCCTTACTTATGTGTTCCCGATAAATAGGAAACGCCTTCATACGTCAACGTCCCATATTATTTAGTGGTTAGGATTTGGCGCTTTCACCGCCAAGGCCCGGGTTCAATTCCCGGTGTGGGAACACCTGTTTTAGATTCCTGGTCAGTTGAACATCGCAGCTTGTACAAAATTCTCATAGACAATTTAAGTAAAAGATATAAATTGGCCTCTCGTATTTGTTGTCTCATCAGAAGAGAATATATAATACTCGGCATTCAGTTCATGTCACGTCACAAGTATCAGATTATATGCCTTACTTATGTGTTCCCGATAAATAGGAAACGCCTTCATACGTCAACGTCCCATATGATCTAGTGGTTAGGATTTGGCGCTCTCACCGCGAAGGTCCGGGTTCAATTCCCGGTGTGGGAACGCCAGTTTTATATTCCTGGTCAGTTGAACATCGCAGCTTGTACAACATTCTCATAGAAAATTTAATTAAATGATATAAATTGGCCTCTCGTATTTGTTGGCTCGATCACAAGGGAATATAGAATACTCGACATTCAGTTCATGTCACATCACAAGTATCCGATTGCATGCCATACTTGTGTTTTCCCGATAAATAGGAAACGCCTTCAAATGTCATCGTCCCATATAGTCTAGTGGTTAGGATTTGGCGCTCTCACCGCCAAGGCCCGGGTTCAATTCCCGGTGTGGGAACACCTGTTTTAGATTCCTGGTAAGTTGACATCGCAGCTTGTACAAAATTCTCAGAGACAATTTAATTAAAAAATATAAATTGGCCTCTCGTATTTGTTGTCTCATCAGAAGAGAATATATAATACTCGACATTCAGTTCATGTCACGTCACAAGTATCAGATTATATGCCTTACTTATGTGTTCCCGATAAATAGGAAACGCCTTCATACGTCAACATCCCATATGGTCTAGTGGTTAGGATTTGGTGCTCTCACCGCCAAGGCCCGGGTTCAATTCCCGGTGTGGGAACACCAGTTTTATATTTTTTGTCAGTTGAACATCGCAGCTTGTACAACATTCTCATAGACAATTTAATTAAATGATATAAATTGGCCTCTCGTATTTGTTGGCTTGATTACAAGAGAATATGTAATACACGACGTGCAGTTCATGTCAGAAGTATCCGATTGCATGCTATACTTGTGTTTTCCCGATAAATAGGAAACGCCTTCAAATGTCATCATCCCATATGGTCTAGTGGTTAGGATTTGGCGCTTTCACCGCCAAGGCCCGGGTTCAATTCCCGGTGTGTGAACACCTGTTTTAGATTCCTGGTCAGTTGAACATCGCAGCTTGTACAACATTCTCATAGACAATTTAATTAAATGATATAAATTGGCCTCTCGTATATGTTGGCTTGATTACAAGAGAATATATATAATTCACGACATTCAGTTCATGTCACGTCACAAGTATCCGATGATATGCCTTACTTATGTGTTCCCGATAAATAGGAAACGCCTTCATACGACAACGTCCCATATAGTCTAGTGTTCAGGATTTGGCGCTCTCACCGCCATGACCCGGGTTCATTTCCCGGTGTGAGAACACCAGTTTTATATTCCTGGTCAGTTGAACATCGCAGCTTGTACAACATTCCCATAGACAATTTAATTAAAAGATATAAATTGGCCTCTCATATTTGTTGGATTGATTACAATACAATATATAATACTCGACATTCAGTTCATGTCACGTCACAAGTATCAGATTACATGCCTTACTTACGTGTTCCCGATAAATAGGAAACGCCTTCATACGACAACGTCTCATATGGTCTAGTGGTCATGATTTTGCGCTCTCACCGCCATGACCCGGGTTCATTTCCCGGTGTGAGAACACCTGTTTTAGATTCCTGGTCAGTTGAACATCGCAGCTGGTACAACATTCTCATAGGCAATTTAATTAAAAGATATAAATTGGCCTCTCGTATTTGTTGGCTTGATTACAAGAGAATATATTTAATTCACGACATTCAGTTCATGTCACGTCACGTCACAAGTATACGATTATATGCCTTACTTATGTGTTCCCGATAAATAGGAAACACCTTCATACGTCAACGTCCCATATGATCTAGTGGTTAGGATTTGGCGCTCTCACCGCCATGGCCCGGGTTCATTTCCCGGTGTGAGAACACCAGTTTTATATTCCTGGTCAGTTGAACATCGCAGCTTGTACAACATTCTCATAGACAATTTAATTAAAAGATATAAATTGGCCTCTCGTATTTGTTGGCTTGATTACAAGAGAATATATCATACTCGACATTCAGTTCATGTCACGTCACAAGTATCAGATTATATGCATTACTTATGTGTTCCCGATAAATAGGAAACATCTTCATACGTCAACGTCCCATATGATCTAGTGGTTAGGATTTGGCGCTCTCACCGCCATGGCCCGGGTTCATTTCCCGGTGTGAGAACACCAGTTTTATATTCCTGGTCAGTTGAACATCGCAGCTTGTACAACATTCTCATAGACAATTTAATTAAAAGATATAAATTGGCCTCTCGTATTTGTTGGCTTGATTGCAAGAGAATATATTATCCTCGACATTCAGTTCATGTCACGTCACAAGTATCAGATTATATGCCTTACTTATGTGTTCCCGATAAATAGGAAACGCCTTCATACGTCAACGTCCCATATGGTCTAGTGGTTAGGATTTGGCGCTTTCACCGCCAAGGCCCGGGTTCAATTCCCGGTGTGGGAACATCTGTTTTAGATTCCTGGTCAGTTCAACATCGCAGCTTGTACAAAATTCTCATAGACAATTTAATTAAAAGATATAAATTGGCCCCTCGTATTTGTTGGCTTGATTACAAGAGAATATATAATACTCGACATTCAGTTCTTGTCACGTCACGTCACAAGTATCAGATTATATGCCTTACTTATGTGTTCCCGATAAATAGGAAACGCCTTCATACGTCAATGTCCCATATGGTCTAGTGGTTAGGATTTGGCGCTTTCACCGCCAAGGCCCGGGTTCAATTCCCGGTGTGGGAACATCTGTTTTAGATTCCTGGTCAGTTCAACATCGCAGCTTGTACAAAATTCTCATAGACAATTTAATTAAAAGATATAAATTGGCCTCTCGTATTTGTTGGCTTGATTACAAGAGAATATATAATACTCGACATTCAGTTCATGTCACGTCACAAAACAAATATCAGATTATATTCCTTACTTATGTGTTCCCGATAAATAGGTAACGCCTTCATACGTCAACGTCCCATATGATCTAGTGGTTAGGATTTGGCGCTCTCACCGCCATGGCCCGGGTTCATTTCCCGGTGTGAGAACACCAGTTTTATATTCCTGGTCAGTTGAACATTGCTGCTTGTACAAAATTCTCATAGACAATTTAATTAAAAGATATAAATTGGCCTCTCGTATTTGTTGGCTCGATCACAAGAGAATATAGAATACTCGACATTCAGTTCATGTCACGTCACAAGTATCCGATTATATGCCTTACTATCCGATTATATGTTCAGTTCCCGGTGTGGGAACACCTGTTTTAGATTCCTGGTCATTTGAACATCGCAGCTTGTACAAAATTCTCATAGACAATTTAATTAAAAGATATAAATTGGCCTCTCGTATTTGTTGGCTTGATTGCAAGGGAATATATATAATTCAAGACATTCAGTTCATGTCACGTCACGTCACAAGTATACGATTATATGCCTTACTTATGTGTTCCCGATAAATAGGAAACACCTTCATACGTCAACGTCCCATATGATCTAGTGGTTAGGATTTGGCGCTCTCACCGCCATGGCCCGGGTTCATTTCCCGGTGTGAGAACACCAGTTTTATATTCCTGGTCAGTTGAACATCGCAGCTTGTACAACATTCTCATAGACAATTTAATTAAAAGATATAAATTGGCCTCTCGTATTTGTTGGCTTGATTACAAGAGAATATATCATACTCGACATTCAGTTCATGTCACGTCACAAGTATCAGATTATATGCCTTACTTATGTGTTCCCGATAAATAGGAAACATCTTCATACGTCAACGTCCCATATGATCTAGTGGTTAGGATTTGGCGCTCTCACCGCCATGGCCCGGGTTCATTTCCCGGTGGGAGAACACCAGTTTTATATTCCTGGTCAGTTGAACATCGCAGCTTGTACAACATTCTCATAGACAATTTAATTAAAAGATATAAATTGGCCTCTCGTATTTGTTGGCTTGATTACAAGAGAATATATAATACTCGACATTCAGTTCATGTCACGTCACAAGTATCAGATTATATGCCTTACTTATGTGTTCCCGATAAATAGGAAACATCTTCATACGTCAACGTCCCATATGATCTAGTGGTTAGGATTTGGCGCTCTCACCGCCATGGCCCGGGTTCATTTCCCGGTGTGAGAACACCAGTTTTATATTCCTGGTCAGTTGAACATCGCAGCTTGTACAACATTCTCATAGACAATTTAATTAAAAGATATAAATTGGCCTCTCGTATTTGTTGGCTTGATTGCAAGAGAATATATTATCCTCGACATTCAGTTCATGTCACGTCACAAGTATCAGATTATATGCATTACTTATGTGTTCCCGATAAATAGGAAACGCCTTCATACGTCAACGTCCCATATGGTCTAGTGGTTAGGATTTGGCGCTTTCACCGCCAAGGCCCGGGTTCAATTCCCGGTGTGGGAACATCTGTTTTAGATTCCTGGTCAGTTCAACATCGCAGCTTGTACAAAATTCTCATAGACAATTTAATTAAAAGATATAAATTGGCCCCTCGTATTTGTTGGCTTGATTACAAGAGAATATATAATACTCGACATTCAGTTCTTGTCACGTCACGTCACAAGTATCAGATTATATGCCTTACTTATGTGTTCCCGATAAATAGGAAACGCCTTCATACGTCAACGTCCCATATGATCTAGTGGTTAGGATTTGGCGCTTTCACCGCCAAGGCCCGGGTTCAATTCCCGGTGTGGGAACATCTGTTTTAGATTCCTGGTCAGTTCAACATCGCAGCTTGTACAAAATTCTCATAGACAATTTAATTAAAAGATATAAATTGGCCTCTCGTATTTGTTGGCTTGATTACAAGAGAATATATAATACTCGACATGCAGTTCATGTCACGTCACGTCACAAATATCAGATTATATTCCTTACTTATGTGTTCCCGATAAATAGGTAACGCCTTCATACGTCAACGTCCCATATGGTCTAGTGGTTAGGATTTGGCGCTTTCACCGCCAAGGCCCGGGTTCAATTCCCGTTGTGGGAACACCTGTTTTAGATTCCTGGTCAGTTGAACATCGCAGCTTGTACAAAATTCTCATAGACAATTTAATTAAAAGATATAAATTGGCCTCTCGTATTTGTTGGCTTGATTACAAGAGAATATATATAATTCACGACATTCAGTTCATGTCACGTCACGTCACAAGTATACGATTATATGCCTTACTTATGTGTTCCCGATAAATAGGAAACGCCTTCATACGTCAACGTCCCATATGATCTAGTGGTTAGGATTTGGCGCACTCACCGCCATGGCCCGGGTTCATTTCCCGGCGTGAAAACACCAGTTTTATATTCCTGGTCAGTTGAACATCGCTGCTTGTACAAAATTCTCATAGACAATTTAATTAAAAGATATAAATTGGCCTCTCGTATTTGTTGGCTCATCAGAAGAGAATATATAATACTCGACATTCAGTTCATGTCACGTCACAAGTATCCGATTATATGCCTTAATATCCGATTATATGTTCAGTTCCCGGTGTGGGAACACCTGTTTTATATTCCTGGTCAGTTGAACATCGCAGCTTGTACAACATTCTCATAGACAATTTAATTAAAAGATATAAATTGGCCTCTCGTATTTGTTGGCTTGATTACAAGAGAATATATAATACTCGACATTCAGTTCATGTCACGTCACAAGTATCAGATTATATGCCTTACTTATGTGTTCCCGATAAATAGGAAACGCCTTCATACGTCAAGTCCCATATGATCTAGTGGTTAGGATTTGACGCTCTCACCGCCATGGCCCGGGTTCATTTCCCGGTGTGAGAACACCAGTTTTATATTCCTGGTCAGTTGAACATCGCAGCTTGTACAACATTCTCATAGACAATTTAATTAAAAGATATAAATTGGCCTCTCGTATTTGTTGGCTTGATTACAAGAGAATATATAATACTCGACATTCAGTTCATGTCACGTCACGTCACAAGTATCAGATTATATGCCTTACTTATGTGTTCCCGATAAATAGGAAACGCCTTCATACGTCAACGTCCCATATTGTCTAGTGGTTAGGATTTGGCGCTTTCACCGCCAAGGCCCGGGTTCAATTCCCGGTGTGGGAACATCTGTTTTAGATTCCTGGTCAGTTCAACATCGCAGCTTGTACAAAATTCTCATAGACAATTTAATTAAAAGATATAAATTGGCCTCTCGTATTTGTTGGCTTGATTACAAGAGAATATATAATACTCGACATTCAGTTCATGTCACGTCACGTCACAAGTATCAGATTATATGCCTTACTTATGTGTTCCCGATAAATAGGAAACGCCTTCATACGTCAACGTCCCATATGGTCTAGTGGTTAGGATTTGGCGCTTTCACCGCCAAGGCTCGGGTTCAATTCCCGGTGTGGGAACACCTGTTTTAGATTCCTGGTCAGTTGAACATCGCAGCTTGTACAAAATTCTCATAGACAATTTAATTAAAAGATATAAATTGGCCTCTCGTATTTGTTGGCTTGATTACAAGAGAATATATATAATTCACGACATTCAGTTCATGTCACGTCACGTCACAAGTATACGATTATATGCCTTACTTATGTGTTCCCGATAAATAGGAAACGCCTTCATACGTCAACGTCCCATATGATCTAGTGGTTAGGATTTGGCGCTCTCACCGCCATGGCCCGGGTTCATTTCCCGGTGTGAGAACACCAATTTTATATTCCTGGTCAGTTGAACATCGCAGCTTGTACAACATTCTCATAGACAATTTAATTAAAAGATATAAATTGGCCTCTCGTATTTGTTGGCTTGATTACAAGAGAATATATAATACTCGACATTCAGTTCATGTCACGTCACAAGTATCAGATTATATGCCTTACTTATGTGTTCCCGATAAATAGGAAACGCCTTCATACGTCAACGTCCCATATGGTCTAGTGGTTAGGATTTGGCGCTTTCACCGCCATGGCCCGAGTTCAATTCTCGGTGTGGGAACACCTGTTTTAGATTCCTGGTCAGTTGAACATCGCAGCTTGTACAAAATTCTCATAGACAATTTAATTAAAAGATATAAATTGGCCTCTCGTATTTGTTGGCTTGATTACAAGAGAATATATATAATTCACGACATTCAGTTCATGTCACGTCACGTCACAAGTATACGATTATATGCCTTACTTATGTGTTCCCGATAAATAGGAAACGCCTTCATACGTCAACGTCCCATATGATCTAGTGGTTAGGATTTGGCGCACTCACCGCCATGGCCCGGGTTCATTTCCCGGCGTGAAAACACCAGTTTTATATTCCTGGTCAGTTGAACATCGCTGCTTGTACAAAATTCTCATAGACAATTTAATTAAAAGATATAAATTGGCCTCTCGTATTTGTTGGCTCATCAGAAGAGAATATATAATACTCGACATTCAGTTCATGTCACGTCACAAGTATCCGATTATATGCCTTAATATCCGATTATATGTTCAGTTCCCGGTGTGGGAACACCTGTTTTATATTCCTGGTCAGTTGAACATCGCAGCTTGTACAACATTCTCATAGACAATTTAATTAAAAGATATAAATTGGCCTCTCGTATTTGTTGGCTTGATTACAAGAGAATATATAATACTCGACATTCAGTTCATGTCACGTCACAAGTATCAGATTATATGCCTTACTTATGTGTTCCCGATAAATAGGAAACGCCTTCATACGTCAAGTCCCATATGATCTAGTGGTTAGGATTTGACGCTCTCACCGCCATGGCTCGGGTTCATTTCCCGGTGTGAGAACACCAGTTTTATATTCCTGGTCAGTTGAACATCGCAGCTTGTACAACATTCTCATAGACAATTTAATTAAAAGATATAAATTGGCCTCTCGTATTTGTTGGCTTGATTACAAGAGAATATATAATACTCGACATTCAGTTCATGTCACGTCACGTCACAAGTATCAGATTATATGCCTTACTTATGTGTTCCCGATAAATAGGAAACGCCTTCATACGTCAACGTCCCATATTGTCTAGTGGTTAGGATTTGGCGCTTTCACCGCCAAGGCCCGGGTTCAATTCCCGGTGTGGGAACATCTGTTTTAGATTCCTGGTCAGTTCAACATCGCAGCTTGTACAAAATTCTCATAGACAATTTAATTAAAAGATATAAATTGGCCTCTCGTATTTGTTGGCTTGATTACAAGAGAATATATAATACTCGACATTCAGTTCATGTCACGTCACGTCACAAGTATCAGATTATATGCCTTACTTATGTGTTCCCGATAAATAGGAAACGCCTTCATACGTCAACGTCCCATATGGTCTAGTGGTTAGGATTTGGCGCTTTCGTCGCCAAGGCTCGGGTTCAATTCCCGGTGTGGGAACACCTGTTTTAGATTCCTGGTCAGTTGAACATCGCAGCTTGTACAAAATTCTCATAGACAATTTAATTAAAAGATATAAATTGGCCTCTCGTATTTGTTGGCTTGATTACAAGAGAATATATATAATTCACGACATTCAGTTCATGTCACGTCACGTCACAAGTATACGATTATATGCCTTACTTATGTGTTCCCGATAAATAGGAAACGCCTTCATACGTCAACGTCCCATATGATCTAGTGGTTAGGATTTGGCGCTCTCACCGCCATGGCCCGGGTTCATTTCCCGGTGTGAGAACACCAATTTTATATTCCTGGTCAGTTGAACATCGCAGCTTGTACAACATTCTCATAGACAATTTAATTAAAAGATATAAATTGGCCTCTCGTATTTGTTGGCTTGATTACAAGAGAATATATAATACTCGACATTCAGTTCATGTCACGTCACAAGTATCAGATTATATGCCTTACTTATGTGTTCCCGATAAATAGGAAACGCCTTCATACGTCAACGTCCCATATGGTCTAGTGGTTAGGATTTGGCGCTTTCACCGCCATGGCCCGAGTTCAATTCTCGGTGTGGGAACACCTGTTTTAGATTCCTGGTCAGTTGAACATCGCAGCTTGTACAAAATTCTCATAGACAATTTAATTAAAAGATATAAATTGGCCTCTCGTATTTGTTGGCTTGATTACAAGAGAATATATATAATTCACGACATTCAGTTCATGTCACGTCACGTCACAAGTATACGATTATATGCCTTACTTATGTGTTCCCGATAAATAGGAAACGCCTTCATACGTCAACGTCCCATATGATCTAGTGGTTAGGATTTGGCGCACTCAC
Source organism: Saccoglossus kowalevskii (assembly GCF_978046115.1). Classification (NCBI taxonomy): domain Eukaryota; kingdom Metazoa; phylum Hemichordata; class Enteropneusta; family Harrimaniidae; genus Saccoglossus; species Saccoglossus kowalevskii. The sequence goes on along the minus strand of NC_140649.1, from coordinate 15,676,229 downwards.
CGCCATGGCCCGGGTTCATTTCCCGGTGTAAAAACACCAGTTTTATATTCCTGGTCAGTTGAACATCGCAGCTTGTACAAAATTCTCATAGACAATTTAATTAAAAGATATAAATTGGCCTCTCGTATTTGTTGGCTCATCAGAAGAGAATATATAATACTCGACATTCAGTTCATGTCACGTCACAAGTATCCGATTATATGCCTTAATATCCGATTATATGTTCAGTTCCCGGTGTGGGAACACCTGTTTTATATTCCTGGTCAGTTGAACATCGCAGCTTGTACAACATTCTCATAGACAATTTAATTAAAAGATATAAATTGGCCTCTCGTATTTGTTGGCTTGATTACAAGAGAATATATAATACTCGACATTCAGTTCATGTCACGTCACAAGTATCAGATTATATGCCTTACTTATGTGTTCCCGATAAATAGGAAACGCCTTCATACGTCAACGTCCCATATGGTCTAGTGGTTAGGATTTGGCGCTTTCACCGCCAAGGCCCGGGTTCAATTCCCGGTGTGGGAACACCTGTTTTAGATTCCTGGTCAGTTGAACATCGCAGCTTGTACAACATTCTCATAGACAATTTAATTAAAAGATATAAATTGGCCTCTCGTATTTGTTGGCTTGATTACAAGAGAATATATATAATTCACGACATTCAGTTCATGTCACGTCACGTCACAAGTATACGATTATATGCCTTACTTATGTGTTCCCGATAAATAGGAAACGCCTTCATACGTCAAAGTACCATATGATCTAGTGGTTAGGATTTGGCGCTCTCACCGCCATGGCCCGGGTTCATTTCCCGGTGTGAGAACACCAGTTTTATATTCCTGGTCAGTTGAACATCGCAGCTTGTACAACATTCTCATAGACAATTTAATTAAAAGATATAAATTGGCCTCTCGTATTTGTTGGCTTGATTGCAAGAGAATATATAATACTCGACATTCAGTTCATGTCACGTCACAAGTATCAGATTATATGCCTTACTTATGTGTTCCCGATAAATAGGAAACGCCTTCATACGTCAATGTCCCATATGGTCTAGTGGTTAGGATTTGGCGCTTTTACCGCCAAGGCCCGGGTTCAATTCCCGGTGTGGGAACACCTGTTTTAGATTCCTGGTCAGTTGAACATCGCAGCTTGTACAAAATTCTCATAGACAATTTAATTAAAAGATATAAATTGGCCTCTCGTATTTGTTGGCTTGATTACAAGAGAATATATATAATTCACGACATTCAGTTCATGTCACGTCACGTCACAAGTATACGATTATATGCCTTACTTATGTGTTCCCGATAAATAGGAAACGCCTTCATACGTCAACGTCCCATATGATCTAGTGGTTAGGATTTGGCGCTCTCACCGCCATGGCCCGGGTTCATTTCCCGGTGTGAGAACACCAGTTTTATATTCCTGGTCAGTTGAACATCGCAGCTTGTACAACATTCTCATAGACAATTTAATTAAAAGATATAAATTGGCCTCTCGTATTTGTTGGCTTGATTACAAGAGAATATATATAATTCACGACATTCAGTTCATGTCACGTCACGTCACAAGTATACGATTATATGCCTTACTTATGTGTTCCCGATAAATAGGAAACGCCTTCATACGTCAACGTCCCATATGATCTAGTGGTTAGGATTTGGCGCTTTCACCGCCAAGGCCCGGGTTCAATTCCCGGTGTGAGAACACCAGATTTATATTCCTGGTCAGTTGATCATCGCAGCTTGTACAACATTCTCATAGACAATTTAATTAAAAGATATAAATTGGCCTCTCGTATTTGTTGGCTTGATTACAAGAGAATATATAATACTCGACATTCAGTTCATGTCACGTCACGTCACAAGTATCAGATTATATGCCTTACTTATGTGTTCCCGATAAATAGGAAACGCCTTCATACGTCAACGTCCCATATGGTCTAGTGGTTAGGATTTGGCGCTTTCAACGCCAAGGCCCGGGTTCAATTCCCGGTGTGGGAACACCAGTTTTATATTCCTGGTCAGTTGAACATCGCAGCTTGTACAACATTCTCATAGACAATTTAATTAAAAGATATAGATTGGCCTCTCGTATTTGTTGGCTTGATTACAAGAGAATATATAATACTCGACATTCAGTTCATGTCACGTCACAAGTATCAGATTATATGCCTTACTTATGTGTTCCTGTTAAATAGGAAACGCCTTCATACTTCAACGTCCCATATGGTCTAGTGGTTAGGATTTGGCGCTTTCACCGCCAAGGCCCGGGTTCAATTCCCGTTGTGGGAACACCTGTTTTAGATTCCTGGTCAGTTGAACATCGCAGCTTGTACAAAATTCTCATAGACAATTTAATTAAAAGATATAAATTGGCCTCTCGTATTTGTTGGCTTGATTACAAGAGAATATATATAATTCACGACATTCAGTTCATGTCACGTCACGTCACAAGTATACGATTATATGCCTTACTTATGTGTTCCCGATAAATAGGAAACGCCTTCATACGTCAACGTCCGATATGATCTAGTGGTTAGGATTTGGCGCACTCACCGCCATGGCCCGGGTGCATTTCCCGGTGTGAAAACACCAGTTTTATATTCCTGGTCAGTTGAACATCGCAGCTTGTACAAAATTCTCATAGACAATTTAATTAAAAGATATAAATTGGCCTCTCGTATTTGTTGGCTCATCAGAAGAGAATATATCATACTCGACATTCAGTTCATGTCACGTCACAAGTATCCGATTATATGCCTTAATATCCGATTATATGTTCAGTTCCCGGTGTGGGAACACCTGTTTTATATTCCTGGTCAGTTGAACATCGCAGCTTGTACAACATTCTCATAAACAATTTAATTAAAAGATATAAATTGGCCTCTCGTATTTGTTGGCTTGATTACAAGAGAATATATAATACTCGACATTCAGTTCATGTCACGTCACGTCACAAGTATCAGATTATATGCCTTACTTATGTGTTCCCGATAAATAGGAAACGCCTTCATACGTCAACGTCCCATACTGTCTAGTGGTTAGGATTTGGCGCTTTCACCGCCAAGGCCCGGGTTCAATTCCCGGTGTGGGAACATCTGTTTTAGATTCCTGGTCAGTTCAACATCGCAGCTTGTACAAAATTCTCATAGACAATTTAATTAAAAGATATAAATTGGCCTCTCGTATTTGTTGGCTTGATTACAAGAGAATATATAATACTCGACATTCAGTTCATGTCACGTCACGTCACAAGTATCAGATTATATGCCTTACTTATGTGTTCCCGATAAATAGGAAACGCCTTCATACGTCAACGTCCCATATGGTCTAGTGGTTAGGATTTGGCGCTTTCATCGCCAAGGCTCGGGTTCAATTCCCGGTGTGGGAACACCTGTTTTAGATTCCTGGTCAGTTGAACATCGCAGCTTGTACAAAATTCTCATAGACAATTTAATTAAAAGATATAAATTGGCCTCTCGTATTTGTTGGCTTGATTACAAGAGAATATATATAATTCACGACATTCAGTTCATGTCACGTCACGTCACAAGTATACGATTATATGCCTTACTTATGTGTTCCCGATAAATAGGAAACGCCTTCATACGTCAACGTCCCATATGATCTAGTGGTTAGGATTTGGCGCTCTCACCGCCATGGCCCGGGTTCATTTCCCGGTGTGAGAACACCAATTTTATATTCCTGGTCAGTTGAACATCGCAGCTTGTACAACATTCTCATAGACAATTTAATTAAAAGATATAAATTGGCCTCTCGTATTTGTTGGCTTGATTACAAGAGAATATATAATACTCGACATTCAGTTCATGTCACGTCACAAGTATCAGATTATATGCCTTACTTATGTGTTCCCGATAAATAGGAAACGCCTTCATACGTCAACGTCCCATATGGTCTAGTGGTTAGGATTTGGCGCTTTCACCGCCATGGCCCGAGTTCAATTCTCGGTGTGGGAACACCTGTTTTAGATTCCTGGTCAGTTGAACATCGCAGCTTGTACAAAATTCTCATAGACAATTTAATTAAAAGATATAAATTGGCCTCTCGTATTTGTTGGCTTGATTACAAGAGAATATATATAATTCACGACATTCAGTTCATGTCACGTCACGTCACAAGTATACGATTATATGCCTTACTTATGTGTTCCCGATAAATAGGAAACGCCTTCATACGTCAACGTCCCATATGATCTAGTGGTTAGGATTTGGCGCACTCACCGCCATGGCCCGGGTTCATTTCCCGGTGTAAAAACACCAGTTTTATATTCCTGGTCAGTTGAACATCGCAGCTTGTACAAAATTCTCATAGACAATTTAATTAAAAGATATAAATTGGCCTCTCGTATTTGTTGGCTCATCAGAAGAGAATATATAATACTCGACATTCAGTTCATGTCACGTCACAAGTATCCGATTATATGCCTTAATATCCGATTATATGTTCAGTTCCCGGTGTGGGAACACCTGTTTTATATTCCTGGTCAGTTGAACATCGCAGCTTGTACAACATTCTCATAGACAATTTAATTAAAAGATATAAATTGGCCTCTCGTATTTGTTGGCTTGATTACAAGAGAATATATAATACTCGACATTCAGTTCATGTCACGTCACAAGTATCAGATTATATGCCTTACTTATGTGTTCCCGATAAATAGGAAACGCCTTCATACGTCAACGTCCCATATGGTCTAGTGGTTAGGATTTGGCGCTTTCACCGCCAAGGCCCGGGTTCAATTCCCGGTGTGGGAACACCTGTTTTAGATTCCTGGTCAGTTGAACATCGCAGCTTGTACAAAATTCTCATAGACAATTTAATTAAAAGATATAAATTGGCCTCTCGTATTTGTTGGCTTGATTACAAGAGAATATATATAATTCACGACATTCAGTTCATGTCACGTCACGTCACAAGTATACGATTATATGCCTTACTTATGTGTTCCCGATAAATAGGAAACGCCTTCATATGTCAAAGTCCCATATGATCTAGTGGTTAGGATTTGGCGCTCTCACCGCCATGGCCCGGGTTCATTTCCCGGTGTGAGAACACCAGTTTTATATTCCTGGTCAGTTGAACATCGCAGCTTGTACAACATTCTCATAGACAATTTAATTAAAAGATATAAATTGGCCTCTCGTATTTGTTGGCTTGATTACAAGAGAATATATAATACTCGACATTCAGTTCATGTCACGTCACAAGTATCAGATTATATGCCTTACTTATGTGTTCCCGATAAATAGGAAACGCCTTCATACGTCAATGTCCCATATGATCTAGTGGTTAGGATTTGGCGCTTTCACCGCCAAGGCCCGGGTTCAATTCCCGGTGTGGGAACACCTGTTTTAGATTCCTGGTCAGTTGAACATCGCAGCTTGTACAAAATTCTCATAGACAATTTAATTAAAAGATATAAATTGGCCTCTCGTATTTGTTGGCTTGATTACAAGAGAATATATATAATTCACGACATTCAGTTCATGTCACGTCACGTCACAAGTATACGATTATATGCCTTACTTATGTGTTCCCGATAAATAGGAAACGCCTTCATACGTCAACGTCCCATATGATCTAGTGGTTAGGATTTGGCGCTCTCACCGCCATGGCCCGGGTTCATTTCCCGGTGTGAGAACACCAGTTTTATATTCCTGGTCAGTTGAACATCGCAGCTTGTACAAAATTCTCATAGACAATTTAATTAAAAGATATAAATTGGCCTCTCGTATTTGTTGGCTTGATTACAAGAGAATATATAATACTCGACATTCAGTTCATGTCACGTCACAAGTATCAGATTATATGCCTTACTTATGTGTTCCCGATAAATAGGAAACGCCTTCATACGTCAACGTCCCATATGGTCTAGTGGTTAGGATTTGGCGCTTTCACCGCCAAGGCTCGGGTTCAATTCTCGGTGTGGGAACACCTGTTTTAGATTCCTGGTCAGTTGAACATCGCAGCTTGTACAAAATTCTCATAGACAATTTAATTAAAAGATATAAATTGGCCTCTCGTATTTGTTGGCTTGATTACAAGAGAATATATATAATTCACGACATTCAGTTCATGTCACGTCACGTCACAAGTATACGATTATATGCCTTACTTATGTGTTCCCGATAAATAGGAAACGCCTTCATACGTCAACGTCCCATATGATCTAGTGGTTAGGATTTGGCGCTCTCACCGCCATGGCCCGGGTTCATTTCCCGGTGTGAGAACACCAGATTTATATTCCTGGTCAGTTGAACATCGCAGCTTGTACAACATTCTCATAGACAATTTAATTAAAAGATATAAATTGGCCTCTCGTATTTGTTGGCTTGATTACAAGAGAATATATAATACTCGACATTCAGTTCATGTCACGTCACGTCACAAGTATCAGATTATATGCCTTACTTATGTGTTCCCGATAAATAGGAAACGCCTTCATACGTCAACGTCCCATATGGTCTAGTGGTTAGGATTTGGCGCTTTCAACGCCAAGGCCCGGGTTCAATTCCCGGTGTGGGAACACCAGTTTTATATTCCTGGTCAGTTGAACATCGCAGCTTGTACAACATTCTCATAGACAATTTAATTAAAAGATATAGATTGGCCTCTCGTATTTGTTGGCTTGATTACAAGAGAATATATAATACTCGACATTCAGTTCATGTCACGTCACAAGTATCAGATTATATGCCTTACTTATGTGTTCCTGTTAAATAGGAAACGCCTTCATACTTCAACGTCCCATATGGTCTAGTGGTTAGGATTTGGCGCTTTCACCGCCAAGGCCCGGGTTCAATTCCCGTTGTGGGAACACCTGTTTTAGATTCCTGGTCAGTTGAACATCGCAGCTTGTACAAAATTCTCATAGACAATTTAATTAAAAGATATAAATTGGCCTCTCGTATTTGTTGGCTTGATTACAAGAGAATATATATAATTCACGACATTCAGTTCATGTCACGTCACGTCACAAGTATACGATTATATGCCTTACTTATGTGTTCCCGATAAATAGGAAACGCCTTCATACGTCAACGTCCCATATGATCTAGTGGTTAGGATTTGGCGCACTCACCGCCATGGCCCGGGTGCATTTCCCGGTGTGAAAACACCAGTTTTATATTCCTGGTCAGTTGAACATCGCAGCTTGTACAAAATTCTCATATACAATTTAATTAAAAGATATAAATTGGCCTCTCGTATTTGTTGGCTCATCAGAAGAGAATATATCATACTCGACATTCAGTTCATGTCACGTCACAAGTATCCGATTATATGCCTTAATATCCGATTATATGTTCAGTTCCCGGTGTGGGAACACCTGTTTTATATTCCTGGTCAGTTGAACATCGCAGCTTGTACAACATTCTCATAAACAATTTAATTAAAAGATATAAATTGGCCTCTCGTATTTGTTGGCTTGATTACAAGAGAATATATAATACTCGACATTCAGTTCATGTCACGTCACAAGTATCAGATTATATGCCTTACTTATGTGTTCCCGTTAAATAGGAAACGCCTTCATACTTCAACGTCCCATATGGTCTAGTGGTTAGGATTTGGCGCTTTCACCGCCAAGGCCCTGGTTCAATTCCCGGTGTGGGAACATCTATTTTAGATTCCTGGTCAGTTCAACATCGCAGCTTGTACAAAATTCTCATAGACAATTTAATTAAAAGATATAAATTGGCCTCTCGTATTTGTTGGCTTGATTACAAGAGAATATATATAATTCACGACATTCAGTTCATGTCACGTCACGTCACAAGTATACGATTATATGCCTTACTTATGTGTTCCCGATAAATAGGATACGCCTTCATACGTTAACGTCCCATATGGTCTAGTGGTTAGGATTTGGCGCTTTCACCGCCAAGGCCCGGGTTCAATTCCCGGTGTGGGAACACCTGTTTTAGATTCCTGGTCAGTTGAACATCGCAGCTTGTACAAAATTCTCATAGACAATTTAATTAAAAGATATAAATTGGCCTCTCGTATTTGTTGGCTTGATTACAAGAGAATATATATAATTCACGACATTCAGTTCATGTCACGTCACGTCACAAGTATACGATTATATGCCTTACTTATGTGTTCCCGATAAATAGGAAACGCCTTCATACGTCAACGTCCCATATGATCTAGTGGTTAGGATTTGGCGCTCTCACCGCCATGGCCCGGGTTCATTTCCCGGTGTGAGAACACCAGTTTTATATTCCTGGTCAGTTGAACATCGCAGCTTGTACAACATTCTCATAGACAATTTAATTAAAAGATATAAATTGGCCTCTCGTATTTGTTGGCTTGATTACAAGAGAATATATAATACTCGACATTCAGTTCATGTCACGTCACAAGTATCAGATTATATGCCTTACTTATGTGTTCCCGATAAATAGGAAACGCCTTCATATGTCAACGTCCCATATGGTCTAGTGGTTAGGATTTGGCGCTTTCACCGCCAAGGCCCGTGTTCAATTCCCGGTGTGGGAACACCTGTTTTAGATTCCTGGTCAGTTGAACATCGCAGCTTGTACAAAATTCTCATAGACAATTTAATTAAAAGATATAAATTGGCCTCTCGTATTTGTTGGCTTGATTACAAGAGAATATATATAATTCACGACATTCAGTTCATGTCACGTCACGTCACAAGTATACGATTATATGCCTTACTTATGTGTTCCCGATAAATAGGAAACGCCTTCATACGTCAACGTCCCATATGATCTAGTGGTTAGGATTTGGCGCACTCACCGCCATGGCCCGGGTTCATTTCCCGGTGTGAAAACACCAGTTTTATATTCCTGGTCAGTTGAACATCGCAGCTTGTACAAAATTCTCATAGACAATTTAATTAAAAGATATAAATTGGCCTCTCGTATTTGTTGGCTCATCAGAAGAGAATATATAATACTCGACATTCAGTTCATGTCACGTCACAAGTATCAGATTATATGCCTTAATATCCGATTATATGTTCAGTTCCCGGTGTGGGAACACCTGTTTTATATTCCTGGTCAGTTGAACATCGCAGCTTGTACAACATTCTCATAGACAATTTAATTAAAAGATATAAATTGGCCTCTCGTATTTGTTGGCTTGATTACAAGAGAATAAATAATAATCGACATTCAGTTCATGTCACGTCACAAGTATCAGATTATATGCCTTACTTATGTGTTCCCGTTAAATAGGAAACGCCTTCATACGTCAACGTCCCATATGATCTAGTGGTTAGGATTTGGCGCTCTCACCGCCATGGCCCGGGTTCATTTCCCGGTGTGAGAACACCAGTTTTATATTGCTGGTCAGTTGAACATCGCAGCTTGTACAACATTCTCATAGACAATTTAATTAAAAGATATAAATTGGCCTCTCGTATTTGTTGGCTTGATTACAAGAGAATATATAATACTCGACATTCAGTTCATGTCACGTCACAAGTATCAGATTATATGCCTTACTTATGTGTTCCCGTTAAATAGGAAACGACTTCAACGTCCCATATGGTCTAGTGGTTAGGATTTGGCGCTTTCACCGCCAAGGCCCGGGTTCAATTCCCGTTGTGGGAACACCTGTTTTAGATTCCTGGTCAGTTGAACATCGCAGCTTGTACAACATTCTCATAGACAATTTAATTAAAAGATATAAATTGGCCTCTCGTATTTGTTGGCTTGATTACAAGAGAATATATAATACTCGACATTCAGTTCATGTCACGTCACAAGTATCAGATTATATGCCTTACTTATGTGTTCCCGATAAATAGGAAACGCCTTCATACATCAACGTCCCATATGATCTAGTGGTTAGGATTTGGCGCTCTCACCGCCATGGCCCGGGTTCAATTCCCGGTGTGGGAACACCAGTTTTATATTCCTGGTCAGTTGAACATCGCAGCTTGTATACAATTCTCAGAGACAATTTAATTAAAAGATATAAATTGGCCTCTCGTATTTGTTGCCTTATTACAAGAGAATATGTAATACACGACGTGCAGTTCATGTCAGAAGTATCCGATTGCATGCCATACTTGTGTTTTCCCGATAAATAGGAATCGCCTTCCAATGCCATCGTCCCATATGGTCTAGTGGTTAGGATTCGGCGCTTTCACCGCGAAGGCCCGGGTTCAATTCCCGGTGTGGGAACACCAGTTTTAGATTCCTGGTCAGTTGAACATCGCAGCTTGTACAAAATTCTCATAGACAATTTAATTAAAAGATATAAATTGGCCTCTCGTATTTGTTGGCTTGATTACAAGAGAATATATATAATTCACGACATTCAGTTCATGTCACGTCACGTCACAAATATACGATTATATGCCTTACTTATGTGTTCCCGATAAATAGGAAACGCCTACATACGTCAACGTCCCATATGATCTAGTGGTTAGGATTTGGCGCTCTCACCGCCATGGCCCGGGTTCGTTTCCCGGTGTGAAAACACCAGTTTTATATTCCTGGTCAGTTGAACATCGCAGCTTGTACAACATTCTCATAGACAATTTAATTAAAAGATATAAATTGGCCTCTCGTATTTGTTGGCTTGATTACAAGAGAATATATAATACTCGACATTCAGTTCATGTCACGTCACAAGTATCAGATTATATGCCTTACTTATGTGTTCCCGATAAATAGGAAACGCCTTCATACGTCAACGTCCCATATGATCTAGTGGGTAGGATTTGGCGCTCTCACCGCCATGGCCCGGGTTCATTTCCCGGTGTGAGAACACCAGTTTTATATTCCTGGTCAGTTGAACATCGCAGCTTGTACAACATTCTCATAGACAATTTAATTAAAAGATATAAATTGGCCTCTCGTATTTGTTGGCTTGAGTACAAGAGAATATATTATCCTCGACATTCAGTTCATGTCACGTCACAAGTATCAGATTATATGCCTTACTTATGTGTTCCCGATAAATAGGAAACGCCTTCATACGTCAACGTCCCATATGATCTAGTGGTTAGGATTTGGCGCTCTCACCGCCATGGCCGGGGTTCATTTCCCGGTGTGAGAACACCAGTTTTATATTGCTGGTCAGTTGAACATCGCAGCTTGTACAACATTCTCATAGACAATTTAATTAAAAGATATAAATTGGCCTCTCGTATTTGATGGCTTGATTACAAGAGAATATATAATACTCGACATTCAGTTCATGTCACGTCACAAGTATCAGATTATATGCCTTACTTATGTGTTCCCGTTAAATAGGAAACGCCTTCATACTTCAACGTCCCATATGGTCTAGTGGTTAGGATTTGGCGCTTTCACCGCCAAGGCCCGGGTTCAATTCCCGGTGTGGGAACATCTGTTTTAGATTCCTGGTCAGTTCAACATCGCAGCTTGTACAAAATTCTCATAGACAATTTAATTAAAAGATATAAATTGGCCTCTCGTATTTGTTGGCTTGATTACAAGAGAATATATAATACTCGACATTCAGTTCATGTCACGTCACAAGTATCAGATTATATGCCTTACTTATGTGTTCCCGATAAATAGGAAACGCCTTCATACGTCAACGTCCCATATGGTCTAGTGGTTAGGATTTGGCGCTTTCACCGCCAAGGCCGGGGTTCAATTCCCGGTGTGGGAACACCTGTTTTAGATTCCTGGTCAGTTGAACATCGCAGCTTGTACAAAATTCTCATAGACAATTTAATTAAAAGATATAAATTGGCCTCTCGTATTTGTTGGCTTGATTACAAGAGAATATAATATAATTCACGACATTCAGTTCATGTCACGTCACGTCACAAGTATACGATTATATGCCTTACTTATGTGTTCCCGATAAATAGGAAACGCCTTCATACGTCAACGTCCCATATGATCTAGTGGTTAGGATTTGGCGCTCTCACCGCCATGGCCCGGGTTCATTTCCCGGTGTGAGAACAACAGTTTTATATTCCTGGTCAGTTGAACATCGCAGCTTGTACAACATTCTCATAGACAATTTAATTAAAAGATATAAATTGGCCTCTCGTATTTGTTGGCTTGATTACAAGAGAATATATAATACTCGACATTCAGTTCATGTCACGTCACAAGTATCAGATTATATGCCTTACTTATGTGTTCCCGATAAATAGGAAACGCCTTCATACGTCAACGTCCCATATGATCTAGTGGTTAGGATTTGGCGCTCTCACCGCCATGGCCCGGGTTCATTTCCCGGTGTGAGAACACCAGTTTTATATTCCTGGTCAGTTGAACATCGCAGCTTGTACAACATTCTCATAGACAATTTAATTAAAAGATATAAATTGGCCTCTCGTATTTGTTGGCTTGAGTACAAGAGAATATATTATCCTCGACATTCAGTTCATGTCACGTCACAAGTATCAGATTATATGCCTTACTTATGTGTTCCCGATAAATAGGAAACGCCTTCATACGTCAACGTCCCATATGATCTAGTGGTTAGGATTTGGCGCTCTCACCGCCATGGCCGGGGTTCATTTCCCGGTGTGAGAACACCAGTTTTATATTGCTGGTCAGTTGAACATCGCAGCTTGTACAACATTCTCATAGACAATTTAATTAAAAGATATAAATTGGCCTCTCGTATTTGATGGCTTGATTACAAGAGAATATATATAATACTCGACATTCAGTTCATGTCACGTCACAAGTATCAGATTATATGCCTTACTTATGTGTTCCCGTTAAATAGGAAACGCCTTCATACTTCAACGTCCCATATGGTCTAGTGGTTAGGATTTGGCGCTTTCACCGCCAAGGCCCGGGTTCAATTCCCGGTGTGGGAACATCTGTTTTAGATTCCTGGTCAGTTCAACATCGCAGCTTGTACAAAATTCTCATAGACAATTTAATTAAAAGATATAAATTGGCCTCTCGTATTTGTTGGCTTGATTACAAGAGAATATATAATACTCGACATTCAGTTCATGTCACGTCACAAGTATCAGATTATATGCCTTACTTATGTGTTCCCGATAAATAGGAAACGCCTTCATACGTCAACGTCCCATATGGTCTAGTGGTTAGGATTTGGCGCTTTCACCGCCAAGGCCGGGGTTCAATTCCCGGTGTGGGAACACCTGTTTTAGATTCCTGGTCAGTTGAACATCGCAGCTTGTACAAAATTCTCATAGACAATTTAATTAAAAGATATAAATTGGCCTCTCGTATTTGTTGGCTTGATTACAAGAGAATATAATATAATTCACGACATTCAGTTCATGTCACGTCACGTCACAAGTATACGATTATATGCCTTACTTATGTGTTCCCGATAAATAGGAAACGCCTTCATACGTCAACGTCCCATATGATCTAGTGGTTAGGATTTGGCGCTCTCACCGCCATGGCCCGGGTTCATTTCCCGGTGTGAGAACACCAGTTTTATATTCCTGGTCAGTTGAACATCGCAGCTTGTACAACATTCTCATAGACAATTTAATTAAAAGATATAAATTGGCCTCTCGTATTTGTTGGCTTGATTACAAGAGAATATATAATACTCGACATTCAGTTCATGTCACGTCACAAGTATCAGATTATATGCCTTACTTATGTGTTCCCGATAAATAGGAAACGCCTTCATACGTCAACGTCCCATATGGTCTAGTGGTTAGGATTCGGCGCTTTCACCGCGAAGGCCCGGGTTCAATTCCCGGTGTGGGAACACCAGTTTTAGATTCCTGGTCAGTTGAACATCGCAGCTTGTACAAAATTCTCATAGACAATTTAATTAAAAGATATAAATTGGCCTCTCGTATTTGTTGGCTTGATTACAAGAGAATATATATAATTCACGACATTCAGTTCATGTCACGTCACGTCACAAGTATACGATTATATGCCTTACTTATGTGTTCCCGATAAATAGGAAACGCCTTCATACGTCAACGTCCCATATGATCTAGTGGTTAGGATTTGGCGCTCTCACCGCCATGGCCCGGGTTCGTTTCCCGGTGTGAAAACACCAGTTTTATATTCCTGGTCAGGTGAACATCGCAGCTTGTACAACATTCTCATAGACAATTTAATTAAAAGATATAAATTGGCCTCTCGTATTTGTTGGCTTGATTACAAGAGAATATATAATACTCGACATTCAGTTCATGTCACGTCACAAGTATCAGATTATATGCCTTACTTATGTGTTCCCGATAAATAGGAAACGCCTTCATACGTCAACGTCCCATATGATCTAGTGGTTAGGATTTGGCGCTCTCACCGCCATGGCCCGGGTTCATTTCCCGGTGTGAGAACACCAGTTTTATATTCCTGGTCAGTTGAACATCGCAGCTTGTACAACATTCTCATAGACAATTTAATTAAAAGATATAAATTGGCCTCTCGTATTTGTTGGCTTGAGTACAAGAGAATATATTATCCTCGACATTCAGTTCATGTCACGTCACAAGTATCAGATTATATGCCTTACTTATGTGTTCCCAATAAATAGGAAACGCCTTCATACGTCAACCTCCCATATGATCTAGTGGTTAGGATTTGGCGCTCTCACCGCCATGGCCCGGGTTCATTTCCCGGTGTGAGAACACCAGTTTTATATTGCTGGTCAGTTGAACATCGCAGCTTGTACAACATTCTCATAGACAATTTAATTAAAAGATATAAATTGGCCTCTCGTATTTGTTGGCTTGATTACAAGAGAATATATAATACTCGACATTCAGTTCATGTCACGTCACAAGTATCAGATTATATGCCTTACTTATGTGTTCCCGTTAAATAGGAAACGCCTTCATACTTCAACGTCCCATATGGTCTAGTGGTTAGGATTTGGCGCTTTCACCGCCAAGGCCCGGGTTCAATTCCCGGTGTGGGAACATCTGTTTTAGATTCCTGGTCAGTTCAACATCGCAGCTTGTACAAAATTCTCATAGACAATTTAATTAAAAGATATAAATTGGCCTCTCGTATTTGTTGGCTTGATTACAAGAGAATATATAATACTCGACATTCAGTTCATGTCACGTCACAAGTATCAGATTATATGCCTTACTTATGTGTTCCCGATAAATAGGAAACGCCTTCATACGTCAACGTCCCATATGGTCTAGTGGTTAGGATTTGGCGCTTTCACCGCCAAGGCCCGGGTTCAATTCCCGGTGTGGGAACACCTGTTTTAGATTCCTGGTCAGTTGAACATCGCAGCTTGTACAAAATTCTCATAGACAATTTAATTAAAAGATATAAATTGGCCTCTCGTATTTGTTGGCTTGATTACAAGAGAATATATATAATTCACGACATTCAGTTCATGTCAAGTCACGTCACAAGTATACGATTATATGCCTTACTTATGTGTTCCCGATAAATAGGAAACGCCTTCATACGTCAACGTCCCATATGATCTAGTGGTTAGGATTTGGCGCTCTCACCGCCATGGCCCGGGTTCATTTCCCGGTGTGAGAACACCAGTTTTATATTCCTGGTCAGTTGAACATCGCAGCTTGTACAACATTCTCATAGACAATTTAATTAAAAGATATAAATTGGCCTCTCGTATTTGTTGGCTTGATTACAAGAGAATATATAATACTCGACATTCAGTTCATGTCACGTCACAAGTATCAGATTATATGCCTTACTTATGTGTTCCCGATAAATAGGAAACGCCTTCATACGTCAACGTCCCATATGGTCTAGTGGTTAGGATTTGGCGCTTTCACCGCCAAGGCCCGGGTTCAATTCCCGGTGTGGGAACACCTGTTTTAGATTCCTGGTCAGTTGAACATCGCAGCTTGTACAAAATTCTCATAGACAATTTAATTAAAAGATATAAATTGGCCTCTCGTATTTGTTGGCTTGATTACAAGAGAATATATATAATTCACGACATTCAGTTCATGTCACGTCACGTCACAAGTATACGATTATATGCCTTACTTATGTGTTCCCGATAAATAGGAAACGCCTTCATACGTCAACGTCCCATATGATCTAGTGGTTAGGATTTGGCGCACTCACCGCCATGGCCCGGGTTCATTTCCCGGTGTGAAAACACCAGTTTTATATTCCTGGTCAGTTGAACATCGCAGCTTGTACAAAATTCTCATAGACAATTTAATTAAAAGATATAAATTGGCCTCTCGTATTTGTTGGCTCATCAGAAGAGAATATATAATACTCGACATTCAGTTCATGTCACGTCACAAGTATCAGATTATATGCCTTAATATCCGATTATATGTTCAGTTCCCGGTGTGGGAACACCTGTTTTATATTCCTGGTCAGTTGAACATCGCAGCATGTACAACATTCTCATAGACAATTTAATTAAAAGATATAAATTGGCCTCTCGTATTTGTTGGCTTGATTACAAGAGAATAAATAATAATCGACATTCAGTTCATGTCACGTCACAAGTATCAGATTATATGCCTTACTTATGTGTTCCCGATAAATAGGAAACGCCTTCATACGTCAACGTCCCATATGATCTAGTGGTTAGGATTTGGCGCTCTCACCGCCATGGCCCGGGTTCATTTCCCGGTGTGAGAACACCAGTTTTATATTGCTGGTCAGTTGAACATCGCAGCTTGTACAACATTCTCATAGACAATTTAATTAAAAGATATAAATTGGCCTCTCGTATTTGTTGGCTTGATTACAAGAGAATATATAATACTCGACATTCAGTTCATGTCACGTCACAAGTATCAGATTATATGCCTTACTTATGTGTTCCCGATAAATAGGAATCGCCTTCATACATCAACGTCCCATATGATCTAGTGGTTAGGATTTGGCGCTCTCACCGCCATGGCCCGGGTTCAATTCCCGGTGTGGGAACACCAGTTTTATATTCCTGGTCAGTTGAACATCGCAGCTTGTATACAATTCTCAGAGACAATTTAATTAAAAGATATAAATTGGCCTCTCGTATTTGTTGCCTTATTACAAGAGAATATGTAATACACGACGTGCAGTTCATGTCAGAAGTATCCGATTGCATGCCATACTTGTGTTTTCCCGATAAATAGGAATCGCCTTCCAATTCCATCGTCCCATATGGTCTAGTGGTTAGGATTCGGCGCTTTTACCGCGAAGGCCCGGGTTCAATTCCCGGTGTGGGAACACCAGTTTTAGATTCCTGGTCAGTTGAACATCGCAGCTTGTACAAAATTCTCATAGACAATTTAATTAAAAGATATAAATTGGCCTCTCGTATTTGTTGGCTCATCAGAAGAGAATATATAATACTCGAC
Organism: Saccoglossus kowalevskii; assembly: GCF_978046115.1. Classification (NCBI taxonomy): domain Eukaryota; kingdom Metazoa; phylum Hemichordata; class Enteropneusta; family Harrimaniidae; genus Saccoglossus; species Saccoglossus kowalevskii. The sequence continues at coordinate 15,658,958 of NC_140649.1, read as the reverse complement.
ATTCAGTTCATGTCACGTCACAAGTATCAGATTATATGCCTTAATATCCGATTATATGTTCAGTTCCCGGTGTGGGAACACCTGTTTTATATTCCTGGTCAGTTGAACATCGCAGCTTGTACAACATTCTCATAGACAATTTAATTAAAAGATATAAATTGGCCTCTCGTATTTGTTGGCTTGATTACAAGAGAATATATAATACTCGACATTCAGTTCATGTCACGTCACAAGTATCAGATTATATGCCTTACTTATGTGTTCCCGATAAATAGGAAACGCCTTCATACGTCAACGTCCCATATGGTCTAGTGGTTAGGATTTGGCGCTTTCACCGCCAAGGCCCGGGTTCAATTCCCGGTGTGGGAACACCTGTTTTAGATTCCTGGTCAGTTGAACATCGCAGCTTGTACAAAATTCTCATAGACAATTTAATTAAAAGATATAAATTGGCCTCTCGTATTTGTTGGCTTGATTACAAGAGAATATATATAATTCACGACATTCAGTTCATGTCACGTCACGTCACAAGTATACGATTATATGCCTTACTTATGTGTTCCCGATAAATAGGAAACGCCTTCATACGTCAACGTCCCATATGATCTAGTGGTTAGGATTTGGCGCTCTCACCGCCATGGCCCGGGTTCATTTCCCGGTGTGAGAACACCAGTTTTATATTCCTGGTCAGTTGAACATCGCAGCTTGTACAACATTCTCATAGACAATTTAATTAAAAGATATAAATTGGCCTCTCGTATTTGTTGGCTTGATTACAAGAGAATATATAATACTCGACATTCAGTTCATGTCACGTCACAAGTATCAGATTATATGCCTTACTTATGTGTTCCCGATAAATAGGAAACGCCTTCATACGTCAACGTCCCATATGGTCTAGTGGTTAGGATTTGGCGCTTTCACCGCCAAGGCCCGGGTTCAATTCCCGGTGTGGGAACACCTGTTTTAGATTCCTGGTCAGTTGAACATCGCAGCTTGTACAAAATTCTCATAGACAATTTAATTAAAAGATATAAATTGGCCTCTCGTATTTGTTGGCTTGATTACAAGAGAATATATATAATTCACGACATTCAGTTCATGTCACGTCACGTCACAAGTATACGATTATATGCCTTACTTATGTGTTCCCGATAAATAGGAAACGCCTTCATACGTCAACGTCCCATATGATCTAGTGGTTAGGATTTGGCGCACTCACCGCCATGGCCCGGGTTCATTTCCCGGTGTGAAAACACCAGTTTTATATTCCTGGTCAGTTGAACATCGCAGCTTGTACAAAATTCTCATAGACAATTTAATTAAAAGATATAAATTGGCCTCTCGTATTTGTTGGCTCATCAGAAGAGAATATATAATACTCGACATTCAGTTCATGTCACGTCACAAGTATCAGATTATATGCCTTAATATCCGATTATATGTTCAGTTCCCGGTGTGGGAACACCTGTTTTATATTCCTGGTCAGTTGAACATCGCAGCTTGTACAACATTCTCATAGACAATTTAATTAAAAGATATAAATTGGCCTCTCGTATTTGTTGGCTTGATTACAAGAGAATATATAATACTCGACATTCAGTTCATGTCACGTCACAAGTATCAGATTATATGCCTTACTTATGTGTTCCCGATAAATAGGAAACGCCTTCATACGTCAACGTCCCATATGGTCTAGTGGTTAGGATTCGGCGCTTTCACCGCGAAGGCCCGGGTTCAATTCCCGGTGTGGGAACACCAGTTTTAGATTCCTGGTCAGTTGAACATCGCAGCTTGTACAAAATTCTCATAGACAATTTAATTAAAAGATATAAATTGGCCTCTCGTATTTGTTGGCTTGATTACAAGAGAATATATATAATTCACGACATTCAGTTCATGTCACGTCACGTCACAAGTATACGATTATATGCCTTACTTATGTGTTCCCGATAAATAGGAAACGCCTTCATACGTCAACGTCCCATATGATCTAGTGGTTAGGATTTGGCGCTCTCACCGCCATGGCCCGGGTTCATTTCCCGGTGTGAGAACACCAGTTTTATATTCCTGGTCAGTTGAACATCGCAGCTTGTACAACATTCTCATAGACAATTTAATTAAAAGATATAAATTGGCCTCTCGTATTTGTTGGCTTGATTACAAGAGAATATATAATACTCGACATTCAGTTCATGTCACGTCACAAGTATCAGATTATATGCCTTACTTATGTGTTCCCGATAAATAGGAAACGCCTTCATACGTCAACGTCCCATATGGTCTAGTGGTTAGGATTTGGCGCTTTCACCGCCAAGGCCCGGGTTCAATTCCCGGTGTGGGAACACCTGTTTTAGATTCCTGGTCAGTTGAACATCGCAGCTTGTACAAAATTCTCATAGACAATTTAATTAAAAGATATAAATTGGCCTCTCGTATTTGTTGGCTTGATTACAAGAGAATATATATAATTCACGACATTCAGTTCATGTCACGTCACGTCACAAGTATACGATTATATGCCTTACTTATGTGTTCCCGATAAATAGGAAACGCCTTCATATGTCAACGTCCCATATGATCTAGTGGTTAGGATTTGGCGCACTCACCGCCATGGCCCGGGTTCATTTCCCGGTGTGAAAACACCAGTTTTATATTCCTGGTCAGTTGAACATCGCAGCTTGTACAAAATTCTCATAGACAATTTAATTAAAAGATATAAATTGGCCTCTCGTATTTGTTGGCTCATCAGAAGAGAATATATAATACTCGACATTCAGTTCATGTCACGTCACAAGTATCAGATTATATGCCTTAATATCCGATTATATGTTCAGTTCCCGGTGTGGGAACACCTGTTTTATATTCCTGGTCAGTTGAACATCGCAGCTTGTACAACATTCTCATAGACAATTTAATTAAAAGATATAAATTGGCCTCTCGTATTTGTTGGCTTGATTACAAGAGAATATATAATACTCGACATTCAGTTCATGTCACGTCACAAGTATCAGATTATATGCCTTACTTATGTGTTCCCGATAAATAGGAAACGCCTTCATACGTCAACGTCCCATATGGTCTAGTGGTTAGGATTCGGCGCTTTCACCGCGAAGGCCCGGGTTCAATTCCCGGTGTGGGAACACCAGTTTTAGATTCCTGGTCAGTTGAACATCGCAGCTTGTACAAAATTCTCATAGACAATTTAATTAAAAGATATAAATTGGCCTCTCGTATTTGTTGGCTTGATTACAAGAGAATATATATAATTCATGACATTCAGTTCATGTCACGTCACGTCACAAGTATACGATTATATGCCTTACTTATGTGTTCCCGATAAATAGGAAACGCCTTCATACGTCAACGTCCCATATGATCTAGTGGTTAGGATTTGGCGCTCTCACCGCCATGGCCCGGGTTCGTTTCCCGGTGTGAAAACACCAGTTTTATATTCCTGGTCAGGTGAACATCGCAGCTTGTACAACATTCTCATAGACAATTTAATTAAAAGATATAAATTGGCCTCTCGTATTTGTTGGCTTGATTACAAGAGAATATATAATACTCGACATTCAGTTCATGTCACGTCACAAGTATCAGATTATATGCCTTACTTATGTGTTCCCGATAAATAGGAAACGCCTTCATACGTCAACGTCCCATATGATCTAGTGGTTAGGATTTGGCGCTCTCACCGCCATGGCCCGGGTTCATTTCCCGGTGTGAGAACACCAGTTTTATATTCCTGGTCAGTTGAACATCGCAGCTTGTACAACATTCTCATAGACAATTTAATTAAAAGATATAAATTGGCCTCTCGTATTTGTTGGCTTGAGTACAAGAGAATATATTATCCTCGACATTCAGTTCATGTCACGTCACAAGTATCAGATTATATGCCTTACTTATGTGTTCCCAATAAATAGGAAACGCCTTCATACGTCAACCTCCCATATGATCTAGTGGTTAGGATTTGGCGCTCTCACCGCCATGGCCCGGGTTCATTTCCCGGTGTGAGAACACCAGTTTTATATTGCTGGTCAGTTGAACATCGCAGCTTGTACAACATTCTCATAGACAATTTAATTAAAAGATATAAATTGGCCTCTCGTATTTGTTGGCTTGATTACAAGAGAATATATAATACTCGACATTCAGTTCATGTCACGTCACAAGTATCAGATTATATGCCTTACTTATGTGTTCCCGTTAAATAGGAAACGCCTTCATACTTCAACGTCCCATATGGTCTAGTGGTTAGGATTTGGCGCTTTCACCGCCAAGGCCCGGGTTCAATTCCCGGTGTGGGAACATCTGTTTTAGATTCCTGGTCAGTTCAACATCGCAGCTTGTACAAAATTCTCATAGACAATTTAATTAAAAGATATAAATTGGCCTCTCGTATTTGTTGGCTTGATTACAAGAGAATATATAATACTCGACATTCAGTTCATGTCACGTCACAAGTATCAGATTATATGCCTTACTTATGTGTTCCCGATAAATAGGAAACGCCTTCATACGTCAACGTCCCATATGGTCTAGTGGTTAGGATTTGGCGCTTTCACCGCCAAGGCCCGGGTTCAATTCCCGGTGTGGGAACACCTGTTTTAGATTCCTGGTCAGTTGAACATCGCAGCTTGTACAAAATTCTCATAGACAATTTAATTAAAAGATATAAATTGGCCTCTCGTATTTGTTGGCTTGATTACAAGAGAATATATATAATTCACGACATTCAGTTCATGTCAAGTCACGTCACAAGTATACGATTATATGCCTTACTTATGTGTTCCCGATAAATAGGAAACGCCTTCATACGTCAACGTCCCATATGATCTAGTGGTTAGGATTTGGCGCTCTCACCGCCATGGCCCGGGTTCATTTCCCGGTGTGAGAACACCAGTTTTATATTCCTGGTCAGTTGAACATCGCAGCTTGTACAACATTCTCATAGACAATTTAATTAAAAGATATAAATTGGCCTCTCGTATTTGTTGGCTTGATTACAAGAGAATATATAATACTCGACATTCAGTTCATGTCACGTCACAAGTATCAGATTATATGCCTTACTTATGTGTTCCCGATAAATAGGAAACGCCTTCATACGTCAATGTCCCATATGGTCTAGTGGTTAGGATTTGGCGCTTTCACCGCCAAGGCCCGGGTTCAATTCCCGGTGTGGGAACACCTGTTTTAGATTCCTGGTCAGTTGAACATCGCAGCTTGTACAAAATTCTCATAGACAATTTAATTAAAAGATATAAATTGGCCTCTCGTATTTGTTGGCTTGATTACAAGAGAATATATATAATTCACGACATTCAGTTCATGTCACGTCACGTCACAAGTATACGATTATATGCCTTACTTATGTGTTCCCGATAAATAGGAAACGCCTTCATACGTCAACGTCCCATATGATCTAGTGGTTAGGATTTGGCGCACTCACCGCCATGGCCCGGGTTCATTTCCCGGTGTGAAAACACCAGTTTTATATTCCTGGTCAGTTGAACATCGCAGCTTGTACAAAATTCTCATAGACAATTTAATTAAAAGATATAAATTGGCCTCTCGTATTTGTTGGCTCATCAGAAGAGAATATATAATACTCGACATTCAGTTCATGTCACGTCACAAGTATCAGATTATATGCCTTAATATCCGATTATATGTTCAGTTCCCGGTGTGGGAACACCTGTTTTATATTCCTGGTCAGTTGAACTTCGCAGCTTGTACAACATTCTCATAGACAATTTAATTAAAAGATATAAATTGGCCTCTCGTATTTGTTGGCTTGATTACAAGAGAATAAATAATAATCGACATTCAGTTCATGTCACGTCACAAGTATCAGATTATATGCCTTACTTATGTGTTCCCGATAAATAGGAAACGCCTTCATACGTCAACGTCCCATATGATCTAGTGGTTAGGATTTGGCGCTCTCACCGCCATGGCCCGGGTTCATTTCCCGGTGTGAGAACACCAGTTTTATATTGCTGGTCAGTTGAACATCGCAGCTTGTACAACATTCTCATAGACAATTTAATTAAAAGATATAAATTGGCCTCTCGTATTTGTTGGCTTGATTACAAGAGAATATATAATACTCGACATTCAGTTCATGTCACGTCACAAGTATCAGATTATATGCCTTACTTATGTGTTCCCGATAAATAGGAATCGCCTTCATACATCAACGTCCCATATGATCTAGTGGTTAGGATTTGGCGCTCTCACCGCCATGGCCCGGGTTCAATTCCCGGTGTGGGAACACCAGTTTTATATTCCTGGTCAGTTGAACATCGCAGCTTGTATACAATTCTCAGAGACAATTTAATTAAAAGATATAAATTGGCCTCTCGTATTTGTTGCCTTATTACAAGAGAATATGTAATACACGACGTGCAGTTCATGTCAGAAGTATCCGATTGCATGCCATACTTGTGTTTTCCCGATAAATAGGAATCGCCTTCCAATTCCATCGTCCCATATGGTCTAGTGGTTAGGATTCGGCGCTTTTACCGCGAAGGCCCGGGTTCAATTCCCGGTGTGGGAACACCAGTTTTAGATTCCTGGTCAGTTGAACATCGCAGCTTGTACAAAATTCTCATAGACAATTTAATTAAAAGATATAAATTGGCCTCTCGTATTTGTTGGCTCATCAGAAGAGAATATATAATACTCGACATTCAGTTCATGTCACGTCACAAGTATCAGATTATATGCCTTAATATCCGATTATATGTTCAGTTCCCGGTGTGGGAACACCTGTTTTATATTCCTGGTCAGTTGAACATCGCAGCTTGTACAACATTCTCATAGACAATTTAATTAAAAGATATGAATTGGCCTCTCGTATTTGTTGGCTTGATTACAAGAGAATATATAATACTCGACATTCAGTTCATGTCACGTCACAAGTATCAGATTATATGCCTTACTTATGTGTTCCCGATAAATAGGAAACGCCTTCATACGTCAACGTCCCATATGGTCTAGTGGTTAGGATTTGGCGCTTTCACCGCCAAGGCCCGGGTTCAATTCCCGGTGTGGGAACACCTGTTTTAGATTCCTGGTCAGTTGAACATCGCAGCTTGTACAAAATTCTCATAGACAATTTAATTAAAAGATATAAATTGGCCTCTCGTATTTGTTGGCTTGATTACAAGAGAATATATATAATTCACGACATTCAGTTCATGTCACGTCACGTCACAAGTATACGATTATATGCCTTACTTATGTGTTCCCGATAAATAGGAAACGCCTTCATACGTCAACGTCCCATATGATCTAGTGGTTAGGATTTGGCGCTCTCACCGCCATGGCCCGGGTTCATTTCCCGGTGTGAGAACACCAGTTTTATATTCCTGGTCAGTTGAACATCGCAGCTTGTACAACATTCTCATAGACAATTTAATTAAAAGATATAAATTGGCCTCTCGTATTTGTTGGCTTGATTACAAGAGAATATATAATACTCGACATTCAGTTCATGTCACGTCACAAGTATCAGATTATATGCCTTACTTATGTGTTCCCGATAAATAGGAAACGCCTTCATACGTCAACGTCCCATATGGTCTAGTGGTTAGGATTTGGCGCTTTCACCGCCAAGGCCCGGGTTCAATTCCCGGTGTGGGAACACCTGTTTTAGATTCCTGGTCAGTTGAACATCGCAGCTTGTACAAAATTCTCATAGACAATTTAATTAAAAGATATAAATTGGCCTCTCGTATTTGTTGGCTTGATTACAAGAGAATATATATAATTCACGACATTCAGTTCATGTCACGTCACGTCACAAGTATACGATTATATGCCTTACTTATGTGTTCCCGATAAATAGGAAACGCCTTCATACGTCAACGTCCCATATGATCTAGTGGTTAGGATTTGGCGCACTCACCGCCATGGCCCGGGTTCATTTCCCGGTGTGAAAACACCAGTTTTATATTCCTGGTCAGTTGAACATCGCAGCTTGTACAAAATTCTCATAGACAATTTAATTAAAAGATATAAATTGGCCTCTCGTATTTGTTGGCTCATCAGAAGAGAATATATAATACTCGACATTCAGTTCATGTCACGTCACAAGTATCAGATTATATGCCTTAATATCCGATTATATGTTCAGTTCCCGGTGTGGGAACACCTGTTTTATATTCCTGGTCAGTTGAACATCGCAGCTTGTACAACATTCTCATAGACAATTTAATTAAAAGATATAAATTGGCCTCTCGTATTTGTTGGCTTGATTACAAGAGAATAAATAATAATCGACATTCAGTTCATGTCACGTCACAAGTATCAGATTATATGCCTTACTTATGTGTTCCCGATAAATAGGAAACGCCTTCATACGTCAACGTCCCATATGATCTAGTGGTTAGGATTTGGCGCTCTCACCGCCATGGCCCGGGTTCATTTCCCGGTGTGAGAACACCAGTTTTATATTGCTGGTCAGTTGAACATCGCAGCTTGTACAACATTCTCATAGACAATTTAATTAAAAGATATAAATTGGCCTCTCGTATTTGTTGGCTTGATTACAAGAGAATATATAATACTCGACATTCAGTTCATGTCACGTCACAAGTATCAGATTATATGCCTTACTTATGTGTTCCCGATAAATAGGAATCGCCTTCATACATCAACGTCCCATATGATCTAGTGGTTAGGATTTGGCGCTCTCACCGCCATGGCCCGGGTTCAATTCCCGGTGTGGGAACACCAGTTTTATATTCCTGGTCAGTTGAACATCGCAGCTTGTATACAATTCTCAGAGACAATTTAATTAAAAGATATAAATTGGCCTCTCGTATTTGTTGCCTTATTACAAGAGAATATGTAATACACGACGTGCAGTTCATGTCAGAAGTATCCGATTGCATGCCATACTTGTGTTTTCCCGATAAATAGGAATCGCCTTCCAATTCCATCGTCCCATATGGTCTAGTGGTTAGGATTCGGCGCTTTTACCGCGAAGGCCCGGGTTCAATTCCCGGTGTGGGAACACCAGTTTTAGATTCCTGGTCAGTTGAACATCGCAGCTTGTACAAAATTCTCATAGACAATTTAATTAAAAGATATAAATTGGCCTCTCGTATTTGTTGGCTCATCAGAAGAGAATATATAATACTCGACATTCAGTTCATGTCACGTCACAAGTATCAGATTATATGCCTTAATATCCGATTATATGTTCAGTTCCCGGTGTGGGAACACCTGTTTTATATTCCTGGTCAGTTGAACATCGCAGCTTGTACAACATTCTCATAGACAATTTAATTAAAAGATATAAATTGGCCTCTCGTATTTGTTGGCTTGATTACAAGAGAATAAATAATAATCGACATTCAGTTCATGTCACGTCACAAGTATCAGATTATATGCCTTACTTATGTGTTCCCGATAAATAGGAAACGCCTTCATACGTCAACGTCCCATATGATCTAGTGGTTAGGATTTGGCGCTCTCACCGCCATGGCCCGGGTTCATTTCCCGGTGTGAGAACACCAGTTTTATATTGCTGGTCAGTTGAACATCGCAGCTTGTACAACATTCTCATAGACAATTTAATTAAAAGATATAAATTGGCCTCTCGTATTTGTTGGCTTGATTACAAGAGAATATATAATACTCGACATTCAGTTCATGTCACGTCACAAGTATCAGATTATATGCCTTACTTATGTGTTCCCGATAAATAGGAAACGCCTTCATACATCAACGTCCCATATGATCTAGTGGTTAGGATTTGGCGCTCTCACCGCCATGGCCCGGGTTCAATTCCCGGTGTGGGAACACCAGTTTTATATTCCTGGTCAGTTGAACATCGCAGCTTGTATACAATTCTCAGAGACAATTTAATTAAAAGATATAAATTGGCCTCTCGTATTTGTTGGCTTGATTACAAGAGAATATATATAATTCACGACATTCAGTTCATGTCACGTCACGTCACAAGTATACGATTATATGCCTTACTTATGTGTTCCCGATAAATAGGAAACGCCTACATACGTCAACGTCCCATATGATCTAGTGGTTAGGATTTGGCGCTCTCACCGCCATGGCCCGGGTTCGTTTCCCGGTGTGAAAACACCAGTTTTATATTCCTGGTCAGTTGAACATCGCAGCTTGTACAACATTCTCATAGACAATTTAATTAAAAGATATAAATTGGCCTCTCGTATTTGTTGGCTTGATTACAAGAGAATATATAATACTCGACATTCAGTTCATGTCACGTCACAAGTATCAGATTATATGCCTTACTTATGTGTTCCCAATAAATAGGAAACGCCTTCATACGTCAACGTCCCATATGATCTAGTGGTTAGGATTTGGCGCTCTCACCGCCATGGCCCGGGTTCATTTCCCGGTGTGAGAACACCAGTTTTATATTCCTGGTCAGTTGAACATCGCAGCTTGTACAAAATTCTCATAGACAATTTAATTAAAAGATATAAATTGGCCTCTCGTATTTGTTGGCTTGATTACAAGAGAATATATAATACTCGACATTCAGTTCATGTCACGTCACAAGTATCAGATTATATGCCTTACTTATGTGTTCCCGATAAATAGGAAACGCCTTCATACGTCAACGTCCCATATGGTCTAGTGGTTAGGATTCGGCGCTTTCACCGCGAAGGCCCGGGTTCAATTCCCGGTGTGGGAACACCAGTTTTAGATTCCTGGTCAGTTGAACATCGCAGCTTGTACAAAATTCTCATAGACAATTTAATTAAAAGATATAAATTGGCCTCTCGTATTTGTTGGCTTGATTACAAGAGAATATATATAATTCACGACATTCAGTTCATGTCACGTCACGTCACAAGTATACGATTATATGCCTTACTTATGCGTTCCCGATAAATAGGAAACGCCTTCATACGTCAACGTCCCATATGATCTAGTGGTTAGGATTTGGCGCTCTCACCGCCATGGCCCGGGTTCGTTTCCCGGTGTGAAAACACCAGTTTTATATTCCTGGTCAGTTGAACATCGCAGCTTGTACAACATTCTCATAGACAATTTAATTAAAAGATATAAATTGGCCTCTCGTATTTGTTGGCTTGATTACAAGAGAATATATAATACTCGACATTCAGTTCATGTCACGTCACAAGTATCAGATTATATGCCTTACTTATGTGTTCCCGATAAATAGGAAACGCCTTCATACGTCAACGTCCCATATGATCTAGTGGTTAGGATTTGGCGCTCTCACCGCCATGGCCCGGGTTCATTTCCCGGTGTGAGAACACCAGTTTTATATTCCTGGTCAGTTGAACATCGCAGCTTGTACAACATTCTCATAGACAATTTAATTAAAAGATATAAATTGGCCTCTCGTATTTGTTGGCTTGAGTACAAGAGAATATATTATCCTCGACATTCAGTTCATGTCACGTCACAAGTATCAGATTATATGCCTTACTTATGTGTTCCCAATAAATAGGAAACGCCTTCATACGTCAACCTCCCATATGATCTAGTGGTTAGGATTTGGCGCTCTCACCGCCATGGCCCGGGTTCATTTCCCGGTGTGAGAACACCAGTTTTATATTGCTGGTCAGTTGAACATCGCAGCTTGTACAACATTCTCATAGACAATTTAATTAAAAGATATAAATTGGCCTCTCGTATTTGTTGGCTTGATTACAAGAGAATATATAATACTCGACATTCAGTTCATGTCACGTCACAAGTATCAGATTATATGCCTTACTTATGTGTTCCCGTTAAATAGGAAACGCCTTCATACTTCAACGTCCCATATGGTCTAGTGGTTAGGATTTGGCGCTTTCACCGCCAAGGCCCGGGTTCAATTCCCGGTGTGGGAACATCTGTTTTAGATTCCTGGTCAGTTCAACATCGCAGCTTGTACAAAATTCTCATAGACAATTTAATTAAAAGATATAAATTGGCCTCTCGTATTTGTTGGCTTGATTACAAGAGAATATATAATACTCGACATTCAGTTCATGTCACGTCACAAGTATCAGATTATATGCCTTACTTATGTGTTCCCGATAAATAGGAAACGCCTTCATACGTCAACGTCCCATATGGTCTAGTGGTTAGGATTTGGCGCTTTCACCGCCAAGGCCCGGGTTCAATTCCCGGTGTGGGAACACCTGTTTTAGATTCCTGGTCAGTTGAACATCGCAGCTTGTACAAAATTCTCATAGACAATTTAATTAAAAGATATAAATTGGCCTCTCGTATTTGTTGGCTTGATTACAAGAGAATATATATAATTCACGACATTCAGTTCATGTCACGTCACGTCACAAGTATACGATTATATGCCTTACTTATGTGTTCCCGATAAATAGGAAACGCCTTCATACGTCAACGTCCCATATGATCTAGTGGTTAGGATTTGGCGCTCTCACCGCCATGGCCCGGGTTCATTTCCCGGTGTGAGAACACCAGTTTTATATTCCTGGTCAGTTGAACATCGCAGCTTGTACAACATTCTCATAGACAATTTAATTAAAAGATATAAATTGGCCTCTCGTATTTGTTGGCTTGATTACAAGAGAATATATAATACTCGACATTCAGTTCATGTCACGTCACAAGTATCAGATTATATGCCTTACTTATGTGTTCCCGATAAATAGGAAACGCCTTCATACGTCAACGTCCCATATGGTCTAGTGGTTAGGATTTGGCGCTTTCACCGCCAAGGCCCGGGTTCAATTCCCGGTGTGGGAACACCTGTTTTAGATTCCTGGTCAGTTGAACATCGCAGCTTGTACAAAATTCTCATAGACAATTTAATTAAAAGATATAAATTGGCCTCTCGTATTTGTTGGCTTGATTACAAGAGAATATATATAATTCACGACATTCAGTTCATGTCACGTCACGTCACAAGTATACGATTATATGCCTTACTTATGTGTTCCCGATAAATAGGAAACGCCTTCATACGTCAACGTCCCATATGATCTAGTGGTTAGGATTTGGCGCACTCACCGCCATGGCCCGGGTTCATTTCCCGGTGTGAAAACACCAGTTTTATATTCCTGGTCAGTTGAACATCGCAGCTTGTACAAAATTCTCATAGACAATTTAATTAAAAGATATAAATTGGCCTCTCGTATTTGTTGGCTCATCAGAAGAGAATATATAATACTCGACATTCAGTTCATGTCACGTCACAAGTATCAGATTATATGCCTTAATATCCGATTATATGTTCAGTTCCCGGTGTGGGAACACCTGTTTTATATTCCTGGTCAGTTGAACATCGCAGCTTGTACAACATTCTCATAGACAATTTAATTAAAAGATATAAATTGGCCTCTCGTATTTGTTGGCTTGATTACAAGAGAATAAATAATAATCGACATTCAGTTCATGTCACGTCACAAGTATCAGATTATATGCCTTACTTATGTGTTCCCGATAAATAGGAAACGCCTTCATACGTCAACGTCCCATATGATCTAGTGGTTAGGATTTGGCGCTCTCACCGCCATGGCCCGGGTTCATTTCCCGGTGTGAGAACACCAGTTTTATATTGCTGGTCAGTTGAACATCGCAGCTTGTACAACATTCTCATAGACAATTTAATTAAAAGATATAAATTGGCCTCTCGTATTTGTTGGCTTGATTACAAGAGAATATATAATACTCGACATTCAGTTCATGTCACGTCACAAGTATCAGATTATATGCCTTACTTATGTGTTCCCGATAAATAGGAAACGCCTTCATACATCAACGTCCCATATGATCTAGTGGTTAGGATTTGGCGCTCTCACCGCCATGGCCCGGGTTCAATTCCCGGTGTGGGAACACCAGTTTTATATTCCTGGTCAGTTGAACATCGCAGCTTGTATACAATTCTCAGAGACAATTTAATTAAAAGATATAAATTGGCCTCTCGTATTTGTTGCCTTATTACAAGAGAATATGTAATACACGACGTGCAGTTCATGTCAGAAGTATCCGATTGCATGCCATACTTGTGTTTTCCCGATAAATAGGAATCGCCTTCCAATTCCATCGTCCCATATGGTCTAGTGGTTAGGATTCGGCGCTTTTACCGCGAAGGCCCGGGTTCAATTCCCGGTGTGGGAACACCAGTTTTAGATTCCTGGTCAGTTGAACATCGCAGCTTGTACAAAATTCTCATAGACAATTTAATTAAAAGATATAAATTGGCCTCTCGTATTTGTTGGCTCATCAGAAGAGAATATATAATACTCGACATTCAGTTCATGTCACGTCACAAGTATCAGATTATATGCCTTAATATCCGATTATATGTTCAGTTCCCGGTGTGGGAACACCTGTTTTATATTCCTGGTCAGTTGAACATCGCAGCTTGTACAACATTCTCATAGACAATTTAATTAAAAGATATAAATTGGCCTCTCGTATTTGTTGGCTTGATTACAAGAGAATAAATAATAATCGACATTCAGTTCATGTCACGTCACAAGTATCAGATTATATGCCTTACTTATGTGTTCCCGATAAATAGGAAACGCCTTCATACGTCAACGTCCCATATGATCTAGTGGTTAGGATTTGGCGCTCTCACCGCCATGGCCCGGGTTCATTTCCCGGTGTGAGAACACCAGTTTTATATTGCTGGTCAGTTGAACATCGCAGCTTGTACAACATTCTCATAGACAATTTAATTAAAAGATATAAATTGGCCTCTCGTATTTGTTGGCTTGATTACAAGAGAATATATAATACTCGACATTCAGTTCATGTCACGTCACAAGTATCAGATTATATGCCTTACTTATGTGTTCCCGATAAATAGGAAACGCCTTCATACATCAACGTCCCATATGATCTAGTGGTTAGGATTTGGCGCTCTCACCGCCATGGCCCGGGTTCAATTCCCGGTGTGGGAACACCAGTTTTATATTCCTGGTCAGTTGAACATCGCAGCTTGTATACAATTCTCAGAGACAATTTAATTAAAAGATATAAATTGGCCTCTCGTATTTGTTGGCTTGATTACAAGAGAATATATATAATTCACGACATTCAGTTCATGTCACGTCACGTCACAAGTATACGATTATATGCCTTACTTATGTGTTCCCGATAAATAGGAAACGCCTACATACGTCAACGTCCCATATGATCTAGTGGTTAGGATTTGGCGCTCTCACCGCCATGGCTCGGGTTCGTTTCCCGGTGTGAAAACACCAGTTTTATATTCCTGGTCAGTTGAACATCGCAGCTTGTACAACATTCTCATAGACAATTTAATTAAAAGATATAAATTGGCCTCTCGTATTTGTTGGCTTGATTACAAGAGAATATATAATACTCGACATTCAGTTCATGTCACGTCACAAGTATCAGATTATATGCCTTACTTATGTGTTCCCGATAAATAGGAAACGCCTTCATACGTCAACGTCCCATATGATCTAGTGGTTAGGATTTGGCGCTCTCACCGCCATGGCCCGGGTTCATTTCCCGGTGTGAGAACACCAGTTTTATATTCCTGGTCAGTTGAACATCGCAGCTTGTACAACATTCTCATAGACAATTTAATTAAAAGATATAAATTGGCCTCTCGTATTTGTTGGCTTGAGCAAGAGAATATATCATCCTCGACATTCAGTTCATGTCACGTCACAAGTATCAGATTATATGCCTTACTTATGTGTTCCCGATAAATAGGAAACGCCTTCATACGTCAACGTCCCATATGATCTAGTGGTTAGGATTTGGCGCTCTCACCGCCATGGCCCGGGTTCATTTCCCGGTGTGAGAACACCAGTTTTATATATTGCTGGTCAGTTGAACATCGCAGCTTGTACAACATTCTCATAGACAATTTAATTAAAAGATATAAATTGGCCTCTCGAATTTGTTGGCTTGATTACAAGAGAATATATAATACTCGACATTCAGTTCATGTCACGTCTCAAGTATCAGATTATATGCCTTACTTATGTGTTCCCGATAAATAGGAAACCCCTTCATACGTCAACGTCCCATATGGTCTAGTGGTTAGGATTTGGCGCTTTCACCGCCAAGGCCGGGGTTCAATTCCCGGTGTGGGAACACCTGTTTTAGATTCCTGGTCAGTTGAACATCGCAGCTTGTACAAAATTCTCATAGACAATTTAATTAAAAGATATAAATTGGCCTCTCGTATTTGTTGGCTTGATTACAAGAGAATATATATATAATTCACGACATTCAGTCATGTCACGTCACGTCACAAGTATACGATTATATGCCTTACTTATGTGTTCCCGATAAATAGGAAACGCCTTCATACGTCAACGTCCCATATGATCTAGTGGTTAGGATTTGGCGCTCTCACCGCCATGGCCCGGGTTCATTTCCCGGTGTGAGAACACCAGTTTTATATTCCTGGTCAGTTGAACATCGCAGCTTGTACAACATTCTCATAGACAATTTAATTAAAAGATATAAATTGGCCTCTCGTATTTGTTGGCTTGATTACAAGAGAATATATAATACTCGACACTCAGTTCATGTCACGTCACAAGTATCAGATTATATGCCTTACTTATGTGTTCCCGATAAATAGGAAACGCCTTCATACGTCAACGTCCCATATGGTCTAGTGGTTAGGATTCGGCGCTTTCACCGCGAAGGCCCGGGTTCAATTCCCGGTGTGGGAACACCAGTTTTAGATTCCTGGTCAGTTGAACATCGCAGCTTGTACAAAATTCTCATAGACAATTTAATTAAAAGATATAAATTGGCCTCTCGTATTTGTTGGCTTGATTACAAGAGAATATATATAATTCACGACATTCAGTTCATGTCACGTCACGTCACAAGTATACGATTATATGCCTTACTTATGTGTTCCCGATAAATAGGAACGCCTTCATACGTCAACGTCCCATATGATCTAGTGGTTAGGATTTGGCGCTCTCACCGCCATGGCCCGGGTTCGTTTCCCGGTGTGAAAACACCAGTTTTATATTCCTGGTCAGTTGAACATCGCAGCTTGTACAACATTCTCATAGACAATTTAATTAAAAGATATAAATTGGCCTCGCGTATTTGTTGGCTTGATTACAAGAGAATATATAATACTCGACATTCAGTTCATGTCACGTCACAAGTATCAGATTATATGCCTTACTTATGTGTTCCCGATAAATAGGAAACGCCCTTCATACGTCAACGTCCCATATGATCTAGTGGTTAGGATTTGGCGCTCTCACCGCCATGGCCCGGGTTCATTTCCCGGTGTGAGAACACCAGTTTTATATTCCTGGTCAGTTGAACATCGCAGCTTGTACAACATTCTCATAGACAATTTAATTAAAAAGATATAAATTGGCCTCTCGTATTTGTTGGCTTGAGTACAAGAGAATATATTATCCTCGACATTCAGTTCATGTCACGTCACAAGTATCAGATTATATGCCTTACTTATGTGTTCCCGATAAATAGGAAACGCCTTCATACGTCAACGTCCCATATGATCTAGTGGTTAGGATTTGGCGCTCTCACCGCCATGGCCCGGGTTCATTTCCCGGTGTGAGAACACCAGTTTTATATTGCTGGTCAGTTGAACATCGCAGCTTGTACAACATTCTCATAGACAATTTAATTAAAAGATATAAATTGGCCTCTCGTATTTGTTGGCTTGATTACAAGAGAATATATAATACTCGACATTCAGTTCATGTCACGTCACAAGTATCAGATTATATGCCTTACTTATGTGTTCCCGTTAAATAGGAAACGCCTTCATACTTCAACGTCCCATATGGTCTAGTGGTTAGGATTTGGCGCTTTCACCGCCAAGGCCCGGGTTCAATCCCGGTGTGGGAACATCTGTTTTAGATTCCTGGTCAGTTCAACATCGCAGCTTGTACAAAATTCTCATAGACAATTTAATTAAAAGATATAAATTGGCCTCTCGTATTTGTTGGCTTGATTACAAGAGAATATATAATACTCGACATTCAGTTCATGTCACGTCACAAGTATCAGATTATATGCCTTACTTATGTGTTCCCGATAAATAGGAAACGCCTTCATACGTCAACGTCCCATATGGTCTAGTGGTTAGGATTTGGCGCTTTCACCGCCAAGGCCCGGGTTCAATTCCCGGTGTGGGAACACCTGTTTTAGATTCCTGGTCAGTTGAACATCGCAGCTTGTACAAAATTCTCATAGACAATTTAATTAAAAGATATAAATTGGCCTCTCGTATTTGTTGGCTTGATTACAAGAGAATATATATAATTCACGACATTCAGTTCATGTCACGTCACGTCACAAGTATACGATTATATGCCTTACTTATGTGTTCCCGATAAATAGGAAACGCCTTCATACGTCAACGTCCCATATGATCTAGTGGTTAGGATTTGGCGCTCTCACCGCCATGGCCCGGGTTCATTTCCCGGTGTGTGAACACCAGTTTTATATTCCTGGTCAGTTGAACATCGCAGCTTGTACAACATTCTCATAGACAATTTAATTAAAAGATATAAATTGGCCTCTCGTATTTGTTGGCTTGATTACAAGAGAATATATAATACTCGACATTCAGTTCATGTCACGTCACAAGTATCAGATTATATGCCTTACTTATGTGTTCCCGATAAATAGGAAACGCCTTCATACGTCAACGTCCCATATGGTCTAGTGGTTAGGATTTGGCGCTTTCACCGCCAAGGCCCGGGTTCAATTCCCGGTGTGGGAACACCTGTTTTAGATTCCTGGTCAGTTGAACATCGCAGCTTGTACAAAATTCTCATAGACAATTTAATTAAAAGATATAAATTGGCCTCTCGTATTTGTTGGCTTGATTACAAGAGAATATATATATAATTCACGACATTCAGTTCATGTCACGTCACGTCACAAGTATACGATTATATGCCTTACTTATGTGTTCCCGATAAATAGGAAACGCCTTCATACGTCAACGTCCCATATGATCTAGTGGTTAGGATTTGGCGCACTCACCGCCATGGCCCGGGTTCCTTTCCCGGTGTGAAAACACCAGTTTTATATTCCTGGTCAGTTGAACATCGCAGCTTGTACAAAATTCTCATAGACAATTTAATTAAAAGATATAAATTGGCCTCTCGTATTTGTTGGCTCATCAGAAGAGAATATATAATACTCGACATTCAGTTCATGTCACGTCACAAGTATCAGATTATATGCCTTAATATCCGATTATATGTTCAGTTCCCGGTGTGGGAACACCTGTTTTATATTCCTGGTCAGTTGAACATCGCAGCTTGTACAACATTCTCATAGACAATTTAATTAAAAGATATAAATTGGCCTCTCGTATTTGTTGGCTTGATTACAAGAGAATAAATAATAATCGACATTCAGTTCATGTCACGTCACAAGTATCAGATTATATGCCTTACTTATGTGTTCCCGATAAATAGGAAACGCCTTCATACGTCAACGTCCCATATGATCTAGTGGTTAGGATTTGGCGCTCTCACCGCCATGGCCCGGGTTCATTTCCCGGTGTGAGAACACCAGTTTTATATTGCTGGTCAGTTGAACATCGCAGCTTGTACAACATTCTCATAGACAATTTAATTAAAAGATATAAATTGGCCTCTCGTATTTGTTGGCTTGATTGCAAGAGAATATATAATACTCGACATTCAGTTCATGTCACGTCACAAGTATCAGATTATATGCCTTACTTATGTGTTCCCGTTAAATAGGAAACGCCTTCATACTTCAACGTCCCATATGGTCTAGTGGTTAGGATTTGGCGCTTTCACCGCCAAGGCCCGGGTTCAATTCCCGTTGTGGGAACACCTGTTTTAGATTCCTGGTCAATTGAACATCGCAGCTTGTACAACATTCTCATAGACAATTTAATTAAAAGATATAAATTGGCCTCTCGTATTTGTTGGCTTGATTACAAGAGAATATATAATACTCGACATTCAGTTCATGTCACGTCACAAGTATCAGATTATATGCCTTACTTATGTGTTCCCGATAAATAGGAAACGCCTTCATACGTCAACGTCCCATATGATCTAGTGGTTAGGATTTGGCGCTCTCACCGCCATGGCCCGGGTTCAATTCCCGGTGTGGGAACACCAGTTTCATATTCCTGGTCAGTTGAACATCGCAGCTTGTATACAATTCTCAGAGACAATTTAATTAAAAGATATAAATTGGCCTCTCGTATTTGTTGGCTTGATTACAAGAGAATATGTAATACACGACGTGCAGTTCATGTCAGAAGTAGCCGATTGCATGCCATACTTGTGTTTTCCCGATAAATAGGAAATGCCTTCATACGTCAACATCCCATATGGTCTAGTGGTTAGGATTTGGCGCTCTCACCGCCAAGGCCCGGGTTCAATTCCCGGTGTGGGAACACCAGTTTTATATTCCTGGTCAGTTGAACATCGCAGCTTGTATACAATTCTCAGAGACAATTTAATTAAAAGATATAAATTGGCCTCTCGTATTTGTTGCCTTATTACAAGAGAATATGTAATACACGACGTGCAGTTCATGTCAGAAGTATCCGATTGCATGCCATACTTGTGTTTTCCCGATAAATAGGAATCGCCTTCCAATGTCATCGTCCCATATGGTCTAGTGGGTAGGATTCGGCGCTTTCACCGCGAAGGCCCGGGTTCAATTCCCGGTGTGGGAACACCAGTTTTAGATTCCTGGTCAGTTGAACATCGCAGCTTGTACAAAATTCTCATAGACAATTTAATTAAAAGATATAAATTGGCCTCTCGTATTTGTTGGCTTGATTACAAGAGAATATATATAATTCACGACATTCAGTTCATGTCACGTCATGTCACAAGTATACGATTATATGCCTTACTTATGTGTTCCCGATAAATAGGAAACGCCTTCATACTACAACGTCCCATATGATTTAGTGGTTAGGATTTGGCGCTCTCACCGCCATGGCCCGGGTTCGTTTCCCGGTGTGAAAACACCAGTTTTATATTCCTGGTCAGTTGAACATCGCAGCTTGTACAACATTCTCATAGACAATTTAATTAAAAGATATAAATTGGCCTCTCGTATTTGTTGGCTTGATTACAAGAGAATATATAATACTCGACATTCAGTTCATGTCACGTCACAAGTATCAGATTATATGCCTTACTTATGTGTTCCCGATAAATAGGAAACGCCTTCATACGTCAACGTCCCATATGATCTAGTGGTTAGGATTTGGCGCTCTCACCGCCATGGCCCGGGTTCATTTCCCGGTGTGAGAACACCAGTTTTATATTCCTGGTCAGTTGAACATCGCAGCTTGTACAACATTCTCATAGACAATTTAATTAAAAGATATAAATTGGCCTCTCGTATTTGTTGGCTTGAGTACAAGAGAATATATTATCCTCGACATTCAGTTCATGTCACGTCACAAGTATCAGATTATATGCCTTACTTATGTGTTCCCGATAAATAGGAAACGCCTTCATACGTCAACGTCCCATATGGTCTAGTGGTTAGGATTTGGCGCTCTCACCGCCATGGCCCGGGTTCATTTCCCGGTGTGAGAACACCAGTTTTATATTGCTGGTCAGTTGAACATCGCAGCTTGTACAACATTCTCATAGACAATTTAATTAAAAGATATAAATTGGCCTCTCGTATTTGTTGGCTTGATTACAAGAGAATATATAATACTCGACATTCAGTTCATGTCACGTCACAAGTATCAGATTATATGCCTTACTTATTTATGTGTTCCCGTTAAATAGGAAACGCCTTCATACTTCAACGTCCCATATGGTCTAGTGATTAGGATTTGGCGCTTTCACCGCCAAGGCCCGGGTTCAATTCCCGGTGTGGGAACATCTGTTTTAGATTCCTGGTCAGTTCAACATCGCAGCTTGTACAAAATTCTCATAGACAATTTAATTAAAAGATATAAATTGGCCTCTCGTATTTGTTGGCTTGATTACAAGAGAATATATAATACTCGACATTCAGTTCATGTCACGTCACAAGTATCAGATTATATGCCTTACTTATGTGTTCCCGATAAATAGGAAACGCCTTCATACGTCAACGTCCCATATGGTCTAGTGGTTAGGATTTGGCGCTTTCACCGCCAAGGCCCGGGTTCAATTCCCGGTGTGGGAACACCTGTTTTAGATTCCTGGTCAGTTGAACATCGCAGCTTGTACAAAATTCTCATAGACAATTTAATTAAAAGATATAAATTGGCCTCTCGTATTTGTTGGCTTGATTACAAGAGAATATATATAATTCACGACATTCAGTTCATGTCACGTCACGTCACAAGTATACGATTATATGCCTTACTTATGTGTTCCCGATAAATAGGAAACGCCTTCATACGTCAACGTCCCATATGATCTAGTGGTTAGGATTTGGCGCTCTCACCGCCATGGCCCGGGTTCATTTCCCGGTGTGAGAACACCAGTTTTATATTCCTGGTCAGTTGAACATCGCAGCTTGTACAACATTCTCATAGACAATTTAATTAAAAGATATAAATTGGCCTCTCGTATTTGTTGGCTTGATTACAAGAGAATATATAATACTCGACATTCAGTTCATGTCACGTCACAAGTATCAGATTATATGCCTTACTTATGTGTTCCCGATAAATAGGAAACGCCTTCATACGTCAACGTCCCATATGGTCTAGTGGTTAGGATTTGGCGCTTTCACCGCCAAGGCCCGGGTTCAATTCCCGGTGTGGGAACACCTGTTTTAGATTCCTGGTCAGTTGAACATCGCAGCTTGTACAAAATTCTCATAGACAATTTAATTAAAAGATATAAATTGGCCTCTCGTATTTGTTGGCTTGATTACAAGAGAATATATATAATTCACGACATTCAGTTCATGTCACGTCACGTCACAAGTATACGATTATATGCCTTACTTATGTGTTCCCGATAAATAGGAAACGCCTTCATACGTCAACGTCCCATATGATCTAGTGGTTAGGATTTGGCGCACTCACCGCCATGGCCCGGGTTCATTTCCCGGTGTGAAAACACCAGTTTTATATTCCTGGTCAGTTGAACATCGCAGCTTGTACAAAATTCTCATAGACAATTTAATTAAAAGATATAAATTGGCCTCTCGTATTTGTTGGCTCATCAGAAGAGAATATATAATACTCGACATTCAGTTCATGTCACGTCACAAGTATCAGATTATATGCCTTAATATCCGATTATATGTTCAGTTCCCGGTGTGGGAACACCTGTTTTATATTCCTGGTCAGTTGAACATCGCAGCTTGTACAACATTCTCATAGACAATTTAATTAAAAGATATAAATTGGCCTCTCGTATTTGTTGGCTTGATTACAAGAGAATAAATAATAATCGACATTCAGTTCATGTCACGTCACAAGTATCAGATTATATGCCTTACTTATGTGTTCCCGATAAATAGGAAACGCCTTCATACGTCAACGTCCCATATGATCTAGTGGTTAGGATTTGGCGCTCTCACCGCCATGGCCCGGGTTCATTTCCCGGTGTGAGAACACCAGTTTTATATTGCTGGTCAGTTGAACATCGCAGCTTGTACAACATTCTCATAGACAATTTAATTAAAAGATATAAATTGGCCTCTCGTATTTGTTGGCTTGATTGCAAGAGAATATATAATACTCGACATTCAGTTCATGTCACGTCACAAGTATCAGATTATATGCCTTACTTATGTGTTCCCGTTAAATAGGAAACGCCTCCATACTTCAACGTCCCATATGGTCTAGTGGTTAGGATTTGGCGCTTTCACCGCCAAGGCCCGGGTTCAATTCCCGTTGTGGGAACACCTGTTTTAGATTCCTGGTCAGTTGAACATCGCAGCTTGTACAACATTCTCATAGACAATTTAATTAAAAGATATAAATTGGCCTCTCGTATTTGTTGGCTTGATTACAAGAGAATATATAATACTCGACATTCAGTTCATGTCACGTCACAAGTATCAGATTATATGCCTTACTTATGTGTTCCCGATAAATAGGAAACGCCTTCATACGTCAACGTCCCATATGATCTAGTGGTTAGGATTTGGCGCTCTCACCGCCATGGCCCGGGTTCAATTCCCGGTGTGGGAACACCAGTTTTATATTCCTGGTCAGTTGAACATCGCAGCTTGTATACAATTCTCAGAGACAATTTAATTAAAAGATATAAATTGGCCTCTCGTATTTGTTGGCTTGATTACAAGAGAATATGTAATACACGACGTGCAGTTCATGTCAGAAGTAGCCGATTGCATGCCATACTTGTGTTTTCCCGATAAATAGGAAATGCCTTCATACGTCAACATCCCATATGGTCTAGTGGTTAGGATTTGGCGCTCTCACCGCCAAGGCCCGGGTTCAATTCCCGGTGTGGGAACACCAGTTTTATATTCCTGGTCAGTTGAACATCGCAGCTTGTATACAATTCTCAGAGACAATTTAATTAAAAGATATAAATTGGCCTCTCGTATTTGTTGCCTTATTACAAGAGAATATGTAATACACGACGTGCAGTTCATGTCAGAAGTATCCGATTGCATGCCATACTTGTGTTTTCCCGATAAATAGGAATCGCCTTCCAATGTCATCGTCCCACATGGTCTAGTGGTTAGGATTCGGCGCTTTCACCGCGAAGGCCCGGGTTCAATTCCCGGTGTGGGAACACCAGTTTTAGATTCCTGGTCAGTTGAACATCGCAGCTTGTACAAAATTCTCATAGACAATTTAATTAAAAGATATAAATTGGCCTCTCGTATTTGTTGGCTTGATTACAAGAGAATATATATAATTCACGACATTCAGTTCATGTCACGTCACGTCACAAGTATACGATTATATGCCTTACTTATGTGTTCCCGATAAATAGGAAACGCCTTCATACTTCAACGTCCCATATGATCTAGTGGTTAGGATTTGGCGCTCTCACCGCCATGGCCCGGGTTCGTTTCCCGGTGTGAAAACACCAGTTTTATATTCCTGGTCAGTTGAACATCGCAGCTTGTACAACATTCTCATAGACAATTTAATTAAAAGATATAAATTGGCCTCTCGTATTTGTTGGCTTGATTACAAGAGAATATATAATACTCGACATTCAGTTCATGTCACGTCACAAGTATCAGATTATATGCCTTACTTATGTGTTCCCGATAAATAGGAAACGCCTTCATACGTCAACGTCCCATATGATCTAGTGGTTAGGATTTGGCGCTCTCACCGCCATGGCCCGGGTTCATTTCCCGGTGTGAGAACACCAGTTTTATATTCCTGGTCAGTTGAACATCGCAGCTTGTACAACATTCTCATAGACAATTTAATTAAAAGATATAAATTGGCCTCTCGTATTTGTTGGCTTGAGTACAAGAGAATATATTATCCTCGACATTCAGTTCATGTCACGTCACAAGTATCAGATTATATGCCTTACTTATGTGTTCCCGATAAATAGGAAACGCCTTCATACGTCAACGTCCCATATGGTCTAGTGGTTAGGATTTGGTGCTTTCACCGCCAAGGCCCGGGTTCAATTCCCGGTGTGGGAACATCTGTTTTAGATTCCTGGTCAGTTGAACATCGCAGCTTGTACAAAATTATCATAGACAATTTAATTAAAAGATATAAATTGGCCTCTCGTATTTGTTGGCTTGATTACAAGAGAATATATAATACTCGACATTCAGTTCATGTCACGTCACAAGTATCAGATTATATGCCTTACTTATGTGTTCCCGATAAATAGGAAACGCCTTCATACGTCAACGTCCCATATGATCTAGTGGTTAGGATTTGGCGCTCTCACCGCCAAGGCACAGGTTCAATTCTCGGTGTGGGAACACCTGTTTTAGATTCCTGGTCAGTTGAACATCGCAGCTTGTACAACATTCTCATAGACAATTTAATTAAATGATATAAATTGGCCTCTCGTATTTGTTGGCTTGATTACAAGAGAATATGTAATACACGACGTGCAGTTCATGTCAGAAGGCCCGGGTTCAATTCCCGGTGTGGGAACACCAGTTTTATATTCCTGGTCAGTTGAACATCGCAGCTTGTATACAATTCTCAGAGACAATTTAATTAAAAGATATAAATTCACCTCTCGTATTTGTTGCCTTATTACAAGAGAATATGTAATACACGACGTGCAGTTCATGTCAGAAGTATCCGATTGCATGCCATACTTGTGTTTTCCCGATAAATAGGAATCGCCTTCCAATGTCATCGTCCCATATGGTCTAGTGGTTAGGATTCGGCGCTTTCACCGCGAAGGCCCGGCTTCAATTCCCGGTGTGGGAACACCTGTTTTAGATTCCTGGTCAGTTGAACATCGCAGCTTGTACAAAATTCTCATAGACAATTTATTTAAAAGATATAAATTGGCCTCTCGTATTTGTTGGCTTGATTACAAGAGAATATATATAATTCACGACATTCAGTTCATGTCACGTCACGTCACAAGTATACGATTATATGCCTTACTTATGTGTTCCCGATAAATAGGAAACGCCTTCATACGTCAACGTCCCATATGATCTAGTGGTTAGGATTTGGCGCTCTCACCGCCATGGCCCGGGTTCATTTCCCGGTGTGAGAACACCAGTTTTATATTCCTGGTCAGTTGAACATCGCAGCTTGTACAAAATTATCATAGACAATTTAATTAAAAGATATAAATTGGCCTCTCGTATTTGTTGGCTTGATTACAAGAGAATATATAATACTCGACATTCAGTTCATGTCACGTCACAAGTATCAGATTATATGCCTTACTTATGTGTTCCCGATAAATAGGAAACGCCTTCATACGTCAACGTCCCATATGGTCTAGTGGTTAGGATTTGGCGCTTTCACCGCCAAGGCCCGGGTTCAATTCTCGGTGTGGGAACACCTGTTTTAGATTCCTGGTCAGTTGAACATCGCAGCTTGTACAAAATTCTCATAGACAATTTAAGTAAAAGATATAAATTGGCCTCTCGTATTTGTTGTCTCATCAGAAGAGAATATATAATACTCGGCATTCAGTTCATGTCACGACACAAGTATCAGATTATATGCCATACTTGTGTTTTCCCGATAAATAGGAAATGCCTTCATACGTCAACGTCCCATATGGTCTAGTGGTTAGGATTTGGCGCTTTCACCGCCAAGGCCCGGGTTCAATTCCCGGTGTGGGAACACCAGTTTTAGATTCCTGGTCAGTTGAACATCGCAGCTTGTATACAATTCTCAGAGACAATTTAATTAAAAGATATAAATTCACCTCTCGTATTTGTTGCCTTATTACAAGAGAATATGTAATACACGACGTGCAGTTCATGTCAGAAGTATCCGATTGCATGCCATACTTGTGTTTTCCCGATAAATAGGAATAGCCTTCCAATGTCATCGTCCCATATGGTCTAGTGGTTAGGATTCGGCGCTTTCACCGCGAAGGCCCGGCTTCAATTCCCGGTGTGGGAACACCTGTTTTAGATTCCTGGTCAGTTGAACATCGCAGCTTGTACAAAATTCTCATAGACAATTTATTTAAAAGATATAAATTGGCCTCTCGTATTTGTTGGCTTGATTACAAGAGAATATATATAATTCACGACATTCAGTTCATGTCACGTCACGTCACAAGTATACGATTATATGCCTTACTTATGTGTTCCCGATAAATAGGAAACGCCTTCATACGTCAACGTCCCATATGATCTAGTGGTTAGGATTTGGCGCTCTCACCGCCATGGCCCGGGTTCATTTCCCGGTGTGAGAACACCAGTTTTATATTCCTGGTCAGTTGAACATCGCAGCTTGTACAAAATTATCATAGACAATTTAATTAAAAGATATAAATTGGCCTCTCGTATTTGTTGGCTTGATTACAAGAGAATATATAATACTCGACATTCAGTTCATGTCACGTCACAAGTATGAGATTATATGCCTTACTTATGTGTTCCCGATAAATAGGAAACGCCTTCATACGTCAACGTCCCATATGGTCTAGTGGTTAGGTTTTGGCGCTTTCACCGCCAAGGCCCGCGTTCAATTCTCGGTGTGGGAACACCTGTTTTAGATTCCTGGTCAGTTGAACATCGCAGCTTGTACAAAATTCTCATAGACAATTTAAGTAAAAGATATAAATTGGCCTCTCGTATTTGTTGGCTTGATTACAAGAGAATATATAATACTCGACATTCAGTTCATGTCACGTCACAAGTATCAGATTATATGCCATACTTGTGTTTTCCCGATAAATAGGAAATGCCTTCATACGTCAACATCCCATATGGTCTAGTGGTTAGGATTTGGCGCTCTCACCGCCAAGGCCCGGGTTCAATTCCCGGTGTGGGAACACCAGTTTTATATTCCTGGTCAGTTGAACATCGCAGCTTGTATACAATTCTCAGAGACAATTTAATTAAAAGATATAAATTGGCCTCTCGTATTTGTTGCCTTATTACAAGAGAATATGTAATACACGACGTGCAGTTCATGTCAGAAGTATCCGATTGCATGCCAAACTTGTGTTTTCCCGATAAATAGGAATCGCCTTCCAATGTCATCGTCCCATATGGTCTAGTGGTTAGGATTCGGCGCTTTCACCGCGAAGGCCCGGCTTCAATTCCCGGTGTGGGAACACCTGTTTTAGATTCATGGTCAGTTGAACATCACAGCTTGTACAAAATTCTCATAGACAATTTATTTAAAAGATATAAATTGGCCTCTCGTATTTGTTGGCTTGATTACAAGAGAATATATATAATTCACGACATTCAGTTCATGTCACGTCACGTCACAAGTATACGATTATATGCCTTACTTATGTGTTCCCGATAAATAGGAAACGCCTTCATACGTCAACGTCCCATATGATCTAGTGGTTAGGATTTGGCGCTCTCACCGCCATGGCCCGGGTTCATTTCCCGGTGTGAGAACACCAGTTTTATATTCCTGGTCAGTTGAACATCGCAGCTTGTACAAAATTATCATAGACAATTTAATTAAAAGATATAAATTGGCCTCTCGTATTTGTTGGCTTGATTACAAGAGAATATATAATACTCGACATTCAGTTCATGTCACGTCACAAGTATCAGATTATATGCCTTACTTATGTGTTCCCGATAAATAGGAAACGCCTTCATACGTCAACGTCCCATATGGTCTAGTGGTTAGGATTTGGCGCTTTCACCGCCAAGGCCCGGGTTCAATTCTCGGTGTGGGAACACCTGTTTTAGATTCCTGGTCAGTTGAACATCGCAGCTTGTACAAAATTCTCATAGACAATTTAAGTAAAAGATATAAATTGGCCTCTCGTATTTGTTGTCTCATCAGAAGAGAATATATAATACTCGGCATTCAGTTCATGTCACGACACAAGTATCAGATTATATGCCATACTTGTGTTTTCCCGATAAATAGGAAATGCCTTCATACGTCAACGTCCCATATGGTCTAGTGGTTAGGATTTGGCGCTTTCACCGCCAAGGCCCGGGTTCAATTCCCGGTGTGGGAACACCAGTTTTAGATTCCTGGTCAGTTGAACATCGCAGCTTGTATACAATTCTCAGAGACAATTTAATTAAAAGATATAAATTCACCTCTCGTATTTGTTGCCTTATTACAAGAGAATATGTAATACACGACGTGCAGTTCATGTCAGAAGTATCCGATTGCATGCCATACTTGTGTTTTCCCGATAAATAGGAATCGCCTTCCAATGTCATCGTCCCATATGGTCTAGTGGTTAGGATTCGGCGCTTTCACCGCGAAGGCCCGGCTTCAATTCCCGGTGTGGGAACACCTGTTTTAGATTCCTGGTCAGTTGAACATCGCAGCTTGTACAAAATTCTCATAGACAATTTATTTAAAAGATATAAATTGGCCTCTCGTATTTGTTGGCTTGATTACAAGAGAATATATATAATTCACGACATTCAGTTCATGTCACGTCACGTCACAAGTATACGATTATATGCCTTACTTATGTGTTCCCGATAAATAGGAAACGCCTTCATACGTCAACGTCCCATATGATCTAGTGGTTAGGATTTGGCGCTCTCACCGCCATGGCCCGGGTTCATTTCCCGGTGTGAGAACACCAGTTTTATATTCCTGGTCAGTTGAACATCGCAGCTTGTACAAAATTATCATAGACAATTTAATTAAAAGATATAAATTGGCCTCTCGTATTTGTTGGCTTGATTACAAGAGAATATATAATACTCGACATTCAGTTCATGTCACGTCACAAGTATGAGATTATATGCCTTACTTATGTGTTCCCGATAAATAGGAAACGCCTTCATACGTCAACGTCCCATATGGTCTAGTGGTTAGGTTTTGGCGCTTTCACCGCCAAGGCCCGGGTTCAATTCTCGGTGTGGGAACACCTGTTTTAGATTCCTGGTCAGTTGAACATCGCAGCTTGTACAAAATTCTCATAGACAATTTAAGTAAAAGATATAAATTGGCCTCTCGTATTTGTTGTCTCATCAGAAGAGAATATATAATACTCGGCATTCAGTTCATGTCACGACACAAGTATCAGATTATATGCCATACTTGTGTTTTCCCGATAAATAGGAAATGCCTTCATACGTCAACGTCCCATATGGTCTAGTGGTTAGGATTTGGCGCTTTCACCGCCAAGGCCTGGGTTCAATTCCCGGTGTGGGAACACCTGTTTTAGATTCCTGGTCAGTTGAACATCGCAGCTTGTACAAAATTCTCATAGACAATTTAATTAAAAGATATAAATTGGCCTCTCGTATTTGTTGGCTTGATTACAAGAGAATATATAATACTCGACATTCAGTTCATGTCACGTCACAAGTATCAGATTATATGCCATACTTGTGTTTTCCCGATAAATAGGAAATGCCTTCATACGTCAACATCCCATATGGTCTAGTGGTTAGGATTTGGCGCTCTCACCGCCAAGGCCCGGGTTCAATTCCCGGTGTGGGAACACCAGTTTTATATTCCTGGTCAGTTGAACATCGCAGCTTGTATACAATTCTCAGAGACAATTTAATTAAAAGATATAAATTGGCCTCTCGTATTTGTTGCCTTATTACAAGAGAATATGTAATACACGACGTGCAGTTCATGTCAGAAGTATCCGATTGCATGCCATACTTGTGTTTTCCCGATAAATAGGAATCGCCTTCCAATGTCATCGTCCCATATGGTCTAGTGGTTAGGATTCGGCGCTTTCACCGCGAAGGCCCGGCTTCAATTCCCGGTGTGGGAACACCTGTTTTAGATTCCTGGTCAGTTGAACATCGCAGCTTGTACAAAATTCTCATAGACAATTTATTTAAAAGATATAAATTGGCCTCTCGTATTTGTTGGCTTGATTACAAGAGAATATATATAATTCACGACATTCAGTTCATGTCACGTCACGTCACAAGTATACGATTATATGCCTTACTTATGTGTTCCCGATAAATAGGAAACGCCTTCATACGTCAACGTCCCATATGATCTAGTGGTTAGGATTTGGCGCTCTCACCGCCATGGCCCGGGTTCATTTCCCGGTGTGAGAACACCAGTTTTATATTCCTGGTCAGTTGAACATCGCAGCTTGTACAAAATTATCATAGACAATTTAATTAAAAGATATAAATTGGCCTCTCGTATTTGTTGGCTTGATTACAAGAGAATATATAATACTCGACATTCAGTTCATGTCACGTCACAAGTATCAGATTATATGCCTTACTTATGTGTTCCCGATAAATAGGAAACGCCTTCATACGTCAACGTCCCATATGGTCTAGTGGTTAGGATTTGGCGCTTTCACCGCCAAGGCCCGGGTTCAATTCTCGGTGTGGGAACACCTGTTTTAGATTCCTGGTCAGTTGAACATCGCAGCTTGTACAAAATTCTCATAGACAATTTAAGTAAAAGATATAAATTGGCCTCTCGTATTTGTTGTCTCATCAGAAGAGAATATATAATACTCGGCATTCAGTTCATGTCACGACACAAGTATCAGATTATATGCCATACTTGTGTTTTCCCGATAAATAGGAAATGCCTTCATACGTCAACGTCCCATATGGTCTAGTGGTTAGGATTTGGCGCTTTCACCGCCAAGGCCCGGGTTCAATTCCCGGTGTGGGAACACCTGTTTTAGATTCCTGGTCAGTTGAACATCGCAGCTTGTACAAAATTCTCATAGACAATTTAATTAAAAGATATAAATTGGCCTCTCGTATTTGTTGGCTTGATTACAAGAGAATATATAATACTCGACATTCAGTTCATGTCACGTCACAAGTATCAGATTATATGCCATACTTGTGTTTTCCCGATAAATAGGAAATGCCTTCATACGTCAACATCCCATATGGTCTAGTGGTTAGGATTTGGCGCTCTCACCGCCAAGGCCCGGGTTCAATTCCCGGTGTGGGAACACCAGTTTTATATTCCTGGTCAGTTGAACATCGCAGCTTGTATACAATTCTCAGAGACAATTTAATTAAAAGATATAAATTGGCCTCTCGTATTTGTTGCCTTATTACAAGAGAATATGTAATACACGACGTGCAGTTCATGTCAGAAGTATCCGATTGCATGCCATACTTGTGTTTTCCCGATAAATAGGAATCGCCTTCCAATGTCATCGTCCCATATGGTCTAGTGGTTAGGATTCGGCGCTTTCACCGCGAAGGCCCGGCTTCAATTCCCGGTGTGGGAACACCTGTTTTAGATTCCTGGTCAGTTGAACATCGCAGCTTGTACAAAATTCTCATAGACAATTTATTTAAAAGATATAAATTGGCCTCTCGTATTTGTTGGCTTGATTACAAGAGAATATATATAATTCACGACATTCAGTTCATGTCACGTCACGTCACAAGTATACGATTATATGCCTTACTTATGTGTTCCCGATAAATAGGAAACGCCTTCATACGTCAACGTCCCATATGATCTAGTGGTTAGGATTTGGCGCTCTCACCGCCATGGCCCGGGTTCATTTCCCGGTGTGAGAACACCAGTTTTATATTCCTGGTCAGTTGAACATCGCAGCTTGTACAAAATTATCATAGACAATTTAATTAAAAGATATAAATTGGCCTCTCGTATTTGTTGGCTTGATTACAAGAGAATATATAATACTCGACATTCAGTTCATGTCACGTCACAAGTATCAGATTATATGCCTTACTTATGTGTTCCCGATAAATAGGAAACGCCTTCATACGTCAACGTCCCATATGGTCTAGTGGTTAGGATTTGGCGCTTTCATCGCCAAGGCCCGGGTTCAATTCTCGGTGTGGGAACACCTGTTTTAGATTCCTGGTCAGTTGAACATCGCAGCTTGTACAAAATTCTCATAGACAATTTAAGTAAAAGATATAAATTGGCCTCTCGTATTTGTTGTCTCATCAGAAGAGAATATATAATACTCGGCATTCAGTTCATGTCACGTCACAAGTATCAGATTATATGCCATACTTGTGTTTTCCCGATAAATAGGAAATGCCTTCATACGTCAACGTCCCATATGGTCTAGTGGTTAGGATTTGGCGATTTCACCGCCAAGGCCCGGGTTCAATTCCCGGTGTGGGAACACCTGTTTTAGATTCCTGGTCAGTTGAACATCGCAGCTTGTACAAAATTCTCATAGACAATTTAATTAAAAGATATAAATTGGCCTCTCGTATTTGTTGGCTTGATTACAAGAGAATATATATAATTCACGACATTCAGTTCATGTCACGTCACGTCACAAGTATACGATTATATGCCTTACTTATGTGTTCCCGATAAATAGGAAACGCCTTCATACGTCAACGTCCCATATGATCTAGTGGTTAGGATTTGGCGCACTCACCGCCAAGGCCCGGGTTCAATTCCCGGTATGGGAACACCAGTTTTATATTCCTGGTCAGTTGTACATCGCAGCTTGTACAACATTCTCATAGACAATTTAATTAAATGATATAAATTGGCCTCTCGTATTTGTTGGCTTGATTACAAGAGAATATGTAATACACGACGTGCAGTTCATGTCAGAAGGCCCGGGTTCAATTCCCGGTGTGGGAACACCAGTTTTCTATTCCTGGTCAGTTGAACATCGCAGCTTGTATACAATTCTCAGAGACAATTTAATTAAAAGATATAAATTCACCTCTCGTATTTGTTGCCTTATTACAAGAGAATATGTAATACACGACGTGCAGT
This sequence comes from Saccoglossus kowalevskii, assembly GCF_978046115.1. Taxonomy (NCBI): domain Eukaryota; kingdom Metazoa; phylum Hemichordata; class Enteropneusta; family Harrimaniidae; genus Saccoglossus; species Saccoglossus kowalevskii. The sequence goes on along the minus strand of NC_140649.1, from coordinate 15,624,739 downwards.
TCATGTCAGAAGTATCCGATTGCATGCCATACTTGTGTTTTCCCGATAAATAGGAATCGCCTTCCAATGTCATCGTCCCATATGGTCTAGTGGTTAGGATTCGGCGCTTTCACCGCGAAGGCCCGGCTTCAATTCTCGGTGTGGGAACACCTGTTTTAGATTCCTGGTCAGTTGAACATCGCAGCTTGTACAAAATTCTCTTAGACAATTTATTTAAAAGATATAAATTGGCCTCTCGTATTTGTTGGCTTGATTACAAGAGAATATATATAATTCACAACATTCAGTTCATGTCACGTCACGTCACAAGTATACGATTATATGCCTTACTTATGTGTTCCCGATAAATAGGAAACGCCTTCATACGTCAACGTCCCATATGATCTAGTGGTTAGGATTTGGCGCTCTCACCGCCATGGCCCGGGTTCATTTCCCGGTGTGAGAACACCAGTTTTATATTCCTGGTCAGTTGAACATCGCAGCTTGTACAACATTCTCATAGACAATTTAATTAAAAGATATAAATTGGCCTCTCGTATTTGTTGGCTTGAGTACAAGAGAATATATTATCCTCGACATTCAGTTCATGTCACGTCACAAGTATCAGATTATATGCCTTACTTATGTGTTCCCGATAAATAGGAAACGCCTTCATACGTCAACGTCCCATATGGTCTAGTGGTTAGGATTTGGCGCTTTCACCGCCAAGGCCCGGGTTCATTTCCCGGTGTGAGAACACCAGTTTTATATTCCTGGTCAGTTGAACATCGCAGCTTGTACAAAATTATCATAGACAATTTAATTAAAAGATATAAATTGGCCTCTCGTATTTGTTGTCTCATCAGAAGAGAATATATAATACTCGGCATTCAGTTCATGTCACGTCATGAGTATCAGATTATATGCCATACTTGTGTTTTCCCGATAAATAGGAAATGCCTTCATACGTCAACGTCCCATATGGTCTAGTGGTTAGGATTTGGCGCTTTCACCGCCAAGGCCCGGGTTCAATTCCCGGTGTGGGAACACCTGTTTTAGATTCCTGGTCAGTTGAACATCGCAGCTTGTACAAAATTCTCATAGACAATTTAATTAAAAGATATAAATTGGCCTCTCGTATTTGTTGGCTTGATTACAAGAGAATATATAATACTCGACATTCAGTTCATGTCACGTCACAAGTATCAGATTATATGCCATACTTGTGTTTTCCCGATAAATAGGAAATGCCTTCATACGTCAACGTCCCATATGGTCTAGTGGTTAGGATTTGGCGCTTTCACCGCCAAGGCCCGGGTTCAATTCCCGGTGTGGGAACACCTGTTTTAGATTCCTGGTCAGTTGAACATCGCAGCTTGTACAAAATTCTCATAGACAATTTAATTAAAAGATATAAATTGGCCTCTCGTATTTGTTGGCTTGATTACAAGAGAATATATAATACTCGACATTCAGTTCATGTCACGTCACAAGTATCAGATTATATGCCATACTTGTGTTTTCCCGATAAATAGGAAATGCCTTCATACGTCAACATCCCATATGGTCTAGTGGTTAGGATTTGGCGCTCTCACCGCCAAGGCCCGGGTTCAATTCCCGGTGTGGGAACACCAGTTTTATATTCCTGGTCAGTTGAACATCGCAGCTTGTATACAATTCTCAGAGACAATTTAATTAAAAGATATAAATTGGCCTCTCGTATTTGTTGCCTTATTACAAGAGAATATGTAATACACGACGTGCAGTTCATGTCAGAAGTATCCGATTGCATGCCATACTTGTGTTTTCCCGATAAATAGGATTCGCCTTCCAATGTCATCGTCCCATATGGTCTAGTGGTTAGGATTCGGCGCTTTCACCGCGAAGGCCCGTGTTCAATTCCCGGTGTGGGAACACCTGTTTTAGATTCCTGGTCAGTTGAACATCGCAGCTTGTACAAAATTCTCATAGACAATTTAATTAAAATATATAAATTGGCCTCTCGTATTTGTTGGCTTGATTACAAGAGAATATATATAATTCACGACATTCAGTTCATGTCATGTCACGTCACAAGTATACGATTATATGCAATACTTGTGTTTTCCCGATAAATAGGAAATGCCTTCATACGTCAACGTCCCATATGGTCTAGTGGTTAGGATTTGGCGCTTTCACCGCCAAGGCCTGGGTTCAATTCCCGGTGTGAAAACACCAGTTTTATATTCCTGGTCAGTTGAACATCGCAGCTTGTACAAAATTATCATAGACAATTTAATTAAAAGATATAAATTGGCCTCTCGTATTTGTTGGCTTGATTACAAGAGAATATATAATACTCGACATTCAGTTCATGTCACGTCACAAGTATCAGATTATATGCCTTACTTATGTGTTCCCGATAAATAGGAAACGCCTTCATACGTCAACGTCCCATATCATCTAGTGGTTAGGATTTGGCGCTCTCACCGCCATGGCTCGGGTTCATTTCCCGGTGTGAGAACACCAGTTTTATATTCCTGGTCAGTTGAACATCGCAGCTTGTACAAAATTCTCATAGACAATTTAATTAAAAGATATAAATTGGCCTCTCGTATTTGTTGGCTTGATTACAAGAGAATATGTAATACACGACGTGCAGTTCATGTCAGAAGTATCCGATTGCATGCCATACTTGTGTTTTCCCGATAAATAGGAAACGCCTTCGAATGTCATCGTCCCATATGGTCTAGTGGTTAGGATTTGGCGCTCTCACCGCCAAGGCCCGGGTTCAATTCTCAGAGACAATTTAATTAAAAAATATAAATTGGCCTCTCGTATTTGTTGTCTCATCAGAAGAGAATATATAATACTCGACATTCAGTTCATGTCACGCCACAAGTATCCGATTATATGCCTTACTTATGTGTTCCCGATAAATAGGAAACGCCTTCATACGTCAACATCCCATATGGTCTAGTGGTTAAAAAAATTCTCATAGACAATTTAATTAAATGATATAAATTGGCCTCTCGTATTTGTTGGCTTGATTACAAGAGAATATGTAATACACGACGTGCAGTTCATGTCAGAAGTAGCCGATTGCATGCCATACTTGTGTTTTCCCGATAAATAGGAAATGCCTTCATACGTCAACATCCCATATGGTCTAGTGGTTAGGATTTGGCGCTCTCACCGCCAAGGCCCGGGTTCAATTCCCGGTGTGGGAACACCAGTTTTATATTCCTGGTCAGTTGAACATCGCAGCTTGTATACAATTCTCATAGACAATTTAAGTAAAAGATATAAATTGGCCTCTCGTATTTGTTGTCTCATCAGAAGAGAATATATAATACTCGGCATTCAGTTCATGTCACGTCACAAGTATCAGATTATATGCCATACTTGTGTTTTCCCGATAAATAGGAAATGCCTTCATACGTCAACGTCCCATATGGTCTAGTGGTTAGGATTTGGCGATTTCACCGCCAAGGCCCGGGTTCAATTCCCGGTGTGGGAACACCTGTTTTAGATTCCTGGTCAGTTGAACATCGCAGCTTGTACAAAATTCTCATAGACAATTTAATTAAAAGATATAAATTGGCCTCTCGTATTTGTTGGCTTGATTACAAGAGAATATATATAATTCACGACATTCAGTTCATGTCACGTCACGTCACAAGTATACGATTATATGCCTTACTTATGTGTTCCCGATAAATAGGAAACGCCTTCATACGTCAACGTCCCATATGGTCTAGTGGTTAGGATTTGGCGCTTTCACCGCCAAGGCCCGGGTTCATTTCCCGGTGTGAGAACACCAGTTTTATATTCCTGGTCAGTTGAACATCGCAGCTTGTACAAAATTATCATAGACAATTTAATTAAAAGATATAAATTGGCCTCTCGTATTTGTTGTCTCATCAGAAGAGAATATATAATACTCGGCATTCAGTTCATGTCACGTCATGAGTATCAGATTATATGCCATACTTGTGTTTTCCCGATAAATAGGAAATGCCTTCATACGTCAACGTCCCATATGGTCTAGTGGTTAGGATTTGGCGCTTTCACCGCCAAGGCCCGGGTTCAATTCCCGGTGTGGGAACACCTGTTTTAGATTCCTGGTCAGTTGAACATCGCAGCTTGTACAAAATTCTCATAGACAATTTAATTAAAAGATATAAATTGGCCTCTCGTATTTGTTGGCTTGATTACAAGAGAATATATAATACTCGACATTCAGTTCATGTCACGTCACAAGTATCAGATTATATGCCATACTTGTGTTTTCCCGATAAATAGGAAATGCCTTCATACGTCAACGTCCCATATGGTCTAGTGGTTAGGATTTGGCGCTTTCACCGCCAAGGCCCGGGTTCAATTCCCGGTGTGGGAACACCTGTTTTAGATTCCTGGTCAGTTGAACATCGCAGCTTGTACAAAATTCTCATAGACAATTTAATTAAAAGATATAAATTGGCCTCTCGTATTTGTTGGCTTGATTACAAGAGAATATATAATACTCGACATTCAGTTCATGTCACGTCACAAGTATCAGATTATATGCCATACTTGTGTTTTCCCGATAAATAGGAAATGCCTTCATACGTCAACATCCCATATGGTCTAGTGGTTAGGATTTGGCGCTCTCACCGCCAAGGCCCGGGTTCAATTCCCGGTGTGGGAACACCAGTTTTATATTCCTGGTCAGTTGAACATCGCAGCTTGTATACAATTCTCAGAGACAATTTAATTAAAAGATATAAATTGGCCTCTCGTATTTGTTGCCTTATTACAAGAGAATATGTAATACACGACGTGCAGTTCATGTCAGAAGTATCCGATTGCATGCCATACTTGTGTTTTCCCGATAAATAGGATTCGCCTTCCAATGTCATCGTCCCATATGGTCTAGTGGTTAGGATTCGGCGCTTTCACCGCGAAGGCCCGTGTTCAATTCCCGGTGTGGGAACACCTGTTTTAGATTCCTGGTCAGTTGAACATCGCAGCTTGTACAAAATTCTCATAGACAATTTAATTAAAATATATAAATTGGCCTCTCGTATTTGTTGGCTTGATTACAAGAGAATATATATAATTCACGACATTCAGTTCATGTCATGTCACGTCACAAGTATACGATTATATGCAATACTTGTGTTTTCCCGATAAATAGGAAATGCCTTCATACGTCAACGTCCCATATGGTCTAGTGGTTAGGATTTGGCGCTTTCACCGCCAAGGCCTGGGTTCAATTCCCGGTGTGAAAACACCAGTTTTATATTCCTGGTCAGTTGAACATCGCAGCTTGTACAAAATTATCATAGACAATTTAATTAAAAGATATAAATTGGCCTCTCGTATTTGTTGGCTTGATTACAAGAGAATATATAATACTCGACATTCAGTTCATGTCACGTCACAAGTATCAGATTATATGCCTTACTTATGTGTTCCCGATAAATAGGAAACGCCTTCATACGTCAACGTCCCATATCATCTAGTGGTTAGGATTTGGCGCTCTCACCGCCATGGCTCGGGTTCATTTCCCGGTGTGAGAACACCAGTTTTATATTCCTGGTCAGTTGAACATCGCAGCTTGTACAAAATTCTCATAGACAATTTAATTAAAAGATATAAATTGGCCTCTCGTATTTGTTGGCTTGATTACAAGAGAATATGTAATACACGACGTGCAGTTCATGTCAGAAGTATCCGATTGCATGCCATACTTGTGTTTTCCCGATAAATAGGAAACGCCTTCAAATGTCATCGTCCCATATGGTCTAGTGGTTAGGATTTGGCGCTCTCACCGCCAAGGCCCGGGTTCAATTCTCAGAGACAATTTAATTAAAAAATATAAATTGGCCTCTCGTATTTGTTGTCTCATCAGAAGAGAATATATAATACTCGACATTCAGTTCATGTCACGCCACAAGTATCCGATTATATGCCTTACTTATGTGTTCCCGATAAATAGGAAACGCCTTCATACGTCAACATCCCATATGGTCTAGTGGTTAAAAAAATTCTCATAGACAATTTAATTAAATGATATAAATTGGCCTCTCGTATTTGTTGGCTTGATTACAAGAGAATATGTAATACACGACGTGCAGTTCATGTCAGAAGTAGCCGATTGCATGCCATACTTGTGTTTTCCCGATAAATAGGAAATGCCTTCATACGTCAACATCCCATATGGTCTAGTGGTTAGGATTTGGCGCTCTCACCGCCAAGGCCCGGGTTCAATTCCCGGTGTGGGAACACCAGTTTTATATTCCTGGTCAGTTGAACATCGCAGCTTGTATACAATTCTCATAGACAATTTAAGTAAAAGATATAAATTGGCCTCTCGTATTTGTTGTCTCATCAGAAGAGAATATATAATACTCGGCATTCAGTTCATGTCACGTCACAAGTATCAGATTATATGCCATACTTGTGTTTTCCCGATAAATAGGAAATGCCTTCATACGTCAACGTCCCATATGGTCTAGTGGTTAGGATTTGGCGATTTCACCGCCAAGGCCCGGGTTCAATTCCCGGTGTGGGAACACCTGTTTTAGATTCCTGGTCAGTTGAACATCGCAGCTTGTACAAAATTCTCATAGACAATTTAATTAAAAGATATAAATTGGCCTCTCGTATTTGTTGGCTTGATTACAAGAGAATATATATAATTCACGACATTCAGTTCATGTCACGTCACGTCACAAGTATACGATTATATGCCTTACTTATGTGTTCCCGATAAATAGGAAACGCCTTCATACGTCAACGTCCCATATGATCTAGTGGTTAGGATTTGGCGCACTCACCGCCAAGGCCCGGGTTCAATTCCCGGTATGGGAACACCAGTTTTATATTCCTGGTCAGTTGAACATCGCAGCTTGTACAACATTCTCATAGACAATTTAATTAAATGATATAAATTGGCCTCTCGTATTTGTTGGCTTGATTACAAGAGAATATGTAATACACGACGTGCAGTTCATGTCAGAAGGCCCGGGTTCAATTCCCGGTGTGGGAACACCAGTTTTATATTCCTGGTCAGTTGAACATCGCAGCTTGTATACAATTCTCAGAGACAATTTAATTAAAAGATATAAATTCACCTCTCGTATTTGTTGCCTTATTACAAGAGAATATGTAATACACGACGTGCAGTTCATGTCAGAAGTATCCGATTGCATGCCATACTTGTGTTTTCCCGATAAATAGGAATCGCCTTCCAATGTCATCGTCCCATATGGTCTAGTGGTTAGGATTCGGCGCTTTCACCGCGAAGGCCCGGCTTCAATTCTCGGTGTGGGAACACCTGTTTTAGATTCCTGGTCAGTTGAACATCGCAGCTTGTACAAAATTCTCATAGACAATTTATTTAAAAGATATAAATTGGCCTCTCGTATTTGTTGGCTTGATTACAAGAGAATATATATAATTCACAACATTCAGTTCATGTCACGTCACGTCACAAGTATACGATTATATGCCTTACTTATGTGTTCCCGATAAATAGGAAACGCCTTCATACGTCAACGTCCCATATGATCTAGTGGTTAGGATTTGGCGCTCTCACCGCCATGGCCCGGGTTCATTTCCCGGTGTGAGAACACCAGTTTTATATTCCTGGTCAGTTGAACATCGCAGCTTGTACAACATTCTCATAGACAATTTAATTAAAAGATATAAATTGGCCTCTCGTATTTGTTGGCTTGAGTACAAGAGAATATATTATCCTCGACATTCAGTTCATGTCACGTCACAAGTATCAGATTATATGCCTTACTTATGTGTTCCCGATAAATAGGAAACGCCTTCATACGTCAACGTCCCATATGGTCTAGTGGTTAGGATTTGGCGCTTTCACCGCCAAGGCCCGGGTTCATTTCCCGGTGTGAGAACACCAGTTTTATATTCCTGGTCAGTTGAACATCGCAGCTTGTACAAAATTATCATAGACAATTTAATTAAAAGATATAAATTGGCCTCTCGTATTTGTTGTCTCATCAGAAGAGAATATATAATACTCGGCATTCAGTTCATGTCACGTCATGAGTATCAGATTATATGCCATACTTGTGTTTTCCCGATAAATAGGAAATGCCTTCATACGTCAACGTCCCATATGGTCTAGTGGTTAGGATTTGGCGATTTCACCGCCAAGGCCCGGGTTCAATTCCCGGTGTGGGAACACCTGTTTTAGATTCCTGGTCAGTTGAACATCGCAGCTTGTACAAAATTCTCATAGACAATTTAATTAAAAGATATAAATTGGCCTCTCGTATTTGTTGGCTTGATTACAAGAGAATATATAATACTCGACATTCAGTTCATGTCACGTCACAAGTATCAGATTATATGCCATACTTGTGTTTTCCCGATAAATAGGAAATGCCTTCATACGTCAACGTCCCATATGGTCTAGTGGTTAGGATTTGGCGCTTTCACCGCCAAGGCCCGGGTTCAATTCCCGGTGTGGGAACACCTGTTTTAGATTCCTGGTCAGTTGAACATCGCAGCTTGTACAAAATTCTCATAGACAATTTAATTAAAAGATATAAATTGGCCTCTCGTATTTGTTGGCTTGATTACAAGAGAATATATAATACTCGACATTCAGTTCATGTCACGTCACAAGTATCAGATTATATGCCATACTTGTGTTTTCCCGATAAATAGGAAATGCCTTCATACGTCAACATCCCATATGGTCTAGTGGTTAGGATTTGGCGCTCTCACCGCCAAGGCCCGGGTTCAATTCCCGGTGTGGGAACACCAGTTTTATATTCCTGGTCAGTTGAACATCGCAGCTTGTATACAATTCTCAGAGACAATTTAATTAAAAGATATAAATTGGCCTCTCGTATTTGTTGCCTTATTACAAGAGAATATGTAATACACGACGTGCAGTTCATGTCAGAAGTATCCGATTGCATGCCATACTTGTGTTTTCCCGATAAATAGGATTCGCCTTCCAATGTCATCGTCCCATATGGTCTAGTGGTTAGGATTCGGCGCTTTCACCGCGAAGGCCCGTGTTCAATTCCCGGTGTGGGAACACCTGTTTTAGATTCCTGGTCAGTTGAACATCGCAGCTTGTACAAAATTCTCATAGACAATTTAATTAAAATATATAAATTGGCCTCTCGTATTTGTTGGCTTGATTACAAGAGAATATATATAATTCACGACATTCAGTTCATGTCATGTCACGTCACAAGTATACGATTATATGCAATACTTGTGTTTTCCCGATAAATAGGAAATGCCTTCATACGTCAACGTCCCATATGGTCTAGTGGTTAGGATTTGGCGCTTTCACCGCCAAGGCCTGGGTTCAATTCCCGGTGTGAAAACACCAGTTTTATATTCCTGGTCAGTTGAACATCGCAGCTTGTACAAAATTATCATAGACAATTTAATTAAAAGATATAAATTGGCCTCTCGTATTTGTTGGCTTGATTACAAGAGAATATATAATACTCGACATTCAGTTCATGTCACGTCACAAGTATCAGATTATATGCCTTACTTATGTGTTCCCGATAAATAGGAAACGCCTTCATACGTCAACGTCCCATATCATCTAGTGGTTAGGATTTGGCGCTCTCACCGCCATGGCTCGGGTTCATTTCCCGGTGTGAGAACACCAGTTTTATATTCCTGGTCAGTTGAACATCGCAGCTTGTACAAAATTCTCATAGACAATTTAATTAAAAGATATAAATTGGCCTCTCGTATTTGTTGGCTTGATTACAAGAGAATATGTAATACACGACGTGCAGTTCATGTCAGAAGTATCCGATTGCATGCCATACTTGTGTTTTCCCGATAAATAGGAAACGCCTTCAAATGTCATCGTCCCATATGGTCTAGTGGTTAGGATTTGGCGCTCTCACCGCCAAGGCCCGGGTTCAATTCTCAGAGACAATTTAATTAAAAAATATAAATTGGCCTCTCGTATTTGTTGTCTCATCAGAAGAGAATATATAATACTCGACATTCAGTTCATGTCACGCCACAAGTATCCGATTATATGCCTTACTTATGTGTTCCCGATAAATAGGAAACGCCTTCATACGTCAACATCCCATATGGTCTAGTGGTTAAAAAAATTCTCATAGACAATTTAATTAAATGATATAAATTGGCCTCTCGTATTTGTTGGCTTGATTACAAGAGAATATGTAATACACGACGTGCAGTTCATGTCAGAAGTAGCCGATTGCATGCCATACTTGTGTTTTCCCGATAAATAGGAAATGCCTTCATACGTCAACATCCCATATGGTCTAGTGGTTAGGATTTGGCGCTCTCACCGCCAAGGCCCGGGTTCAATTCCCGGTGTGGGAACACCAGTTTTATATTCCTGGTCAGTTGAACATCGCAGCTTGTATACAATTCTCAGAGACAATTTAATTAAAAGATATAAATTGGCCTCTCGTATTTGTTGCCTTATTACAAGAGAATATGTAATACACGACGTGCAGTTCATGTCAGAAGTATCCGATTGCATGCCATACTTGTGTTTTCCCGATAAATAGGAATCGCCTTCCAATGTCATCGTCCCATATGGTCTAGTAGTTAGGATTCGGCGCTTTCACCGCGAAGGCCCGGGTTCAATTCCCGGTGTGGGAACACCTGTTTTAGATTCCTGGTCAGTTGAACATCGCAGCTTGTACAAAATTCTCATAGACAATTTATTTAAAAGATATAAATTGGCCTCTCGTATTTGTTGGCTTGATTACAAGAGAATATATATAATTCACGACATTCAGTTCATGTCACGTCACGTCACAAGTATACGATTATATGCCTTACTTATGTGTTCCCGATAAATAGGAAACGCCTTCATACGTCAACGTCCCATATGATCTAGTGGTTAGGATTTGGCGCTCTCACCGCCATGGCCAGGGTTCATTTCCCGGTGTGAGAACACCAGTTTTATATTCCTGGTCAGTTGAACATCGCAGCTTGTACAACATTCTCATAGACAATTTAATTAAAAGATATAAATTGGCCTCTCGTATTTGTTGGCTTGAGTACAAGAGAATATATTATCCTCGACATTCAGTTCATGTCACGTCACAAGTATCAGATTATATGCCTTACTTATGTGTTCCCGATAAATAGGAAACGCCTTCATACGTCAACGTCCCATATGGTCTAGTGGTTAGGATTTGGCGCTTTCACCGCCAAGGCCCGGGTTCAATTCCCGGTGTGGGAACATCTGTTTTAGATTCCTGGTCAGTTGAACATCGCAGCTTGTACAAAATTATCATAGACAATTTACTTAAAAGATATAAATTGGCCTCTCGTATTTGTTGGCTTGATTACAAGAGAATATATAATACTCGACATTCAGTTCATGTCACGTCACAAGTATCAGATTATATGCCTTACTTATGTGTTCCCGATAAATAGGAAACGCCTTCATACGTCAACGTCCCATATGATCTAGTGGTTAGGATTTGGCGCTCTCACCGCCATGGCCCGGGTTCATTTCCCGGTGTGAGAACACCAGTTTTATATTCCTGGTCAGTTGAACATCGCAGCTTGTACAACATTCTCATAGACAATTTAATTAAAAGATATAAATTGGCCTCTCGTATTTGTTGGCTTGATTACAAGAGAATATATAATACTCGACATTCAGTTCATGTCACGTCACAAGTATCAGATTATATGCCTTACTTATGTGTTCCCGATAAATAGGAAACGCCTTCATACGTCAACGTCCCATGTGGTCTAGTGGTTAGGATTTGGCGCTTTCACCGCCAAGGCCCGGGTTCAATTCCCGGTGTGGGAACATCTGTTTTAGATTCCTGGTCAGTTGAACATCGCAGCTTGTACAAAATTATCATAGACAATTTACTTAAAAGATATAAATTGGCCTCTCGTATTTGTTGGCTTGATTACAAGAGAATATATAATACTCGACATTCAGTTCATGTCACGTCACAAGTATCAGATTATATGCCTTACTTATGTGTTCCCGATAAATAGGAAACGCCTTCATACGTCAACGTCCCATATGATCTAGTGGTTAGGATTTGGCGCTCTCACCGCCATGGCCCGGGTTCATTTCCCGGTGTGAGAACACCAGTTTTATATTCCTGGTCAGTTGAACATCGCAGCTTGTACAACATTCTCATAGACAATTTAATTAAAAGATATAAATTGGCCTCTCGTATTTGTTGGCTTGATTACAAGAGAATATATAATACTCGACATTCAGTTCATGTCACGTCACAAGTATCAGATTATATGCCTTACTTATGTGTTCCCGATAAATAGGAAACGCCTTCATACGTCAACGTCCCATATGGTCTAGTGGTTAGGATTTGGCGCTTTCACCGCCAAGGCCCGTGTTCAATTCCCGGTGTGGGAACACCTGTTTTAGATTCCTGGTCAGTTGAACATCGCAGCTTGTACAAAATTCTCATAGACAATTTAATTAAAAGTTATAAATTGGCCTCTCGTATTTGTTGGCTCGATCACAAGAGAATATATAATACTCGACATTCAGTTCATGTCATGTCACAAGTATCAGATTATATGCCTTACTTATGTGTTCCCGATAAATAGGAAACGCCTTCATACGTCAACGTCCCATATGATCTAGTGGTTAGGATTTGGCGCTCTCACCGCCATGGCCCGGGTTCATTTCCCGGTGTGAGAACACCAGTTTTATATTCCTGGTCAGTTGAACATCGCAGCTTGTACAAAATTACCATAGACAATTTAATTAAAAGATATAAATTGGCCTCAAGTATTTGTTGGCTTGATTACAAGAGAATATATAATACTCGACATTCAGTTCATGTCACGTCACAAGTATCAGATTATATGCCTTACTTATGTGTTCCCGATAAATAGGAAACGCCTTCATTCGTTATAAATTGGCCTCTCGTATTTGTTGGCTCGATCACAAAAGAATATATAATACTCGACATTCAGTTCATGTCACGTCACAAGTATCAGATTATATGCCTTACTTATGTGTTCCCGATAAATAGGAAACGCCTTCATACGTCAACGTCCCATATGATCTAGTGGTTAGGATTTGGCGCTCTCACCGCCATGGCCCGGGTTCATTTCCCGGTGTGAGAACACCAGTTTTATATTCCTGGTCAGTTGAACATCGCAGCTTGTACAAAATTATCATAGACAATTTAATTAAAAGATATAAATTGGCCTCTCGTATTTGTTGGCTTGATTACAAGAGAATATATAATACTCGACATTCAGTTCATGTCACGTCACAAGTATCAGATTATATGCCTTACTTATGTGTTCCCGATAAATAGGAAACGCCTTTATACGTCAACGTCCCATATCATCTAGTGGTTAGGATTTGGCGCTCTCACCGCCATGGCCCGGGTGCATTTCCCGGTGTGAGAACACCAGTTTTATATTCCTGGTCAGTTGAACATCGCAGCTTGTACACAATTCTCATAGACAATTTAATTAAAAGATATAAATTGGCCTTTCGTATTTGTTGGCTTGATTACAAGAGAATATGTAATACACGACGTGCAGTTCATGTCAGAAGTATCCGATTGCATGCCATACTTGTGTTTTCCCGATAAATAGGAAACGCCTTCAAATGTCATCGTCCCATATGGTCTAGTGGTTAGGATTTGGCGCTCTCACCGCCAAGGCCCGGGTTAAATTCCAGGTGTGGGAACACCTGTTTTAGATTCCTGGTCAGTTGAACATCGCAGCTTTACAAAATTCTCAGAGACAATTTAATTAAAAAATATAAATTGGCCTTTCGTATTTGTTGCCTTATTACAAGAGAATATGTAATACACGACGTGCAGTTCATGTCAGAAGTATCCGATTGCATGCCATACTTGTGTTTTCCCGATAAATAGGAATAGCCTTCCAATGTCATCGTCCCATATGGTCTAGTGGTTAGGATTCGGCGCTTTCACCGCGAAGGCCCGGGTTCAATTCCCTGTGTGGGAACACCTGTTTTAGATTCCTGGTCAGTTGAACATCGCAGCTTGTACAACATTCTCATAGACAATTTAATTAAAAGATATAAATTGGCCTCTCGTATTTCTTGGCTTGAGTACAAGAGAATATATTATCCTCGACATTCAGTTCATGTCACGTCACAAGTATCAGATTATATGCCTTACTTATGTGTTCCCGATAAATAGGAAACGCCTTCATACGTCAACGTCCCATATGGTCTAGTGGTTAGGATTTGGCGCTTTCACCGCCAAGGCCTGGGTTCAATTCCCGGTGTGGGAACACTAATTTTATATTCCTGGTCAGTTGAACATCGCAGCTTGTACAAAATTCTCATAGACAATTTAATTAAAAGATATAAATTGGCCTCTCGTATTTGTTGGCTCATCAGAAGAGAATATATAATACTCGACATTCAGTTCATGTCACGTCACAAGTATCCGATTATATGCCTTAATATCCGATTATATGTTCAGTTCCCGGTGTGGGAACACCTGTTTTAGATTCCTGGTCAGTTGAACATCGCAGCTTGTACAAAATTCTCATAGACAATTTAATTAAAAGATATAAATTGGCCTCTCGTATTTGTTGGCTTGATTGCAAGGGAATATATATAATTCAAGACATTCAGTTCATATCACGTCACGTCACAAGTATACGATTATATGCCTTACTTATGTGTTCCCGATAAATAGGAAACGCCTTCATACGTCAACGTCCCATATGATCCAGTGGTTATCATTTGGCGCTTTCAACGCCAAGGCCTGGGTTCAATTCCAGGTGTGGGAACACCTGTTTTAGATTCCTGGTCAGTCGAACATCGCAGCTTGTATACAATTCTCAGAGACAATTTAATTAAAAGATATAAATTGGCCTCTCGTATTTGTTGCCTTATTACAAGAGAATATGTAATACACGACGTGCAGTTCATGTCAGAAGTATCCGATTGCATGCCATACTTGTGTTTTCCCGATAAATAGGAATCGCCTTCCAATGTCATCGTCCCATATGGTCTAGTGGTTAGGATTCGGCGCTTTCACCGCCAAGGTCCAGGTTCAATTCCCGGTGTAAGAACACCTGTTTTAGATTCCTGGTCAGTTGAACATCGCAGCTTGTACAAAATTCTCATAGACAATTTAATTAAAAGATATAAATTGGCCTCTCGTATTTGTTGGCTTGATTACAAGAGAATATATATAATTCACGACATTCAGTTCATGTCACGTCACGTCACAAGTATACGATTATATGCCTTACTTATGTGTTCCCGATAAATAGGAAACGCCTTCATACGACAACGTCCCATATAGTCTAGTGTTCAGGATTTGGCGCTCTCACCGCCATGACCCGGGTTCATTTCCCGGTGTGGGAACACCAGTTTTATATTCCTGGTCAGTTGAACATTGCAGCTTGTACAAAATTCTCATAGACAATTTAATTAAAAGATATAAATTGGCCTCTCGTATTTGTTGGCTCGATCACAAGAGAATATAGAATACTCGACATTCAGTTCATGTCACGTCACAAGTATCCGATTAAATGCCTTACTTATGTGTTCCCGATAAATAGGAAACGCCTTCATACGTCAACATCCTATATGGTCTAGTGGTTAGGATTTGGCGCTCTCACCGCCAAGGCCCGGGTTAAATTCTCGGTGTGGGAACACCTGTTTTAGATTCCTGGTCAGTTGAACATCGCAGCTTTACAAAATTCTCAGAGACAATTTAATTAAAAAATATAAATTGGCCTCTCGTATTTGTTGTCTCATCAGAAGAGAATATATAATACACGACGTGCAGTTCATGTCAGAAGTAGCCGATTGCATGCCATACTTGTGTTTTCCCGATAAATAGGAAATGCCTTCATACGTCAACATCCCATATGGTCTAGTGGTTAGGATTTGGCGCTCTCACCGCCGAGGCCCGGGTTCAATTCCCGGTGTGGGAACACCAGTTTTATGTTCCTGGTCAGTTGAACATCGCAGCTTGTATACAATTCTCAGAGACAATTTAATTAAAATATATAAATTGGCCTCTCGTATTTGTTGCCTTATTACAAGAGAATATGTAATACACGACGTGCAGTTCATGTCAGAAGTATCCGATTGCATGCCATACTTGTGTTTTCCCGATAAATAGGAATCGCCTTCCAATGTCATCGTCCCAAATGGTCTAGTGGTTAGGATTCGGCGCTTTCACCGCGAAGGCCCGGGTTCAATTCCCGGTGTGGGAACACCTGTTTTAGATTCCTGGTCAGTTGAACATCGCAGCTTGTACAACATTCTCATAGACAATTTAATTAAAAGATATAAATTGGCCTCTCGTATTTGTTGGCTTGAGTACAAGAGAATATATTATCCTCGACATTCAGTTCATGTCACGTCACAAGTATCAGATTATATGCCTTACTTATGTGTTCCCGATAAATAGGAAACGCCTTCATACGTCAACGTCCCATATGGTCTAGTGGTTAGAATTTGGCGCTTTCACCGCCAAGGCCTGGGTTCAATTCCCGGTGTGGGAACATCTGTTTTAGATTCCTGGTCAGTTGAACATCGCAGCTTGTACAAAATTACCATAGACAATTTAATTAAAAGATATAAATTGGCCTCTCGTATTTGTTGGCTTGATTATAAGAGAATATATAATACTCGACATTCAGTTCATGTCACGTCACAAGTATCAGATTATATGCCTTACTTATGTGTTCCCGATAAATAGGAAACGCCTTCATTCGTCAACGTCCCATATGGTCTAGTGGTTAGGATTTGGCGCTTTCACCGCGAAGGTCCGGGTTCAATTCCCGGTGTGGGAACACCAGTTTTATATTCCTGGTCAGTTGAACATCGCAGCTTGTACAACATTCTCATAGAAAATTTAATTAAATGATATAAATTGGCCTCTCGTATTTGTTGGCTCGATCACAAGGGAATATAGAATACTCGACATTCAGTTCATGTCACATCACAAGTATCCGATTGCATGCCATACTTGTGTTTTCCCGATAAATAGGAAACGCCTTCAAATGTCATCGTCCCATATGGTCTAGTGGTTAGGATTTGGCGCTCTCACCGCCAAGGCCCGGGTTCAATTCCCGGTGTGGGAACACCTGTTTTAGATTCCTGGTCAGTTGAACATCGCAGCTTGTACAAAATTCTCAGAGACAATTTAATTAAATGATATAAATTGGCCTCTCGTATATGTTGGCTTGATTACAAGAGAATATATATAATTCACGACATTCAGTTCATGTCACGTCACGTCACAAGTAATCGATTATATGCCTTACTTATGTGTTCCCGATAAATAGGAAACACCTTCATACGTCAACGTCCCATATGATATAGTGGTTAGGATTTGGCCCTCTCACCGCCATGGCCCGGGTTCATTTCCCGGTGTGAGAACACCAGTTTTATATTCCTGGTCAGTTGAACATTGCAGCTTGTACAACATTCCCATAGACAATTTAATTAAAAGATATAAATTGGCCTCTCATATTTGTTGGATTGATTACAAGACAATATATAATACTCGACATTCAGTTCATGTCACGTCACAAGTATCAGATTATATGCCTTACTTATGTGTTCCCGATAAATAGGAAACGCCTTCAGACGACAACGTCCCATATGGTCTAGTGGTCATGATTTTGCGCTCTCACCGCCATGACCCGGGTTCATTTCCCGGTGTGAGAACACCTGTTTTAGATTCCTGGTCAGTTGAATATCGCAGCTGGTACAACATTCTCATAGGCAATTTAATTAAAAGATATAAATTGACCTCTCGTATTTGTTGGCTTGATTACAAGAGAATATATATAATTCACGACATTCAGTTCATGTCACGTCATAAGTATCCGATTATATGCCTTACTTATGTGTTCCCGATAAATAGGAAACGCCTTCATACGACAACGTCCCATATAGTCTAGTGGTCAGGATTTGGCGCTCTCACCGCCATGACCCGGCTTCATTTCCCGGTGTGGGAACACTAGTTTTATATTCCTGGTCAGTTGAACATTGCAGCTTGTACAAAATTCTCATAGACAATTTAATTAAAAGATATAAATTGGCCTCTCGTATTTGTTGGCTCGATCACCAGAGAATATAGAATACTCGACATTCAGTTCATGTCACGTCACAAGTATCCGATTAAATGCCTTACTTATGTGTTCCCGATAAATAGGAAACGCCTTCATACGTCAACATCCCATATGGTCTAGTGGTTAGGATTTGGCGCTCTCACCGCCAAGGCCCGGATTCAATTCTCGGTGTGGGAACACCAGTTTTATATTCCTGGTCAGTTGAACATCGCAGCTTGTACAAAATTCTCATAGACAATTTAATTAAAAGATATAAATTGGCCTCTCGTATTTGTTGGCTCATCAGAAGAGAATATATAATACTCGACATTCAGTTCATGTCACGTCACAAGTATCCGATTATATGCCTTAATATCCGATTATATGTTCAGTTCCCGGTGTGGGTACACCTGTTTTAGATTCCTGGTCAGTTGAACATCGCAGCTTGTACAAAATTCTCATAGACAATTTAATTAAAAGATATAAATTGGCCTCTCGTATTTGTTGGCTTGATTGCAAGGGAATATATATAATTCAAGACATTCAGTTCATATCACGTCACGTCACAAGTATACGATTATATGCCTTACTTATGTGTTCCCGATAAATAGGAAACGCCTTCATACGTCAACGTCCCATATGATCTAGTGGTTATCATTTGGCGCTTTCAACGCCAAGGCCTGGGTTCAATTCCAGGTGTGGGAACACCTGTTTTAGATTCCTGGTCAGTCGAACATCGCAGCTTGTATACAATTCTCAGAGACAATTTAATTAAAAGATATAAATTGGCCTCTCGTATTTGTTGGCTCGATCACAAGAGAATATAGAATACTCGACATTCAGTTCATGTCACGTCACAAGTATCCGATTAAATGCCTTACTTATGTGTTCCCGATAAATAGGAAACGCCTTCATACGTCAACATCCTATATGGTCTAGTGGTTAGGATTTGGCGCTCTCACCGCCAAGGCCCGGATTCAATTCTCGGTGTGGGAACACCAGTTTTACATTCCTGGTCAGTTGAACATCGCAGCTTGTACAAAATTCTCATAGACAATTTAATTAAATGATATAAATTGGCCTCTCGTATTTGTTGGCTCGATCACAAGAGAATATAGAATACTCGACATTCAGTTCATGTCACGTCACAAGTATCCGATTATATGCCTTAATATCCGATTATATGTTCAGTTCCCGGTGTGGGAACACCTGTTTTATATTCCTGGTCAGTTGAACATCGCAGCTTGTACAAAATTCTCATAGACAATTTAATTAAAAGATATAAATTGGCCTCTCGTATTTGTTGGCTTGATTGCAAGGGAATATATATAATTCAAGACATTCAGTTCATGTCACGTCACGTCACAAGTATTCGATTATATGCCTTACTTATGTGTTCCCGATAAATAGGAAACACCTTCATACGTCAACGTCCCATATGGTCTAGTGGTTAGGATTTGGCGCTTTCACCGCCAAGGCCCGGGTTCAATTCCCGGTGTGGGAACATCTGTTTTAGATTCCTGGTCAGTTCAACATCGCAGCTTGTACAAAATTCTCATAGACAATTTAATTAAAAGATATAAATTGGCCTCTCGTATTTGTTGGCTTGATTACAAGAGAATATATAATACTCGACATTCAGTTCATGTCACGTCACGTCACAAGTATCAGATTATATGCCTTACTTATGTGTTCCCGATAAATAGGAAACGCCTTCATACGTCAACGTCCCATATGATCTAGTGGTTAGGATTTGGCGCTCTCACCGCCATGGCCCGGGTTCATTTCCCGGTGTGAGAACACCAGTTTTATATTCCTGGTCAGTTGAACATCGCAGCTTGTACAACATTCTCATAGGCAATTTAATTAAAAGATATAAATTGGCCTCTCGTATTTCTTGGCTTGATTACAAGAGAATATATAATGCTCGACATTCAGTTCATGTCACGTCACAAGTATCAGATTATATGCCTTACTTATGTGTTCCCGATAAATAGGAAACGCCTTCATACGTCAACATCCCATATGGTCTAGTGGTTAGGATTTGGCGCTTTCACCGCCAAGGCCCGGGTTCAATTCCCGGTGTGGGAACACCTGTTTTAGATTCCTGGTCAGTTGAACATCGCAGCTTGTACAAAATTCTCATAGACAATTTAATTAAAAGATATAAATTGGCCTCTCGTATTTGTTGGCTTGATTACAAGAGAATATATATAATTCACGACATTCAGTTCATGTCACGTCACGTCACAAGTATACGATTATATGCCTTACTTATGTGTTCCTGATAAATAGGAAACGCCTTCATACGTCAACGTCCCATATGATCTAGTGGTTAGGATTTGGCGCACTCACCGCCATGGCCCGGGTTCATTTCCCGGTGTGAAAACTCCAG
Source organism: Saccoglossus kowalevskii (assembly GCF_978046115.1). NCBI lineage: Eukaryota > Metazoa > Hemichordata > Enteropneusta > Harrimaniidae > Saccoglossus > Saccoglossus kowalevskii. Next base: position 15,604,314 of record NC_140649.1, on the reverse strand, counting down.
TTTTATATTCCTGGTCAGTTGAACATCGCAGCTTGTACAAAATTCTCATAGACAATTTAATTAAAAGATATAAATTGGCCTCTCGTATTTGTTGGCTCATCAGAAGAGAATATATAATACTCGACATTCAGTTCATGTCACGTCACAAGTATCCGATTATATGCCTTAATATCCGATTATATGTTCAGTTCCCGGTGTGGGAACACCTGTTTTAGATTCCTGGTCAGTTGAACATCGCAGCTTGTACAAAATTCTCATAGACAATTTAATTAAAAGATATAAATTGGCCTCTCGTATTTGTTGGCTTGATTGCAAGGGAATATATATAATTCAAGACATTCAGTTCATGTCACGTCACGTCACAAGTATACGATTATATGCCTTACTTATGTGTTCCCGATAAATAGGAAACGCCTTCATACGTCAACGTCCCATATGATCTAGTGGTTATCATTTGGCGCTTTCAACGCCAAGGCCAGGGTTCAATTCCAGGTGTGGGAACACCTGTTTTAGATTCCTGGTCAGTCGAACATCGCAGCTTGTATACAATTCTCAGAGACAATTTAATTAAAAGATATAAATTGGCCTCTCGTATTTGTTGCCTTATTACAAGAGAATATGTAATACACGACGTGCAGTTCATGTCAGAAGTATCCGATTGCATGCCATACTTGTGTTTTCCCGATAAATAGGAATTGCCTTCCAATGTCATCGTCCCATATGGTCTAGTGGTTAGGATTCGGCGCTTTCACCGCCAAGGCCCAGGTTCAATTCCCGGTGTGAGAACACCTGTTTTAGATTCCTGGTCAGTTGAACATCGCAGCTTGTACAAAATTCTCATAGACAATTTAATTAAAATATATAATTTGGCCTCTCGTATTTGTTGGCTTGATTACAAGAGAATATAGAATACTCGACATTCAGTTCATGTCACGTCACAAGTATCCGATTATATGCCTTAATATCCGATTATATGTTCAGTTCCCGGTGTGGGAACATCTGTTTTAGATTCCTGGTCAGTTCAACATCGCAGCTTGTACAAAATTCTCATAGACAATTTAATTAAAAGATATAAATTGGCCCCTCGTATTTGTTGGCTTGATTACAAGAGAATATATAATACTGGACATTCAGTTCATGTCACGTCATGTCACAAGTATCAGATTATATGCCTTACTTATGTGTTCCCGATAAATAGGAAACGCCTTCATACGTCAACGTCCCATATTGTCTAGTGGTTAGGATTTGGCGCTTTCACCGCCAAGGCCCGGGTTCAATTCTCGGTGTGGGAACATCTGTTTTAGATTCCTGGTCAGTTCAACATCGCAGCTTGTACAAAATTCTCATAGACAATTTAATTAAAAGATATAAATTGGCCTCTCGTATTTGTTGGCTTGATTACAAGAGAATATATATAGTACTCGACATTCAGTTCATGTCACGTCACAAGTATCAGATTATATGCCTTACTTATGTGTTCCTGATAAATAGGAAACGCCTTCATACGTCAACGTCCCATATGGTCTAGTGGTTAGGATTTGGCGCTCTCACTGCCAAGGCCCGGGTTCAATTCCCGGTGTGGGAACACCTGTTTTAGATTCCTGGTCAGTTGAACATCGCAGATTGTATGACATTCTCACAGATAATTTAATTAAAAGATATAAATTGGTCTCTCGCATTTGTTGCCTTATTACAAGTGTATATATAATACTCCACATTCAGTTCATGTCACGTCACAAGTATCCGATTATATGCCTTACTTATGTGTTCCCGATAATATGAAACGCCTTCATACGACAACGTCCCATATGGTCTAGTGGTCAGGATTTGGCGCTCTCACCGCCATGACCCGGATTCATTTCCCGGTGTGGGAACACCAGTTTTATATTCCTGGTCAGTTGAACATCGCAGCTTGTACAACATTCTCATAGACAATTTAATTAAAAGATATAAGTTGGCCTCTCGTTGGCTTGATTACAAGAGAATATATTATCCTCGACATTCAGTTCATGTCACGTCACAAGTATCAGATTATATGCCTTACTTATGTGTTCCATATAAATAGGAAACGCCTTCATACGTCAACGTCTCATATGGTCTAGTGGTTAGGATTTGGCGCTTTCACCGCCAAGGCCCGGGTTCAATTCCCGGTGTGGGAACATCTATTTTAGATTCCTGGTCAGTTCAACATCGCAGCTTGTACAACATTCTCATAGACAATTTAATTAAAAGATATAAATTGGCCCCTCGTATTTGTTGGCTTGATTACAAGAGAATATATAATACTCGACATTCAGTTCATGTCACGTCATGTCACAAGTATCAGATTATATGCCTTACTTATGTGTTCCCGATAAATAGGAAACGCCTTCATACGTCAACGTCCCATATTGTCTAGTGGTTAGGATTTGGCGCTTTCACCGCCAAGGCCCGGGTTCAATTCTCGGTGTGGGAACATCTGTTTTAGATTCCTGGTCAGTTCAACATCGCAGCTTGTACAAAATTCTCATAGACAATTTAATTAAAAGATATAAATTGGCCTCTCGTATTTGTTGGCTTGATTACAAGAGAATATATATAGTAATCGACATTCAGTTCATGTCACGTCACAAGTATCAGATTATATGCCTTACTTATGTGTTCCTGATAAATAGGAATTGCCTTCCAATGTCATCGTCCCATATGGTCTAGTGGTTAGGATTCGGCGCTTTCACCGCCAAGGCCCAGGTTCAATTCCCGGTGTGAGAACACCTGTTTTAGATTCCTGGTCAGTTGAACATCGCAGCTTGTACAAAATTCTCATAGACAATTTAATTAAAATATATAAATTGGCCTCTCGTATTTGTTGGCTTGATTACAAGAGAATATATATAATTCACGACATTCAGTTCATGTCACGTCACGTCACAAGTATACGATTATATGCCTTACTTATGTGTTCCCGATAAATAGGAAACGCCTTCATACGACAACGTCCCATATAGTCTAGTGGTCAGGATTTGGCGCTCTCACCGCCATGACCCGGGTTAATTTCCCGGTGTGGGAACACCAGTTTTATATTCCTGGTCAGTTGAACATTGCAGCTTGTACAAAATTCTCATAGACAATTTAATTAAAAGATATAAATTGGCCTCTCGTATTTGTTGGCTCGATCACAAGAGAATATAGAATACTCGACATTCAGTTCATGTCACGTCACAAGTATCCGATTATATGCCTTAATATCCGATTATATGTTCAGTTCCCGGTGTGGGAACATCTGTTTTAGATTCCTGGTCAGTTCAACATCGCAGCTTGTACAAAATTCTCATAGACAATTTAATTAAAAGATATAAATTGGCCCCTCGTATTTGTTGGCTTGATTACAAGAGAATATATAATACTGGACATTCAGTTCATGTCACGTCATGTCACAAGTATCAGATTATATGCCTTACTTATGTGTTCCCGATAAATAGGAAACGCCTTCATACGTCAACGTCCCATATTGTCTAGTGGTTAGGATTTGGCGCTTTCACCGCCAAGGCCCGGGTTCAATTCTCGGTGTGGGAACATCTGTTTTAGATTCTGGTCAGTTCAACATCGCAGCTTGTACAAAATTCTCATAGACAATTTAATTAAAAGATATAAATTGGCCTCTCGTATTTGTTGGCTTGATTACAAGAGAATATATATAGTACTCGACATTCAGTTCATGTCACGTCACAAGTATCAGATTATATGCCTTACTTATGTGTTCCTGATAAATAGGAAACGCCTTCATACGTCAACGTCCCATATGGTCTAGTGGTTAGGATTTGGCGCTCTCACTGCCAAGGCCCGGGTTCAATTCCCGGTGTGGGAACACCTGTTTTAGATTCCTGGTCAGTTGAACATCGCAGATTGTATGACATTCTCACAGATAATTTAATTAAAAGATATAAATTGGTCTCTCGCATTTGTTGCCTTATTACAAGTGTATATATAATACTCCACATTCAGTTCATGTCACGTCACAAGTATCCGATTATATGCCTTACTTATGTGTTCCCGATAATATGAAACGCCTTCATACGACAACGTCCCATATGGTCTAGTGGTCAGGATTTGGCGCTCTCACCGCCATGACCCGGATTCATTTCCCGGTGTGGGAACACCAGTTTTATATTCCTGGTCAGTTGAACATCGCAGCTTGTACAACATTCTCATAGACAATTTAATTAAAAGATATAAGTTGGCCTCTCGTATTTGTTGGCTTGATTACAAGAGAATATATTATCCTCGACATTCAGTTCATGTCACGTCACAAGTATCAGATTATATGCCTTACTTATGTGTTCCATATAAATAGGAAACGCCTTCATACGTCAACGTCCCATATGGTCTAGTGGTTAGGATTTGGCGCTTTCACCGCCAAGGCCCGGGTTCAATTCCCGGTGTGGGAACATCTATTTTAGATTCCTGGTCAGTTCAACATCGCAGCTTGTACAAAATTCTCATAGACAATTTAATTAAAAGATATAAATTGGCCCCTCGTATTTGTTGGCTTGATTACAAGAGAATATATAATACTCGACATTCAGTTCATGTCACGTCATGTCACAAGTATACGATTATATGCCTTACTTATGTGTTCCTGATAAATAGGAAACGCCTTCATACGTCAACGTCCCATATGATCTAGTGGTTAGGATTTGGCGCACTCACCGCCATGGCCCGGGTTCATTTCCCGGTGTGAAAACTCCAGTTTTATATTCCTGGTCAGTTGAACATCGCAGCTTGTACAAAATTCTCATAGACAATTTAATTAAAAGATATAAATTGGCCTCTCGTATTTGTTGGCTCATCAGAAGAGAATATATAATACTCGACATTCAGTTCATGTCACGTCACAAGTATCCGATTATATGCCTTAATATCCGATTATATGTTCAGTTCCCGGTGTGGGAACACCTGTTTTAGATTCCTGGTCAGTTGAACATCGCAGCTTGTACAAAATTCTCATAGACAATTTAATTAAAAGATATAAATTGGCCTCTCGTATTTGTTGGCTTGATTGCAAGGGAATATATATAATTCAAGACATTCAGTTCATGTCACGTCACGTCACAAGTATACGATTATATGCCTTACTTATGTGTTCCCGATAAATAGGAAACGCCTTCATACGTCAACGTCCCATATGATCTAGTGGTTATCATTTGGCGCTTTCAACGCCAAGGCCAGGGTTCAATTCCAGGTGTGGGAACACCTGTTTTAGATTCCTGGTCAGTCGAACATCGCAGCTTGTATACAATTCTCAGAGACAATTTAATTAAAAGATATAAATTGGCCTCTCGTATTTGTTGCCTTATTACAAGAGAATATGTAATACACGACGTGCAGTTCATGTCAGAAGTATCCGATTGCATGCCATACTTGTGTTTTCCCGATAAATAGGAATTGCCTTCCAATGTCATCGTCCCATATGGTCTAGTGGTTAGGATTCGGCGCTTTCACCGCCAAGGCCCAGGTTCAATTCCCGGTGTGAGAACACCTGTTTTAGATTCCTGGTCAGTTGAACATCGCAGCTTGTACAAAATTCTCATAGACAATTTAATTAAAATATATAATTTGGCCTCTCGTATTTGTTGGCTTGATTACAAGAGAATATAGAATACTCGACATTCAGTTCATGTCACGTCACAAGTATCCGATTATATGCCTTAATATCCGATTATATGTTCAGTTCCCGGTGTGGGAACATCTGTTTTAGATTCCTGGTCAGTTCAACATCGCAGCTTGTACAAAATTCTCATAGACAATTTAATTAAAAGATATAAATTGGCCCCTCGTATTTGTTGGCTTGATTACAAGAGAATATATAATACTGGACATTCAGTTCATGTCACGTCATGTCACAAGTATCAGATTATATGCCTTACTTATGTGTTCCCGATAAATAGGAAACGCCTTCATACGTCAACGTCCCATATTGTCTAGTGGTTAGGATTTGGCGCTTTCACCGCCAAGGCCCGGGTTCAATTCTCGGTGTGGGAACATCTGTTTTAGATTCCTGGTCAGTTCAACATCGCAGCTTGTACAAAATTCTCATAGACAATTTAATTAAAAGATATAAATTGGCCTCTCGTATTTGTTGGCTTGATTACAAGAGAATATATATAGTACTCGACATTCAGTTCATGTCACGTCACAAGTATCAGATTATATGCCTTACTTATGTGTTCCTGATAAATAGGAAACGCCTTCATACGTCAACGTCCCATATGGTCTAGTGGTTAGGATTTGGCGCTCTCACTGCCAAGGCCCGGGTTCAATTCCCGGTGTGGGAACACCTGTTTTAGATTCCTGGTCAGTTGAACATCGCAGATTGTATGACATTCTCACAGATAATTTAATTAAAAGATATAAATTGGTCTCTCGCATTTGTTGCCTTATTACAAGTGTATATATAATACTCCACATTCAGTTCATGTCACGTCACAAGTATCCGATTATATGCCTTACTTATGTGTTCCCGATAATATGAAACGCCTTCATACGACAACGTCCCATATGGTCTAGTGGTCAGGATTTGGCGCTCTCACCGCCATGACCCGGATTCATTTCCCGGTGTGGGAACACCAGTTTTATATTCCTGGTCAGTTGAACATCGCAGCTTGTACAACATTCTCATAGACAATTTAATTAAAAGATATAAGTTGGCCTCTCGTTGGCTTGATTACAAGAGAATATATTATCCTCGACATTCAGTTCATGTCACGTCACAAGTATCAGATTATATGCCTTACTTATGTGTTCCATATAAATAGGAAACGCCTTCATACGTCAACGTCTCATATGGTCTAGTGGTTAGGATTTGGCGCTTTCACCGCCAAGGCCCGGGTTCAATTCCCGGTGTGGGAACATCTATTTTAGATTCCTGGTCAGTTCAACATCGCAGCTTGTACAACATTCTCATAGACAATTTAATTAAAAGATATAAATTGGCCCCTCGTATTTGTTGGCTTGATTACAAGAGAATATATAATACTCGACATTCAGTTCATGTCACGTCATGTCACAAGTATCAGATTATATGCCTTACTTATGTGTTCCCGATAAATAGGAAACGCCTTCATACGTCAACGTCCCATATTGTCTAGTGGTTAGGATTTGGCGCTTTCACCGCCAAGGCCCGGGTTCAATTCTCGGTGTGGGAACATCTGTTTTAGATTCCTGGTCAGTTCAACATCGCAGCTTGTACAAAATTCTCATAGACAATTTAATTAAAAGATATAAATTGGCCTCTCGTATTTGTTGGCTTGATTACAAGAGAATATATATAGTAATCGACATTCAGTTCATGTCACGTCACAAGTATCAGATTATATGCCTTACTTATGTGTTCCTGATAAATAGGAATTGCCTTCCAATGTCATCGTCCCATATGGTCTAGTGGTTAGGATTCGGCGCTTTCACCGCCAAGGCCCAGGTTCAATTCCCGGTGTGAGAACACCTGTTTTAGATTCCTGGTCAGTTGAACATCGCAGCTTGTACAAAATTCTCATAGACAATTTAATTAAAATATATAAATTGGCCTCTCGTATTTGTTGGCTTGATTACAAGAGAATATATATAATTCACGACATTCAGTTCATGTCACGTCACGTCACAAGTATACGATTATATGCCTTACTTATGTGTTCCCGATAAATAGGAAACGCCTTCATACGACAACGTCCCATATAGTCTAGTGGTCAGGATTTGGCGCTCTCACCGCCATGACCCGGGTTAATTTCCCGGTGTGGGAACACCAGTTTTATATTCCTGGTCAGTTGAACATTGCAGCTTGTACAAAATTCTCATAGACAATTTAATTAAAAGATATAAATTGGCCTCTCGTATTTGTTGGCTCGATCACAAGAGAATATAGAATACTCGACATTCAGTTCATGTCACGTCACAAGTATCCGATTATATGCCTTAATATCCGATTATATGTTCAGTTCCCGGTGTGGGAACATCTGTTTTAGATTCCTGGTCAGTTCAACATCGCAGCTTGTACAAAATTCTCATAGACAATTTAATTAAAAGATATAAATTGGCCCCTCGTATTTGTTGGCTTGATTACAAGAGAATATATAATACTGGACATTCAGTTCATGTCACGTCATGTCACAAGTATCAGATTATATGCCTTACTTATGTGTTCCCGATAAATAGGAAACGCCTTCATACGTCAACGTCCCATATTGTCTAGTGGTTAGGATTTGGCGCTTTCACCGCCAAGGCCCGGGTTCAATTCTCGGTGTGGGAACATCTGTTTTAGATTCTGGTCAGTTCAACATCGCAGCTTGTACAAAATTCTCATAGACAATTTAATTAAAAGATATAAATTGGCCTCTCGTATTTGTTGGCTTGATTACAAGAGAATATATATAGTACTCGACATTCAGTTCATGTCACGTCACAAGTATCAGATTATATGCCTTACTTATGTGTTCCTGATAAATAGGAAACGCCTTCATACGTCAACGTCCCATATGGTCTAGTGGTTAGGATTTGGCGCTCTCACTGCCAAGGCCCGGGTTCAATTCCCGGTGTGGGAACACCTGTTTTAGATTCCTGGTCAGTTGAACATCGCAGATTGTATGACATTCTCACAGATAATTTAATTAAAAGATATAAATTGGTCTCTCGCATTTGTTGCCTTATTACAAGTGTATATATAATACTCCACATTCAGTTCATGTCACGTCACAAGTATCCGATTATATGCCTTACTTATGTGTTCCCGATAATATGAAACGCCTTCATACGACAACGTCCCATATGGTCTAGTGGTCAGGATTTGGCGCTCTCACCGCCATGACCCGGATTCATTTCCCGGTGTGGGAACACCAGTTTTATATTCCTGGTCAGTTGAACATCGCAGCTTGTACAACATTCTCATAGACAATTTAATTAAAAGATATAAGTTGGCCTCTCGTATTTGTTGGCTTGATTACAAGAGAATATATTATCCTCGACATTCAGTTCATGTCACGTCACAAGTATCAGATTATATGCCTTACTTATGTGTTCCATATAAATAGGAAACGCCTTCATACGTCAACGTCCCATATGGTCTAGTGGTTAGGATTTGGCGCTTTCACCGCCAAGGCCCGGGTTCAATTCCCGGTGTGGGAACATCTATTTTAGATTCCTGGTCAGTTCAACATCGCAGCTTGTACAAAATTCTCATAGACAATTTAATTAAAAGATATAAATTGGCCCCTCGTATTTGTTGGCTTGATTACAAGAGAATATATAATACTCGACATTCAGTTCATGTCACGTCATGTCACAAGTATCAGATTATATGCCTTACTTATGTGTTCCGAATAAATAGGAAACGCCTTCATACGTCAACGTCCCATATTGTCTAGTGGTTAGGATTTGGCGCTTTCACCGCCAAGGCCCGGGTTCAATTCTCGGTGTGGGAACATCTGTTTTAGATTCCTGGTCAGTTCAACATCGCAGCTTGTACAAAATTCTCATAGACAATTTAATTAAAAGATATAAATTGGCCTCTCGTATTTGTTGGCTTGATTACAAGAGAATATATATAGTAATCGACATTCAGTTCATGTCACGTCACAAGTATCAGATTATATGCCTTACTTATGTGTTCCTGATAAATAGGAAACGCCTTCATACGTCAACGTCCCATATGGTCTAGTGGTTAGGGTTTGGCGCTCTCACTGCCAAGGCCCGGGTTCAATTCCCGGTGTGGGAACACCTGTTTTAGATTCCTGGTCAGTTGAACATCGCAGATTGTATGACATTCTCACAGATAATTTAATTAAAAGATATAAATTGGTCTCTCGCATTTGTTGCCTTATTACAAGTGTATATATAATACTCCACATTCAGTTCATGTCACGTCACAAGTATCCGATTATATGCCTTACTTATGTGTTCCCGATAATATGAAACGCCTTCATACGACAACGTCCCATATGGTCTAGTGGTCAGGATTTGGCGCTCTCACCGCCATGACCCGGATTCATTTCCCGGTGTGGGAACACCAGTTTTATATTCCTGGTCAGTTGAACATCGCAGCTTGTACAACATTCTCATAGACAATTTAATTAAAAGATATAAGTTGGCCTCTCGTATTTGTTGGCTTGATTACAAGAGAATATATTATCCTCGACATTCAGTTCATGTCACGTCACAAGTATCAGATTATATGCCTTACTTATGTGTTCCATATAAATAGGAAACGCCTTCATACGTCAACGTCCCATATGGTCTAGTGGTTAGGATTTGGCGCTTTCACCGCCAAGGCCCGGGTTCAATTCCCGGTGTGGGAACATCTGTTTTAGATTCCTGGTCAGTTCAACATCGCAGCTTGTACAAAATTCTCATAGACAATTTAATTAAAAGATATAAATTGGCCCCTCGTATTTGTTGGCTTGATTACAAGAGAATATATAATACTCGACATTCAGTTCATGTCACGTCATGTCACAAGTATCAGATTATATGCCTTACTTATGTGTTCCCGATAAATAGGAAACGCCTTCATACGTCAACGTCCCATATTGTCTAGTGGTTAGGATTTGGCGCTTTCACCGCCAAGGCCCGGGTTCAATTCTCGGTGTGGGAACATCTGTTTTAGATTCCTGGTCAGTTCAACATCGCAGCTTGTACAAAATTCTCATAGACAATTTAATTAAAAGATATAAATTGGCCTCTCGTATTTGTTGGCTTGATTACAAGAGAATATATATAGTAATCGACATTCAGTTCATGTCACGTCACAAGTATCAGATTATATGCCTTACTTATGTGTTCCTGATAAATAGGAAACGCCTTCATACGTCAACGTCCCATATGGTCTAGTGGTTAGGATTTGGCGCTCTCACTGCCAAGGCCCGGGTTCAATTCCCGGTGTGGGAACACCTGTTTTAGATTCCTGGTCTGTTGAACATCGCAGATTGTATGACATTCTCACAGATAATTTAATTAAAAGATATAAATTGGTCTCTCGCATTTGTTGCCTTATTACAAGTGAATATATAATACTCCACATTCAGTTCATGTCACGTCACAAGTATCCGATTATATGCCTTACTTATGTGTTCCCGATAATATGAAACGCCTTCATACGACAACGTCCCATATGGTCTAGTGGTCAGGATTTGGCGCTCTCACCGCCATGACCCGGATTCATTTCCCGGTGTGGGAACACCAGTTTTATATTCCTGGTCAGTTGAACATCGCAGCTTGTACAAAATTCTCATAGACAATTTAATTAAAAGATATAAATTGGTCTCTCGCATTTGTTGCCTTATTACAAGTGAATATATAATACTCGACATTCAGTTCATGTCACGTCACAAGTATCCGATTATATGCCTTACTTATATTTTCCCGATAAATAGGAAACGCCTTCATACGTCAACATCCCATATGGTCTAGTGGTCAGGATTTGGCGCTCTCACCGCCAAGGCCCGTGTTCAATTCTCGGTGTGGGAACACCAGTTTTATATTCCTGGTCAGTTGAACATCGCAGCTTGTACAAAATTCTCATAGACAATTTAATTAAAAGATATATGTTGGCTTGATTACAAGAGAATATGTAATACACGACGTGTAGTTCATGTCAGAAGTATCCGATTGCATGCCATACTTGTGTTTTCCCGATAAATAGGAAACGCCTTCAAATGTCATCGTCCCATATGGTCTAGTGGTTAGGATTTGGCCCTTTCACCGCAAAGGCCTGGGTTCAATTTCCGGTGTGAGAACACCTGTTTTAGATTCCTGGTCAGTTGAACATCGCAGCTTGTACAAAATTCTCATAGACAATTTAATTAAAAGATATAAATTGGCCTCTCGTATTTGTTGGCTCATCAGAAGAGAATATATAATACTCGACATTCTGTTCATGTCACGTCACAAGTATCCGATTATATGCCTTAATATCCGATTATATGTTCAGTTCTCGGTGTGGGAACACCAGTTTTATATTCCTGGTCAGTTGAACATCGCAGCTTGTACAACATTCTCATAGACAATTTAATTAAAAGATATAAATTGGCCTCTCGTATTTGTTGGCTCGATCACAAGAGAATATATAATACTCGACATTCAGTTCATGTCACGTCACAAGTATCCGATTATATGCCTTACTTATGTGTTCCCGATAAATAGGAAACACCTTCATACGTCAACATCCCATATGGTCTAGTGGTTAGGATTTGGCGCTCTCACCGCCAAGGCCCGGGTTCAATTCCCGGTGTGGGAACACCAGTTTTATATTCCTGGTCAGTTGAACATCGCAGATTGTACAAAATTCTCATAGACAATTTAATTAAATGATATAAATTAGCCTCTCGTATTTGTTGGCTTGATTACAAGAGAATATGTAATACACGACGTGCAGTTCATGTCAGAAGTATCCGATTGCATGCCATACTTGTGTTTTCCCGATAAATAGGAAACGCCTTCAAATGTCATCGTCCCATATGGTCTAGTGGTTAGGATTTGGCGCTTTCACCGCCAAGGCCCGGGTTCAATTCCCGGTGTGGGAACACCTGTTTTAGATTCCTGGTCAGTTGAACATCGCAGCTTGTACAAAATTCTCATAGACAATTTAATTAAATGATATAAATTGGCCTCTCGTATTTGTTGGCTTGATTACAAGAGAATATGTAATACACGACGTGCAGTTCATGTCAGAAGTATCCGATTGCATGCCATACTTGTGTTTTCCCGATAAATAAGAAACGCCTTCAAATGTCATCGTCCCATATGGTCTAGTGGTTAGGATTTGGCGCTTTCACCGCCAAGGCCCGGGTACAATTTCCGGTGTGGGAACACCTGTTTTAGATTCCTGGTCAGTTGAACATCGCAGCTTGTACAAAATTCTCATAGACAATTTAATTAAAAGATATAAATTGGCCTCTCGTATTTGTTGGCTTGATTACAAGAGAATATGTAATACACGACGTGCAGTTCATGTCAGAAGTATCCGATTGCATGCCATACTTGTGTTTTCCCGATAAATAAGAAACGCCTTCAAAAGTCATCGTCCCATATGGTCTAGTGGTTAGGATTTGGCGCTTTCACCGCCAAGGCCCGGGTTCAATTCACGGTGTGGGAACACCTGTTTTAGATTCCTGGTCAGGTGAACATCGCAGCTTGTACAAAATTCTCATAGAAAATTTAATTAAAAGATATAAATTGGCCTCTCACATTTGTTGTCTCATCAGAAGAGAATATACAATACTCGACATTCAGTATATGTCACGTCACAAGTATCCGATTATATGCCTTACTTATGTGTTCCCGATAAATAGGAAACGCCTTCATACGACAACGTCCCACATGGTCTAGTGGTCATGATTTCGCGCTCTCACCGCCATGACCCGGGTTCATTTCCCGGTGTGGGAACACCAGTTTTATATTCCTGGTCAGTTGAACATCGCAGCTTGTACAAAATTCTCGTAGACAATTTAATTAAAAGATATAAATTGGTCTCTCGCATTTGTTGCCTTATTACAAGTGAATATATAATACTCGACATTCAGTTCATGTCACGTCACAAGTATCCGATTATATGCTTTACTTATGTGTTCCCGATAAATAGGAAACGCCTTCATACGACAACGTCCCATATGGTCTAGTGGTCATGATTTCGCGCTCTCACCGCCATGGCCCGGGTTCAATTCCCGGTGTGGGAACACCAGTTTTTATATTCCTGGTCAGTTGAACATCGCAGCTTGTACAAAATTCTCATAGACAATTTAATTAAATGATATAAATTGGCCTCTCGTATTTGTTGGCTTGATTACAAGAGAATATGTAATACACGACGTGCAGTTCATGTCTAAAGTATCCGATTGCATGCCATACTTGCGTTTTCCCGATAAATAGGAAACGCCTTCAAATGTCATCGTCCCATATGGTCTAGTGGTTAGGATTTGGCGCTTTCACCGCCAAGGCCCGGGTTCAATTCCCGGTGTGGGAACACCTGTTTTAGATTCCTGGTCAGTTGAACATCGCAGCTTGTACAAAATTCTCATAGACAATTTAATTAAAAGATATAAATTGGTCTCTCGCATTTGTTGCCTTATTACAAGTGAATATATAATACTCGACATTCAGTTCATGTCACGTCACAAGTATACGATTATATGCCTTACTTATGTGTTCCCGATAAATAGGAAATGCCTTCATGCGTCAACATCCCATATGGTCTAGTGGTTAGGATTTGGCGCTCTCACCGCCAAGGCCCGGGTTCAATTCCCGGTGTGGGAACACCAGTTTTATATTCCTGGTCAGTTGAACATCGCAGCTTGTACAAAATTCTCATATACAATTTAATAAAATGATATAAATTGGCCTCTCGTATTTGTTGGCTTGATTACAAGAGAATATGTAATACACGACGTGTAGTTCATGTCAGAAGTATCCGATTGCATGCCATACTTGTGTTTTCCCGATAAATAAGAAACGCCTTCAAATGTCATCGTACCATATGGTCTAGTGGTTAGGATTTGGCGCTTTCACCGCCAAGGCCCGGGTTCAATTCCCGGTGTGGGAACACCCGTTTTAGATTCCTGGTCAGTTGAACATCGCAGCTTGTACAAAATTCTCATAGACAATTTAATTAAAAGATATAAATTGGCCTCTCACATTTGTTGTCTCATCAGAAGAGAATATATAATACTCGACATTCAGTTCATGTCACGTCACAAGTATCCGATTATATGCCTTACTTATGTGTTCCCGATAAATAGGAAACGCCTTCATAGGACAACGTCCCATATGGCCTAGTGGTCATGATTTCGCGCTCTCACCGCCATGACCAAGGTTCATTTCCCGGTGTGGGAACACCTGTTTTAGATTCCTGGTCAGTTGAACATCGCAGCTTGTACAAAATTCTCATAGACAATTTAATTAAAAGATATAAATTGGCCTCTCGTATTTGTTGTCTCATCAGAAGAGAATATATAATACTCGACATTCAGTTCATGTCACGTCACAAGTATACGATTATATGCCTTACTTATGTGTTCCCGATAAATAGGAAATGCCTTCATACGTCAACATCCCATATGGTCTAGTGGTTAGGATTTGGCGCTCTCACCGCCAAGGCCCGGGTTCAATTCCCGGTGTGGGAACACCAGTTTTATATTCCTGGTCAGTTGAACATCGCAGCTTGTACAAAATTCTCAGAGATAGTTTAATTCAAAGATATAAATTGGTCTCTCGCATTTGTTGCCTTATTACAAGTGAATATATAATACTCCACATTCAGTTCATGTCACGTCACAAGTATCCGATTATATGCCTTACTTATGTGTTCCCGATACATATGAAACGCCTTCATAGGACAACGTCCCATATGGCCTAGTGGTCATGATTTCGCGCTCTGACCGCCATGACCAAGGTTCATTTCCCGGTGTGGGAACACCAGTTTTATATTCCTGGTCAGTTGAACATTGCAGCTTGTACAAAATTCTCATAGACAATTTAATTAAAAGATATAAATTGGCCTCTCGTATTTGTTGGCTCGATCACAAGAGAATATAGAATACTCGACATTCAGTTCATGTCACGTCACAAGTATCCGATTATATGCCTTAATATCCGATTATATGTTCAGTTCCCGGTGTGGGAACATCTGTTTTAGATTCCTGGTCAGTTCAACATCGCAGCTTGTACAAAATTCTCATAGACAATTTAATTAAAAGATATAAATTGGCCCCTCGTATTTGTTGGCTTGATTACAAGAGAATATATAATACTGGACATTCAGTTCATGTCACGTCATGTCACAAGTATCAGATTATATGCCTTACTTATGTGTTCCCGATAAATAGGAAACGCCTTCATACGTCAACGTCCCATATTGTCTAGTGGTTAGGATTTGGCGCTTTCACCGCCAAGGCCCGGGTTCAATTCTCGGTGTGGGAACATCTGTTTTAGATTCCTGGTCAGTTCAACATCGCAGCTTGTACAAAATTCTCATAGACAATTTAATTAAAAGATATAAATTGGCCTCTCGTATTTGTTGGCTTGATTACAAGAGAATATATATAGTACTCGACATTCAGTTCATGTCACGTCACAAGTATCAGATTATATGCCTTACTTATGTGTTCCTGATAAATAGGAAACGCCTTCATACGTCAACGTCCCATATGGTCTAGTGGATAGGATTTGGCGCTCTCACTGCCAAGGCCCGGGTTCAATTCCCGGTGTGGGAACACCTGTTTTAGATTCCTGGTCAGTTGAACATCGCAGATTGTATGACATTCTCACAGATAATTTAATTAAAAGATATAAATTGGTCTCTCGCATTTGTTGCCTTATTACAAGTGTATATATAATACTCCACATTCAGTTCATGTCTCGTCACAAGTATCCGATTATATGCCTTACTTATGTGTTCCCGATAATATGAAACGCCTTCATGCGTCAACATCCCATATGGTCTAGTGGTTAGGATTTGGCGCTCTCACCGCCAAGGCCCGGGTTCAATTCCCGGTGTGGGAACACCAGTTTTATATTCCTGGTCAGTTGAACATCGCAGCTTGTACAAAATTCTCATAGACAATTTAATAAAATGATATAAATTGGCCTCTCGTATTTGTTGGCTTGATTACAAGAGAATATGTAATACACGACGTGTAGTTCATGTCAGAAGTATCCGATTGCATGCCATACTTGTGTTTTCCCGATAAATAAGAAACGCCTTCAAATGTCATCGTACCATATGGTCTAGTGGTTAGGATTTGGCGCTTTCACCGCCAAGGCCCGGGTTCAATTCCCGGTGTGGGAACACCTGTTTTAGATTCCTGGTCAGTTGAACATCGCAGCTTGTACAAAATTCTCATAGACAATTTAATTAAAAGATATAAATTGGCCTCTCACATTTGTTGTCTCATCAGAAGAGAATATATAATACTCGACATTCAGTTCATGTCACGTCACAAGTATCCGATTATATGCCTTACTTATGTGTTCCCGATAAATAGGAAACGCCTTCATAGGACAACGTCCCATATGGCCTAGTGGTCATGATTTCGCGCTCTCACCGCCATGACCAAGGTTCATTTCCCGGTGTGGGAACACCTGTTTTAGATTCCTGGTCAGTTGAACATCGCAGCTTGTACAAAATTCTCATAGACAATTTAATTAAAAGATATAAATTGGCCTCTCGTATTTGTTGTCTCATCAGAAGAGAATATATAATACTCGACATTCAGTTCATGTCACGTCACAAGTATACGATTATATGCCTTACTTATGTGTTCCCGATACATATGAAACGCCTTCATAGGACAACGTCCCATATGGCCTAGTGGTCATGATTTCGCGCTCTCACCGCCATGACCAAGGTTCATTTCCCGGTGTGGGAACACCAGTTTTATATTCCTGGTCAGTTGAACATTGCAGCTTGTACAAAATTCTCATAGACAATTTAATTAAAAGATATAAATTGGCCTCTCGTATTTGTTGGCTCGATCACAAGAGAATATAGAATACTCGACATTCAGTTCATGTCACGTCACAAGTATCCGATTATATGCCTTAATATCCGATTATATGTTCAGTTCCCGGTGTGGGAACATCTGTTTTAGATTCCTGGTCAGTTCAACATCGCAGCTTGTACAAAATTCTCATAAACAATTTAATTAAAAGATATAAATTGGCCCCTCGTATTTGTTGGCTTGATTACAAGAGAATATATAATACTGGACATTCAGTTCATGTCACGTCATGTCACAAGTATCAGATTATATGCCTTACTTATGTGTTCCCGATAAATAGGAAACGCCTTCATACGTCAACGTCCCATATTGTCTAGTGGTTAGGATTTGGCGCTTTCACCGCCAAGGCCCGGGTTCAATTCTCGGTGTGGGAACATCTGTTTTAGATTCCTGGTCAGTTCAACATCGCAGCTTGTACAAAATTCTCATAGACAATTTAATTAAAAGATATAAATTGGCCTCTCGTATTTGTTGGCTTGATTACAAGAGAATATATATAGTACTCGACATTCAGTTCATGTCACGTCACAAGTATCAGATTATATGCCTTACTTATGTGTTCCTGATAAATAGGAAACGCCTTCATACGTCAACGTCCCATATGGTCTAGTGGATAGGATTTGGCGCTCTCACTGCCAAGGCCCGGGTTCAATTCCCGGTGTGGGAACACCTGTTTTAGATTCCTGGTCAGTTGAACATCGCAGATTGTATGACATTCTCACAGATAATTTAATTAAAAGATATAAATTGGTCTCTCGCATTTGTTGCCTTATTACAAGTGTATATATAATACTCCACATTCAGTTCATGTCTCGTCACAAGTATCCGATTATATGCCTTACTTATGTGTTCCCGATAATATGAAACGCCTTCATACGACAACGTCCCATATGGTCTAGTGGTCAGCATTTGGCGCTCTCACCGCCATGACCCGGATTCATTTCCCGGTGTGGGAACACCAGTTTTATATTCCTGGTCAGTTGAACATCGCAGCTTGTACAACATTCTCATAGACAATTTAATTAAAAGATATAAGTTGGCCTCTCGTATTTGTTGGCTTGATTACAAGAGAATATATTATCCTCGACATTCAGTTCATGTCACGTCACAAGTATCAGATTATATGCCTTACTTATGTGTTCCATATAAATAGGAAACGCCTTCATACGTCAACGTCCCATATGGTCTAGTGGTTAGGATTTGGCGCTTTCACCGCCAAGGCCCGGGTTCAATTCCCGGTGTGGTAACATCTATTCTAGATTCCTGGTCAGTTTAACATCGCAGCTTGTACAAAATTCTCATAGACAATTTAATTAAAAGATATAAATTGGCCCCTCGTATTTGTTGGCTTGATTACAAGAGAATATATAATACTCGACATTCAGTTCATGTCACGTCATGTCACAAGTATCAGATTATATGCCTTACTTATGTGTTCCCGATAAATAGGAAACGCCTTCATACGTCAACGTTCCCATATTGTCTAGTGGTTAGGATTTGGCGCTTTCACCGCCAAGCCCGGGTTCAATTCTCGGTGTGGGAACATCTGTTTTAGATTCCTGGTCAGTTCAACATCGCAGCTTGTACAAAATTCTCATAGACAATTTAATTAAAAGATATAAACTGGCCTCTCGTATTTGTTGGCTTGATTACAAGAGAATATATTGTCCTCGACATTCAGTTCATGTCACGTCACAAGTATCAGATTATATGCCTTACTTATGTGTTCCATATAAATAGGAAACGCCTTCATACATCAACGTCCCATATGGTCTAGTGGTTAGGATTTGGCGCTCTCATTGCCAAGGCCCGGGTTCAATTCCCGGTGTGGGAACACCTGTTTTAGATTCCTGGTCAGTTGAACATCGCAGATTGTATGACATTCTCACAGATAATTTAATTAAAAGATATAAATTGGTCTCTCGCATTTGTTGCCTTATTACAAGTGTATATATAATACTCCACATTCAGTTCATGTCTCGTCACAAGTATCCGATTATATGCCTTACTTATGTGTTCCCGATAATATGAAACGCCTTCATACGACAACGTCCCATATGGTCTAGTGGTCAGCATTTGGCGCTCTCACCGCCATGACCCGGATTCATTTCCCGGTGTGGGAACACCAGTTTTATATTCCTGGTCAGTTGAACATCGCAGCTTGTACAACATTCTCATAGACAATTTAATTAAAAGATATAAGTTGGCCTCTCGTATTTGTTGGCTTGATTACAAGAGAATATATTATCCTCGACATTCAGTTCATGTCACGTCACAAGTATCAGATTATATGCCTTACTTATGTGTTCCATATAAATAGGAAACGCCTTCATACGTCAACGTCCCATATGGTCTAGTGGTTAGGATTTGGCGCTTTCACCGCCAAGGCCCGGGTTCAATTCCCGGTGTGGTAACATCTATTCTAGATTCCTGGTCAGTTTAACATCGCAGCTTGTACAAAATTCTCATAGACAATTTAATTAAAAGATATAAATTGGCCCCTCGTATTTGTTGGCTTGATTACAAGAGAATATATAATACTCGACATTCAGTTCATGTCACGTCATGTCACAAGTATCAGATTATATGCCTTACTTATGTGTTCCCGATAAATAGGAAACGCCTTCATACGTCAACGTTCCCATATTGTCTAGTGGTTAGGATTTGGCGCTTTCACCGCCAAGCCCGGGTTCAATTCTCGGTGTGGGAACATCTGTTTTAGATTCCTGGTCAGTTCAACATCGCAGCTTGTACAAAATTCTCATAGACAATTTAATTAAAAGATATAAACTGGCCTCTCGTATTTGTTGGCTTGATTACAAGAGAATATATTGTCCTCGACATTCAGTTCATGTCACGTCACAAGTATCAGATTATATGCCTTACTTATGTGTTCCATATAAATAGGAAACGCCTTCATACATCAACGTCCCATATGGTCTAGTGGTTAGGATTTGGCGCTCTCATTGCCAAGGCCCGGGTTCAATTCCCGGTGTGGGAACACCTGTTTTAGATTCCTGGTCAGTTGAACATCGCAGATTGTATGACATTCTCACAGATAATTTAATTAAAAGATATAAATTGGTCTCTCGCATTTGTTGCCTTATTACAAGTGAATATATAATACTCCACATTCAGTTCATGTCACGTCACAAGTATCCGATTATATGCCTTATTTATGTGTTCCCGATAATATGAAACGCCTTCATACGACAACGTCCCATATGGTCTAGTGGTCAGGATTTGGCGCTCTCACCGCCATGACCCGGATTCATTTCCCGGTGTGGGAACACCAGTTTTATATTCCTGGTCAGTTGAACATCGCAGCTTGTACAAAATTCTCATAGACAATTTAATTAAAAGATATAAATTGGTCTCTCGCATTTGTTGCCTTATTACAAGTGAATATATAATACTCGACATTCAGTTCATGTCACGTCACAAGTATCCGATTATATGCCTTACTTATATTTTCCCGATAAATAGGAAACGCCTTCATACGTCAACATCCCATATGGTCTAGTGGTCAGGATTTGGCGCTCTCACCGCCAAGGCCCGTGTTCAATTCCCGGTGTGGGAACACCAGTTTTATATTCCTGGTCAGTTGAACATCGCAGCTTGTACAAAATTCTCATAGACAATTTAATTAAAAGATATATATTGGCCTCTCGTATTTGTTGGCTTGATTACAAGAGAATATGTAATACACGACGTGTAGTTCATGTCAGAAGTATCCGATTGCATGCCATACTTGTGTTTTCCCGATAAATAGGAAACGCCTTCAAATGTCATCGTCCCATATGGTCTAGTGGTTAGGATTTGGCCCTTTCACCGCAAAGGCCTGGTTTCAATTTCCGGTGTGAGAACACCTGTTTTAGATTCCTGGTCAGTTGAACATCGCAGCTTGTACAAAATTCTCATAGACAATTTAATTAAAAGATATAAATTGGCCTCTCGTATTTGTTGGCTCATCAGAAGAGAATATATAATACTCGACATTCTGTTCATGTCACGTCACAAGTATCCGATTATATGCCTTAATATCCGATTATATGTTCAGTTCTCGGTGTGGGAACACCAGTTTTATATTCCTGGTCAGTTGAACATCGCAGCTTGTACAACATTCTCATAGACAATTTAATTAAAAGATATAAATTGGCCTCTCGTATTTGTTGGCTCGATCACAAGAGAATATATAATACTCGACATTCAGTTCATGTCACGTCACAAGTATCCGATTATATGCCTTACTTATGTGTTCCCGATAAATAGGAAACACCTTCATACGTCAACATCCCATATGGTCTAGTGGTTAGGATTTGGCGCTCTCACCGCCAAGGCCCGGGTTCAATTCCCGGTGTGGGAACACCAGTTTTATATTCCTGGTCAGTTGAACATCGCAGATTGTACAAAATTCTCATAGACAATTTAATTAAATGATATAAATTAGCCTCTCGTATTTGTTGGCTTGATTACAAGAGAATATGTAATACACGACGTGCAGTTCATGTCAGAAGTATCCGATTGCATGCCATACTTGTGTTTTCCCGATAAATAGGAAACGCCTTCAAATGTCATCGTCCCATATGGTCTAGTGGTTAGGATTTGGCGCTTTCACCGCCAAGGCCCGGGTTCAATTCCCGGTGTGGGAACACATGTTTTAGATTCCTGGTCAGTTGAACATCGCAGCTTGTACAAAATTCTCATAGACAATTTAATTAAATGATATAAATTGGCCTCTCGTATTTGTTGGCTTGATTACAAGAGAATATGTAATACACGACGTGCAGTTCATGTCAGAAGTATCCGATTGCATGCCATACTTGTGTTTTCCCGATAAATAAGAAACGCCTTCAAATGTCATCGTCCCATATGGTCTAGTGGTTAGGATTTGGCGCTTTCACCGCCAAGGCCCGGGTACAATTTCCGGTGTGGGAATACCTGTTTTAGATTCCTGGTCAGTTGAACATCGCAGCTTGTACAAAATTCTCATAGACAATTTAATTAAAAGATATAAATTGGCCTCTCGTATTTGTTGGCTTGATTACAAGAGAATATGTAATACACGACGTGCAGTTCATGTCAGAAGTATCCGATTGCATGCCATACTTGTGTTTTCCCGATAAATAAGAAACGCCTTCAAAAGTCATCGTCCCATATGGTCTAGTGGTTAGGATTTGGCGCTTTCACCGCCAAAGCCCGGGTTCAATTCACGGTGTGGGAACACCTGTTTTAGATTCCTGGTCAGGTGAACATCGCAGCTTGTACAAAATTCTCATAGAAAATTTAATTAAAAGATATAAATTGGCCTCTCACATTTGTTGTCTCATCAGAAGAGAATATACAATACTCGACATTCAGTATATGTCACGTCACAAGTATCCGATTATATGCCTTACTTATGTGTTCCCGATAAATAGGAAACGCCTTCATACGACAACGTCCCACATGGTCTAGTGGTCATGATTTCGCGCTCTCACCGCCATGACCCGGGTTCATTTCCCGGTGTGGGAACACCAGTTTTATATTCCTGGTCAGTTGAACATCGCAGCTTGTACAAAATTCTCGTAGACAATTTAATTAAAAGATATAAATTGGTCTCTCGCATTTGTTGCCTTATTACAAGTGAATATATAATACTCGACATTCAGTTCATGTCACGTCACAAGTATCCGATTATATGCTTTACTTATGTGTTCCCGATAAATAGGAAACGCCTTCATACGACAACGTCCCATATGGTCTAGCGGTCATGATTTCGCGCTCTCACCGCCATGGCCCGGGTTCAATTCCCGGTGTGGGAACACCAGTTTTTATATTCCTGGTCAGTTGAACATCGCAGCTTGTACAAAATTCTCATAGACAATTTAATTAAATGATATAAATTGGCCTCTCGTATTTGTTGGCTTGATTACAAGAGAATATGTAATACACGACGTGCAGTTCATGTCTAAAGTATCCGATTGCATGCCATACTTGCGTTTTCCCGATAAATAGGAAACGCCTTCAAATGTCATCGTCCCATATGGTCTAGTGGTTAGGATTTGGCGCTTTCACCGCCAAGGCCCGGGTTCAATTCCCGGTGTGGGAACACCTGTTTTAGATTCCTGGTCAGTTGAACATCGCAGCTTGTACAAAATTCTCATAGACAATTTAATTAAAAGATATAAATTGGCCTCTCGTATTTGTTGTCTCATCAGAAGAGAATATATAATACTCGACATTCAGTTCATGTCACGTCACAAGTATACGATTATATGCCTTACTTATGTGTTCCCGATAAATAGGAAATGCCTTCATACGTCAACATCCCATATGGTCTAGTGGTTAGGATTTGGCGCTCTCACCGCCAAGGCCCGGGTTCAATTCCCGGTGTGGGAACACCAGTTTTATATTCCTGGTCAGTTGAACATCGCAGCTTGTACAAAATTCTCATAGACAATTTAATAAAATGATATAAATTGGCCTCTCGTATTTGTTGGCTTGATTACAAGAGAATATGTAATACACGACGTGTAGTTCATGTCAGAAGTATCCGATTGCATGCCATACTTGTGTTTTCCCGATAAATAAGAAACGCCTTCAAATGTCATCGTACCATATGGTCTAGTGGTTAGGATTTGGCGCTTTCACCGCCAAGGCCCGGGTTCAATTCCCGGTGTGGGAACACCTGTTTTAGATTCCTGGTCAGTTGAACATCGCAGCTTGTACAAAATTCTCATAGACAATTTAATTAAAAGATATAAATTGGCCTCTCACATTTGTTGTCTCATCAGAAGAGAATATATAATACTCGACATTCAGTTCATGTCACGTCACAAGTATCCGATTATATGCCTTACTTATGTGTTCCCGATAAATAGGAAACGCCTTCATAGGACAACGTCCCATATGGCCTAGTGGTCATGATTTCGCGCTCTCACCGCCATGACCAAGGTTCATTTCCCGGTGTGGGAACACCTGTTTTAGATTCCTGGTCAGTTGAACATCGCAGCTTGTACAAAATTCTCATAGACAATTTAATTAAAATATATAAATTGGTCTCTCGCATTTGTTGCCTTATTACAAGTGAATATATAATACTCGACATTCAGTTCATGTCACGTCACAAATATACGATTATATGCCTTACTTATGTGTTCCTGATAAATAGGAAACGCCTTCATACGTCAACGTCCCATATGGTCTAGTGGTTAGGATTTGGCGCCCTCACCGCCAAGGCCGGGTTCAATTCCCGGTGTGGGAACACCTGTTTTAGATTCCTGGTCAGTTGAACATCGCAGCTTGTATGACATTCTCAGAGATAATTTAATTCAAAGATATAAATTGGTCTCTCGCATTTGTTGCCTTATTACAAGTGAATATATAATACTCCACATTCAGTTCATGTCACGTCACAAGTATCCGATTATATGCCTTACTTATGTGTTCCCGATACATATGAAACGCCTTCATACGACAACGTCCCATATGGTCTAGTGGTCAGGATTTGGCGCTCTCACCGCCATGACCCGGATTCATTTCCCGGTGTGGGAACACCAGTTTTATATTCCTGGTCAGTTGAACATCGCAGCTTGTACAAAATTCTCATAGACAATTTAATTAAAAGTTATAAATTGGCCTCTCGTATTTGTTGGCTCGATCACAAGAGAATATATAATACTCGACATTCAGTTCATGTCACGTCACAAGTATCCGATTATATGCCATACTTGTGTTTTCCCGATAAATAGGAAACGCCTTCAAATGTCATCGTCCCATATGGTCTAGTGGTTAGGATTTGGCGCTTTCACCGCCAAGGCCCGGGTTCAATTTCCGGTGTGGGAACACCTGTTTTAGATTCCTGGTCAGTTGAACATCGCAGCTTGTACAAAATTCTCACAGACAATTTAATTAAAAGATATAAATTGGCCTCTCGTATTTGTTGTCTCATCAGAAGAGAATATATAATACTCGACATTCAGTTCATGTCACGTCACAAGTATTCGATTATATGCTTTACATATGTGTTCCCGATAAATAGGAAACGCCTTCATACGTCAACATCCCATATGGTCTAGTGGTTAGGATTTGGCGCTCTCACCGCCAAGGCCCGGGTTCAATTCCCGGTATGGGAACCCCAGTTTTATATTCCTGGTCAGTTGAACATCGCAGCTTGTACAAAATTCTCATAGACAATTTAATTAAAAGATATAAATTGGTCTCTCGCATTTGTTGCCTTATTACAAGTGAATATATAATACTCGACATTCAGTTCATGTCACGTCACAAGTATCAGATTATATGCCTTACTTATGTATTCCCGATAAATAGGAAACACCTTCATACGTCAACATCCCATATGGTCTAGTGGTTAGGATTTGGCGCTCTCACCGCCAAGGCCCGGGTTCAATTCCCGGTGTGGGAACACCAGTTTTATATTCCTGGTCAGTTGAACATCGCAGCTTGTACAAAATTCTCATAGACAATTTAATAAAATGATATAAATTGGCCTCTCGTATTTGTTGGCTTGATTACAAGAGAATATGTAATACACGACGTGTAGTTCATGTCTAAAGTATCCGATTGCATGCCATACTTGCGTTTTCCCGATAAATAGGAAACGCCTTCAAATGTCATCGTCCCATATGGTCTAGTGGTTAGGATTTGGCGCTTTCACCGCCAAGGCCCGGGTTCAATTCCCGGTATGGGAACCCCAGTTTTATATTCCTGGTCAGTTGAACATCGCAGCTTGTACAAAATTCTCATAGACAATTTAATTAAAAGATATAAATTGGTCTCTCGCATTTGTTGCCTTATTACAAGTGAATATATAATACTCGACATTCAGTTCATGTCACGTCACAAGTATCCGATTATATGCCTTACTTATGTGTTCCCGATAAATAGGAAACGCCTTCATACGACAACGTCCCATATGGTCTAGTGGTAATGATTTCGCGCTCTCACCGCCATGGCCCGGGTTCAATTCCCGGTGTGGGAACACCAGTTTTTATATTCCTGGTCAGTTGAACATCGCAGCTTGTACAAAATTCTCATAGACAATTTAATTAAATGATATAAATTGGCCTCTCGTATTTGTTGGCTTGATTACAAGAGAATATGTAATACACGACGTGCAGTTCATGTCTAAAGTATCCGATTGCATGCCATACTTGCGTTTTCCCGATAAATAGGAAACGCCTTCAAATGTCATCGTCCCATATGGTCTAGTGGTTAGGATTTGGCGCTTTCACCGCCAAGGCCCGGGTTCAATTCCCGGTGTGGGAACACCTGTTTTAGATTCCTGGTCAGTTGAACATCGCAGCTTGTACAAAATTCTCATAGACAATTTAATTAAAAGATATAAATTGGCCTCTCGTATTTGTTGTCTCATCAGAAGAGAATATATAATACTCGACATTCAGTTCATGTCACGTCACAAGTATCCGATTATATGCCTTACTTATGTGTTCCCGATAAATAGGAAATGCCTTCATACGTCAACATCCCATATGGTCTAGTGGTTAGGATTTGGCGCTCTCACCGCCAAGGCCCGGGTTCAATTCCCGGTGTGGGAACACCAGTTTTATATTCCTGGTCAGTTGAACATCGCAGCTTGTACAAAATTCTCATAGACAATTTAATAAAATGATATAAATTGGCCTCTCGTATTTGTTGGCTTGATTACAAGAGAATATGTAATACACGACGTGTAGTTCATGTCAGAAGTATCCGATTGCATGCCATACTTGTGTTTTCCCGATAAATAAGAAACGCCTTCAAATGTCATCGTCCCATATGGTCTAGTGGTTAGGATTTGGCGCTTTCACCGCCAAGGCCCGGGTTCAATTCCCGGTGTGAGAACACCTGTTTTAGATTCCTGGTCAGTTGAACATCGCAGCTTGTACAAAATTCTCATAGACAATTTAATTAAAAGATATAAATTGGCCTCTCACATTTGTTGTCTCATCAGAAGAGAATATATAATACTCGACATTCAGTTCATGTCACGTCACAAGTATCCGATTATATGCCTTACTTATGTGTTCCCGATAAATAGGAAACGCCTTCATAGGACAACGTCCCATATGGCCTAGTGGTCATGATTTCGCTCTCTCACCGCCATGACCAAGGTTCATTTCCCGGTGTGGGAACACCAGTTTTATATTCCTAGTCAGTTGAACATCGCAGCTTGTACAAAATTCTCATAGACAATTTAATTAAAAGATATAAATTGGTCTCTCGCATTTGTTGCCTTATTACAAGTGAATATATAATACTCGACATTCAGTTCATGTCACTTCACAAATATACGATTATATGCCTTACTTATGTGTTCCTGATAAATAGGAAACGCCTTCATACGTCAACGTCCCATATGGTCTAGTGGTTAGGATTTGGCGCCCTCACCGCCAAGGCCCGGGTTCAATTCCCGGTGTGGGAACACCTGTTTTAGATTCCTGGTCAGTTGAACATCGCAGCTTGTATGACATTCTCAGAGATAATTTAATTCAAAGATATAAATTGGTCTCTCGCATTTGTTGCCTTATTACAAGTGAATATATAATACTCCACATTCAGTTCATGTCACGTCACAAGTATCCGATTATATGCCTTACTTATGTGTTCCCGATACATATGAAACGCCTTCATACGACAACGTCCCATATGGTATAGTGGTCAGGATTTGGCGCTCTCACCGCCATGACCCGGATTCATTTCCCGGTGTGGGAACACCAGTTTTATATTCCTGGTCAGTTGAACATCGCAGCTTGTACAAAATTCTCATAGACAATTTAATTAAAAGTTATAAATTGGCCTCTCGTATTTGTTGGCTCGATCACAAGAGAATATATAATACTCGACATTCAGTTCATGTCACGTCACAAGTATCCGATTATATGCCTTACTTATGTTTTCCCGATAAATTGGAAACGCCTTCATACGTCAACATCCCGTATGGTCTAGTGGTCATGATTTCGCGCTCTCATCGCCATGGCCCGGGTTCAATTCCCGGTGTGGGAACACCAGTTTTATATTCCTGGTCAGTTGAACATCGCAGCTTGTACAAAATTCTCATAGACAATTTAATTAAATGATATAAATTGGCCTCTCGTATTTGTTGGCTTGATTACAAGAGAATATGTAATACACGACGTGCAGTTCATGTCAGAAGTATCCGATTGCATGCCATACTTGTGTTTTCCCGATAAATAGGAAACGCCTTCAAATGTCATCGTCCCATATGGTCTAGTGGTTAGGATTTGGCGCTTTCACCGCCAAGGCCCGGGTTCAATTCCCGGTGTGGGAACACCTGTTTTAGATTCCTGGTCAGTTGAACATCGCAGCTTGTACAAAATTCTCATAGACAATTTAATTAAAAGATATAAATTGGCCTCTCGTATTTGTTGTCTCATCAGAAGAGAATATATAATACTCGACATTCAGTTCATGTCACGTCACAAGTATCCGATTATATGCCTTACTTATGTGTTCCCGATAAATAGGAAATGCCTTCATACGTCAACATCCCATATGGTCTAGTGGTTAGGATTTGGCGCTCTCACCGCCAAAGCCCGGGTTAAATTCCCGGTGTGGGAACACCAGTTTTATATTCCTGGTCAGTTGAACATCGCAGCTTGTACAAAATTCTCATAGACAATTTAATAAAATGATATAAATTGGCCTCTCGTATTTGTTGGCTTGATTACAAGAGAATATGTAATACACGACGTGTAGTTCATGTCAGAAGTATCCGATTGCATGCCATACTTGTGTTTACCCGATAAATAAGAAACGCCTTCAAATGTCATCGTCCCATATGGTCTAGTGGTTAGGATTTGGCGCCCTCACCGCCAAGGCCCGGGTTCAATTCCCGGTGTGGGAACACCTGTTTTAGATTCCTGGTCAGTTGAACATCGCAGCTTGTATGACATTCTCAGAGATAATTTAATTCAAAGATATAAATTGGTCTCACGCATTTGTTGCCTTATTACAAGTGAATATATAATACTCCACATTCAGTTCATGTCACGTCACAAGTATCCGATTATATGCCTTACTTATGTGTTCCCGATACATATGAAACGCCTTCATACGACAACGTCCCATATGGTCTAGTGGTCAGGATTTGGCGCTCTCACCGCCATGACCCGGATTCATTTCCCGGTGTGGGAACACCAGTTTTATATTCCTGGTCAGTTGAACATCGCAGCTTGTACAAAATTCTCATAGACAATTTAATTAAAAGTTATAAATTGGCCTCTCGTATTTGTTGGCTAGATCACAAGAGAATATATAATACTCGACATTCAGTTCATGTCACGTCACAAGTATCCGATTATATGCCTTACTTATGTGTTCCCGATAAATAGGAAATGCCTTCATACGTCAACATCCCATATGGTCTAGTGGTTAGGATTTGGCGCTCTCACCGCCAAGGCCCGGGTTCAATTCCCGGTGTGGGAACACCAGTTTTATATTCCTGGTCAGTTGAACATCGCAGCTTGTACAAAATTCTCATAGACAATTTAATAAAATGATATAAATTGGCCTCTCGTATTTGTTGGCTTGATTACAAGAGAATATGTAATACACGACGTGTAGTTCATGTCAGAAGTATCCGATTGCATGCCATACTTGTGTTTTCCCGATAAATAAGAAACGCCTTCAAATGTCATCGTCCCATATGGTCTAGTGGTTAGGATTTGGCGATTTCACCGCCAAGGCCCGGGTTCAATTCCCGGTGTGAGAACACCTGTTTTAGATTCCTGGTCAGTTGAACATCGCAGCTTGTACAAAATTCTCATAGACAATTTAATTAAAAGATATAAATTGGCCTCTCACATTTGTTGTCTCATCAGAAGAGAATATATAATACTCGACATTCAGTTCATGTCACGTCACAAGTATCCGATTATATGCCTTACTTATGTGTTCCCGATAAATAGGAAACGCCTTCATAGGACAACGTCCCATATGGCCTAGTGGTCATGATTTCGCTCTCTCACCGCCATGACCAAGGTTCATTTCCCGGTGTGGGAACACCAGTTTTATATTCCTGGTCAGTTGAACATCGCAGCTTGTACAAAATTCTCATAGACAATTTAATTAAAAGATATAAATTGGTCTCTCGCATTTGTTGCCTTATTACAAGTGAATATATAATACTCGACATTCAGTTCATGTCACTTCACAAATATACGATTATATGCCTTACTTATGTGTTCCTGATAAATAGGAAACGCCTTCATACGTCAACGTCCCATATGGTCTAGTGGTTAGGATTTGGCGCCCTCACCGCCAAGGCCCGGGTTCAATTCCCGGTGTGGGAACACCTGTTTTAGATTCCTGGTCAGTTGAACATCGCAGCTTGTATGACATTCTCAGAGATAATTTAATTCAAAGATATAAATTGGTCTCTCGCATTTGTTGCCTTATTACAAGTGAATATATAATACTCCACATTCAGTTCATGTCACGTCACAAGTATCCGATTATATGCCTTACTTATGTGTTCCCGATACATATGAAACGCCTTCATACGACAACGTCCCATATGGTATAGTGGTCAGGATTTGGCGCTCTCACCGCCATGACCCGGATTCATTTCCCGGTGTGGGAACACCAGTTTTATATTCCTGGTCAGTTGAACATCGCAGCTTGTACAAAATTCTCATAGACAATTTAATTAAAAGTTATAAATTGGCCTCTCGTATTTGTTGGCTCGATCACAAGAGAATATATAATACTCGACATTCAGTTCATGTCACGTCACAAGTATCCGATTATATGCCTTACTTATGTTTTCCCGATAAATAGGAAACGCCTTCATACGTCAACATCCCGTATGGTCTAGTGGTCATGATTTCGCGCTCTCATCGCCATGGCCCGGGTTCAATTCCCGGTGTGGGAACACCAGTTTTATATTCCTGGTCAGTTGAACATCGCAGCTTGTACAAAATTCTCATAGACAATTTAATTAAATGATATAAATTGGCCTCTCGTATTTGTTGGCTTGATTACAAGAGAATATGTAATACACGACGTGCAGTTCATGTCAGAAGTATCCGATTGCATGCCATACTTGTGTTTTCCCGATAAATAGGAAACGCCTTCAAATGTCATCGTCCCATATGGTCTAGTGGTTAGGATTTGGCGCTTTCACCGCCAAGGCCCGGGTTCAATTCCCGGTGTGGGAACACCTGTTTTAGATTCCTGGTCAGTTGAACATCGCAGCTTGTACAAAATTCTCATAGACAATTTAATTAAAAGATATAAATTGGCCTCTCGTATTTGTTGTCTCATCAGAAGAGAATATATAATACTCGACATTCAGTTCATGTCACGTCACAAGTATCCGATTATATGCCTTACTTATGTGTTCCCGATAAATAGGAAATGCCTTCATACGTCAACATCCCATATGGTCTAGTGGTTAGGATTTGGCGCTCTCACCGCCAAAGCCCGGGTTCAATTCCCGGTGTGGGAACACCAGTTTTATATTCCTGGTCAGTTGAACATCGCAGCTTGTACAAAATTCTCATAGACAATTTAATAAAATGATATAAATTGGCCTCTCGTATTTGTTGGCTTGATTACAAGAGAATATGTAATACACGACGTGTAGTTCATGTCAGAAGTATCCGATTGCATGCCATACTTGTGTTTTCCCGATAAATAAGAAACGCCTTCAAATGTCATCGTCCCATATGGTCTAGTGGTTAGGGTTTGGCGCTTTCACCGCCAAGGCCCGGGTTCAATTCCCGGTGTGAGAACACCTGTTTTAGATTCCTGGTCAGTTGAACATCGCAGCTTGTACAAAATTCTCATAAACAATTTAATTAAAAGATATAAATTGGCCTCTCACATTTGTTGTCTCATCAGAAGAGAATATATAATACTCGACATTCAGTTCATGTCACGTCACAAGTATCCGATTATATGCCTTACTTATGTGTTCCCGATAAATAGGAAACGCCTTCATAGGACAACGTCCCATATGGCCTAGTGGTCATGATTTCGCTCTCTCACCGCCATGACCAAGGTTCATTTCCCGGTGTGGGAACACCAGTTTTATATTCCTGGTCAGTTGAACATCGCAGCTTGTACAAAATTCTCATAGACAATTTAATTAAAAGATATAAATTGGTCTCTCGCATTTGTTGCCTTATTACAAGTGAATATATAATACTCGACATTCAGTTCATGTCACGTCACAAATATACGATTATATGCCTTACTTATGTGTTCCTGATAAATAGGAAACGCCTTCATACGTCAACGTCCCATATGGTCTAGTGGTTAGGATTTGGCGCCCTCACCGCCAAGGCCCGGGTTCAATTCCCGGTGTGGGAACACCTGTTTTAGATTCCTGGTCAGTTGAACATCGCAGCTTGTATGACATTCTCAGAGATAATTTAATAAAATGATATAAATTGGCCTCTCGTATTTGTTGGCTTGATTACAAGAGAATATGTAATACACGACGTGTAGTTCATGTCAGAAGTATCCGATTGCATGCCATACTTGTGTTTTCCCGATAAATAAGAAACGCCTTCAAATGTCAACGTCCCATATGGTCTAGTGGTTAGGATTTGGCGCCCTCACCGCCAAGGCCCGGGTTCAATTCCCGGTGTGGGAACACCTGTTTTAGATTCCTGGTCAGTTGAACATCGCAGCTTGTATGACATTCTCAGAGATAATTTAATTCAAAGATATAAATTGGTCTCTCGCATTTGTTGCCTTATTACAAGTGAATATATAATACTCCACATTCAGTTCATGTCACGTCACAAGTATCCGATTATATGCCTTACTTATGTGTTCCCGATACATATGAAACGCCTTCATACGACAACGTCCCATATGGTCTAGTGGTCAGGATTTGGCGCTCTCACCGCCATGACCCGGATTCATTTCCCGGTGTGGGAACACCAGTTTTATATTCCTGGTCAGTTGAACATCGCAGCTTGTACAAAATTCTCATAGACAATTTAATTAAAAGTTATAAATTGGCCTCTCGTATTTGTTGGCTCGATCACAAGAGAATATATAATACTCGACATTCAGTTCATGTCACGTCACAAGTATCCAATTATATGCCTTACTTATGTGTTCCCGATACATATGAAACGCCTTCATACGACAACGTCCCATATGGTCTAGTGGTCAGGATTTGGCGCTCTCACCGCCATGACCCGGATTCATTTCCCGGTGTGGGAACACCAGTTTTATATTCCTGGTCAGTTGAACATCGCAGCTTGTACAAAATTCTCATAGACAATTTAATTAAATTATATAAATTGGCCTCTCGTATTTGTTGGCTTGATTACAAGAGAATATGTAATACACGACGTGCAGTTCATGTCAGAAGTATCCGATTGCATGCCATACTTGTGTTTTCCCGATAAATAGGAAACGCCTTCAAATGTCATCGTCCCATATGGTCTAGTGGTTAGGATTTGGCGCTTTCACCGCCAAGGCCCGGGTTCAATTCCCGGTGTGGGAACACCTGTTTTAGATTCCTTGTCAGTTGAACATCGCAGCTTGTACAAAATTCTCATAGACAATTTAATTAAAAGATATAAATTGGCCTCTCGTATTTGTTGTCTCATCAGAAGAGAATATATAATACTCGACATTCAGTTCATGTCACGTCACAAGTATCCGATTATATGCCTTACTTATGTGTTCCCGATAAATAGGAAATGCCTTCATACGACAACATCCCATATGGTCTAGTGGTTAGGATTTGGCGCTCTCACCGCCAAGGCCCGGGTTCAATTCCCGGTGTGGGAACACCAGTTTTATATTCCTGGTCAGTTGAACATCGCAGCTTGTACAAAATTCTCATAGACAATTTAATAAAATGATATAAATTGGCCTCTCGTATTTGTTGGCTTGATTACAAGAGAATATGTAATACACGACGTGTAGTTCATGTCAGAAGTATCCGATTGCATGCCATACTTGTATGTTCCCGATAAATAAGAAACGCCTTCAAATGTCATCGTCCCATATGGTCTAGTGGTTAGGATTTGGCGCTTTCACCGCCAAGGCCCGGGTTCAATTCCCGGTGTGAGAACACCTGTTTTAGATTCCTGGTCAGTTGAACATCGCAGCTTGTACAAAATTCTCATAGACAATTTAATTAAAAGATATAAATTGGCCTCTCACATTTGTTGTCTCATCAGAAGAGAATATATAATACTCGACATTCAGTTCATGTCACGTCACAAGTATCCGATTATATGCCTTACTTATGTGTTCCCGATAAATAGGAAACGCCTTCATAGGACAACGTCCCATATGGCCTAGTGGTCATGATTTCGCTCTCTCACCGCCATGACCAAGGTTCATTTCCCGGTGTGGGAACACCAGTTTTATATTCCTGGTCAGTTGAACATCGCAGCTTGTACAAAATTCTCATAGACAATTTAATTAAAAGATATAAATTGGTCTCTCGCATTTGTTGCCTTATTACAAGTGAATATATAATACTCGACATTCAGTTCATGTCACGTCACAAATATACGATTATATGCCTTACTTATGTGTTCCTGATAAATAGGAAACGCCTTCATACGTCAACGTCCCATATGGTCTAGTGGTTAGGATTTGGCGCCCTCACCGCCAAGGCCCGGGTTCAATTCCCGGTGTGGGAACACCTGTTTTAGATTCCTGGTCAGTTGAACATCGCAGCTTGTATGACATTCTCAGAGATAATTTAATTCAAAGATATAAATTGGTCTCTCGCATTTGTTGCCTTATTACAAGTGAATATATAATACTCCACATTCAGTTCATGTCACGTCACAAGTATCCGATTATATGCCTTACTTATGTGTTCCCGATACATATGAAACGCCTTCATACGACAACGTCCCATATGGTCTAGTGGTCAGGATTTGGCGCTCTCACCGCCATGACCCGGATTCATTTCCCGGTGTGGGAACACCAGTTTTATATTCCTGGTCAGTTGAACATCGCAGCTTGTACAAAATTCTCATAGACAATTTAATTAAAAGTTATAAATTGGCCTCTCGTATTTGTTGGCTCGATCAGAAGAGAATATATAATACTCGACATTCAGTTCATGTCACGTCACAAGTATCCGATTATATGCCTTACTTATGTGTTCCCGATAAATAGGAAATGCCTTCATACGTCAACATCCCATATGGTCTAGTGGTTAGGATTTGGCGCTCT
Organism: Saccoglossus kowalevskii; assembly: GCF_978046115.1. Taxonomy (NCBI): domain Eukaryota; kingdom Metazoa; phylum Hemichordata; class Enteropneusta; family Harrimaniidae; genus Saccoglossus; species Saccoglossus kowalevskii. The sequence continues at coordinate 15,568,609 of NC_140649.1, read as the reverse complement.
CACCGCCAAGGCCCGGGTTCAATTCCCGGTGTGGGAACACCAGTTTTATATTCCTGGTCAGTTGAACATCGCAGCTTGTACAAAATTCTCATAGACAATTTAATAAAATGATATAAATTGGCCTCTCGTATTTGTTGGCTTGATTACAAGAGAATATGTAATACACGACGTGTAGTTCATGTCAGAAGTATCCGATTGCATGCCATACTTGTGTTTTCCCGATAAATAAGAAACGCCTTCAAATGTCATCGTCCCATATGGTCTAGTGGTTAGGATTTGGCGCTTTCACCGCCAAGGCCCGGGTTCAATTCCCGGTGTGAGAACACCTGTTTTAGATTCCTGGTCAGTTGAACATCGCAGCTTGTACAACATTCTCATAGACAATTTAATTAAAAGATATAAATTGGCCTCTCACATTTGTTGTCTCATCAGAAGAGAATATATAATACTCGACATTCAGTTCATGTCACGTCACAAGTATCCGATTATATGCCTTACTTATGTGTTCCCGATAAATAGGAAACGCCTTCATAGGACAACGTCCCATATGGCCTAGTGGTCATGATTTCGCTCTCTCACCGCCATGACCAAGGTTCATTTCCCGGTGTGGGAACACCAGTTTTATATTCCTGGTCAGTTGAACATCGCAGCTTGTACAAAATTCTCATAGACAATTTAATTAAAAGATATAAATTGGTCTCTCGCATTTGTTGCCTTATTACAAGTGAATATATAATACTCGACATTCAGTTCATGTCACGTCACAAATATACGATTATATGCCTTACTTATGTGTTCCTGATAAATAGGAAACGCCTTCATACGTCAACGTCCCATATGGTCTAGTGGTTAGGATTTGGCGCCCTCAACGCCAAGGCTCGGGTTCAATTCCCGGTGTGGGAACACCTGTTTTAGATTCCTGGTCAGTTGAACATCGCAGCTTGTATGACATTCTCAGAGATAATTTAATTCAAAGATATAAATTGGTCTCTCGCATTTGTTGCCTTATTACAAGTGAATATATAATACTCCACATTCAGTTCATGTCACGTCACAAGTATCCGATTATATGCCTTACTTATGTGTTCCCGATACATATGAAACGCCTTCATACGACAACGTCCCATATGGTCTAGTGGTCAGGATTTGGCGCTCTCACCGCCATGACCCGGATTCATTTCCCGGTGTGGGAACACCAGTTTTATATTCCTGGTCAGTTGAACATCGCAGCTTGTACAAAATTCTCATAGACAATTTAATTAAAAGTTATAAATTGGCCTCTCGTATTTGTTGGCTCGATCACAAGAGAATATATAATACTCGACATTCAGTTCATGTCACGTCACAAGTATCCGATTATATGCCTTACTTATGTTTTCCCGATAAATAGGAAACGCCTTCATACGTCAACATCCCATATGGTCTAGTGGTCATGATTTCGCGCTCTCACCGCCATGGCCCGGGTTCAATTCCCGGTGTGGGAACACCAGTTTTATATTCCTGGTCAGTTGAACATCGCAGCTTGTACAAAATTCTCATAGACAATTTAATTAAATGATATAAATTGGCCTCTCGTATTTGTTGGCTTGATTACAAGAGAATATGTAATACACGACGTGCAGTTCATGTCAGAAGTATCCGATTGCATGCCATACTTGTGTTTTCCCGATAAATAGGAAACGCCTTCAAATGTCATCGTCCCATATGGTCTAGTGGTTAGGATTTGGCGCTTTCACCGCCAAGGCCCGGGTTCAATTCCCGGTGTGGGAACACCTGTTTTAGATTCCTGGTCAGTTGAACATCGCAGCTTGTACAAAATTCTCACAGACAATTTAATTAAAAGATATAAATTGGCCTCTCGTATTTGTTGTCTCATCAGAAGAGAATATATAATACTCGACATTCAGTTCATGTCACGTCACAAGTATCCGATTATATGCTTTACATATGTGTTTCCGATAAATAGGAAACGCCTTCATACGTCAACATCCCATATGGTCTAGTGGTTAGGATTTGGCGCTCTCACCGCCAAGGCCCGGGTTCAATTCCCGGTATGGGAACCCCAGTTTTATATTCCTGGTCAGTTGAACATCGCAGCTTGTACAAAATTCTCATAGACAATTTAATAAAATGATATAAATTGGCCTCTCGTATTTGTTGGCTTGATTACAAGAGAATATATAATACTCGACATTCAGTTCATGTCACGTCACAAGTATCCGATTATATGCCTTACTTATGTTTTCCCGATAAATAGGAAACGCCTTCATACGTCAACATCCCATATGGTCTAGTGGTCATGATTTCGCGCTCTCACCGCCATGGCCCGGGTTCAATTTCCGGTGTGGGAACACCAGTTTTATATTCCTGGTCAGTTGAACATCGCAGCTTGTACAAAATTCTCATAGACAATTTAATTAAATGATATAAATTGGCCTCTCGTATTTGTTGGCTTGATTACAAGAGAATATGTAATACACGACGTGCAGTTCATGTCAGAAGTATCCGATTGCATGCCATACTTGTGTTTTCCCGATAAATAGGAAACGCCTTCAAATGTCATCGTCCCATATGGTCTAGTGGTTAGGATTTGGCGCTTTCACCGCCAAGGCCCGGGTTCAATTCCCGGTGTGGGAACACCTGTTTTAGATTCCTGGTCAGTTGAACATCGCAGCTTGTACAAAATTCTCACAGACAATTTAATTAAAAGATATAAATTGGCCTCTCGTATTTGTTGTCTCATCAGAAGAGAATATATAATACTCGACATTCAGTTCATGTCACGTCACAAGTATCCGATTATATGCCTTACTTATGTGTTCCCGATAAATAGGAAACGCCTTCAAATGTCATCGTCCCATATGGTCTAGTGGTTAGGATTTGGCGCTTTCACCGCCATGGCCCGGGTTCAATTCCCGATGTGGGAACACCTGTTTTAGATTCCTGGTCAGTTGAACATCGCAGCTTGTACAAAATTCTCACAGACAATTTAATTAAAAGATATAAATTGGCCTCTCGTATTTGTTGTCTCATCAGAAGAGAATATATAATACTCGACATTCAGTTCATGTCACGTCACAAGGATCCGATTATATGCCTTAATATCCGATTATATGTTCAGTTCTCGGTGTGGGAACACCTGTTTTATATTCCTGGTCAGTTGATCATGGCAGCTTGTACAACATTCTCATAGACAATTTAATTAAAAGATATAAATTGGCCTCTCGTATTTGTTGGCTTGATTACAAGAGAATATATATAGTACTCGACATTCAGTTCGTGTCACGTCACAAGTATCCGATTATATGCCTTACTTACGTGTTCCCGATAAATAGGAAACGCCTTCATACGACAACGTCCCATATGGTCTAGTGGTCAGGATTTGGCGCTCTCACCGCCATGACCCGGGTTCATTTCCCGGTGTGGGAACACCAGTTTTATATTCCTGGTCAGTTGAACATCGCAGCTTGTACAAAATTCTCATAGACAATTTAATTAAAAGATATAAATTGGCCTCTCGTATTTGTTGGCTTGATTACAAGAGAATATGTAATACACGACGTTTAGTTCATGTCAGAAATATCCGATTGCATGCCATACTTGTGTTTTCCCGATAAATAGGAAACGCCTTCAAATGTCATCGTCCCATATGGTCTAGTGGTTAGGATTTGGCGCTTTCACCGCCGAGGCCCGGGTTTAATTCCCCGTATGGGAACACCAGTTTTATATTCCTGGTCAGTTGAACATCGCAGCTTGTACAAAATACTCATAGACAATTTAATTAAAAGATATAAATTGGTCTCTCGCATTTGTTGCCTTATTACAAGTGAATATATAATATCGACATTCAGTTCATGTCACGTCACAAGTATCAGAAAATATGCCTTACTTATGTGTTCCCGATAAATAGGAAACGCCTTCATACGACAACGTCCCATATGGTCTAGTGGTTAGGATTTGGCGCTCTCACCGCCAAGGCCCGGGTTCAATTCCCGGCGTGGGAACACCTGTTTTAGATTCCTGGTCAGTTGAACATCGCAGCTTGTATGAAATTCTCAGAGACAATTTAATTAAAAGATATAAATTGGTCTCTCGCATTTGTTGCCTTATTACAAGTGAATATATAATACTCGACATTCAGTTCATGTCACGTCACAAGTATCCGATTATATGCCTTACTTACGTGTTCCCGATAAATAGGAAACGCCTTCATACGACAACGTCCCATATGGTCTAGTGGTCAGGATTTGGCGCTCTCACCGCCATGACCCGGGTTCATTTCCCGGTGTGGGAACACCAGTTTTATATTCCTGGTCAGTTGAACATCGCAGCTTGTACAAAATTCTCATAGACAATTTAATTAAAAGATATAAATTGGCCTCTCGTATTTGTTGGCTCGATCACAAGAGAATATATAATACTCGACAATTCAGTTCATGTCACGTCACAAGTATCCGATTATATGCCTTACTTATGTGTTCCCGATAAATAGGAAACACCTTCATACGTCAACATCCCATATGGTCTAGTGGTTAGGATTTGGCGCTCTCACCGCCAAGGCCCTGGTTCAATTCCCGGTGTGGGAACACCAGTTTTATATTCCTGGTCAGTTGAACATCGCAGCTTGTACAAAATTCTCATAGACAATTTAATTAAAAGATATAAATTGGCCTCTCGTATTTGTTGGCTCGATCACAAGAGAATATATAATACTCGACAATTCAGTTCATGTCACGTCACAAGTATCCGATTATATGCCTTAATATCCGATTATATGTTCAGTTCTCGGTTATGTTCAGTTCTCGGTGTGGGAACACCTGTTTTATATTCCTGGTCAGTTGATCATCGCAGCTTGTACAACATTCTCATAGACAATTTAATTAAAAGATATAAATTGGCCTCTCGTATTTGTTGGCTTGATTACAAGAGAATATATATAGTACTCGACATTCAGTTCATGTCACGTCACAAGTATCAGATTATATGCCTTACTTATGTGTTCCCGATAAATAGGAAATGCCTTCATACGTCAACGTCCCATATGGTCTAGTGGTTAGGATTTGGCGCTCTCACCGCCATGACCCGGATTCATTTCCTGGTGTGGGAACACCAGTTTTATATTCCTGGTCAGTTGAACATAGCAGCTTGTACAACATTCTCATAGACAATTTAATTAAAAGTTATAAATTGGCCTCTCGTATTTGTTGGCTCGATCACAAGAGAATATATAATACTCGACATTCAGTTCATGTCACGTCACAAGTATCCGATTATATGCCTTACTTATGTTTTCCCGATAAATAGGAAACGCCTTCATACGTCAACATCCCATATGGTCTAGTGGTCATGATTTCGCGCTCTCACCGCCATGGCCCGGGTTCAATTTCCGGTGTGGGAACACCAGTTTTATATTCCTGGTCAGTTGAACATCGCAGCTTGTACAAAATTCTCATAGACAATTTAATTAAATGATATAAATTGGCCTCTCGTATTTGTTGGCTTGATTACAAGAGAATATGTAATACACGACGTGCAGTTCATGTCAGAAGTATCCGATTGCATGCCATACTTGTGTTTTCCCGATAAATAGGAAACGCCTTCAAATGTCATCGTCCCATATGGTCTAGTGGTTAGGATTTGGCGCTTTCACCGCCAAGGCCCGGGTTCAATTCCCGGTGTGGGAACACCTGTTTTAGATTCCTGGTCAGTTGAACATCGCAGCTTGTACAAAATTCTCACAGACAATTTAATTAAAAGATATAAATTGGCCTCTCGTATTTGTTGTCTCATCAGAAGAGAATATATAATACTCGACATTCAGTTCATGTCACGTCACAAGTATCCGATTATATGCCTTACTTATGTGTTCCCGATAAATAGGAAACGCCTTCAAATGTCATCGTCCCATATGGTCTAGTGGTTAGGATTTGGCGCTTTCACCGCCAAGGCCCGGGTTCAATTCCCGGTGTGGGAACACCTGTTTTAGATTCCTGGTCAGTTGAACATCGCAGCTTGTACAAAATTCTCACAGACAATTTAATTAAAAGATATAAATTGGCCTCTCGTATTTGTTGTCTCATCAGAAGAGAATATATAATACTCGACATTCAGTTCATGTCACGTCATAAGGATCCGATTATATGCCTTAATATTCGATTATATGTTCAGTTCTCGGTGTGGGAACACCTGTTTTATATTCCTGGTCAGTTGATCATGGCAGCTTGTACAACATTCTCATAGACAATTTAATTAAAAGATATAAATTGGCCTCTCGTATTTGTTGGCTTGATTACAAGAGAATATATATAGTACTCGACATTCAGTTCGTGTCACGTCACAAGTATCAGATTATATGCCTTACTTATGTGTTCCCGATAAATAGGAAACGCCTTCATAAGTCAACGTCCCATATGGTCTAGTGGTTAGGATTTGGCGCTCTCACCGCCATGACCCGGATTCATTTCCCGGTGTGGGAACACCAGTTTTATATTCCTGGTCAGTTGAACATCGCAGCTTGTACAAAATTCTCATAGACAATTTAATTAAAAGTTATAAATTGGCCTCTCGTATTTGTTGGCTCGATCACAAGAGAATATATAATACTCGACATTCAGTTCATGTCACGTCACAAGTATCCGATTATATGCCTTACTTATGTGTTCCCGATAAATAGGAAACGCCTTCATACGTCAACGTCCCATATGGTCTAGTGGTCATGATTTCGCGCTCTCACCGCCATGGCCCGGGTTCAATTCCCGGTATGGGAACACCAGTTTTATATTCCTGGTCAGTTGAACATCGCAGCTTGTACAAAATTCTCATAGATAATTTAATTAAATGATATAAATTGGCCTCTCGTATTTGTTGGCTTGATTACAAGAGAATATGTAATACACGACGTGCAGTTCATGTCAGAAGTATCCGATTGCATGCCATACTTGTGTTTTCCCGATAAATAGGAAACGCCTTCAAATGTCATCGTCCCATATGGTCTAGTGGTTAGGATTTGGCGCTTTCACCGCCAAGGCCCGGGTTCAATTCCCGGTGTGGGAACACCTGTTTTAGATTCCTGGTCAGTTGAACATCGCAGCTTGTACAAAATTCTCACAGACAATTTAATTAAAAGATATAAATTGGCCTCTCGTATTTGTTGTCTCATCAGAAGAGAATATATAATACTCGACATTCAGTTCATGTCACGTCACAAGTATCCGATTATATGCCTTACTTATGTGTTCCTGATAAATAGGTAACGCCTTCATACGTCAACATGCCATATGGTCTAGTGGTTAGGATTTGGCGCTCTCACCGCCAAGGCCCGGGTTCAATTCCCGGTATGGGAACCCCAGTTTTATATTCCTGGTCAGTTGAACATCGCAGCTTGTACAAAATTCTCATAGACAATTTAATTAAATGATGTAAATTGGCCTCTCGTATTTGTTGGCTTGATTACAAGAGAATAAGTAATACACGACGTTTAGTTCATGTCAGAAATATCCGATTGCATGCCATACTTGTGTTTTCCCGATAAATAGGAAACGCCTTCAAATGTCATCGTCCCATATGGTCTAGTGGTTAGGATTTGGCGCTTTCACCGCCAAGGCCCGGGTTTAATTCCCCGTATGGGAACACCAGTTTTATATTCCTGGTCAGTTGAACATCGCAGCTTGTACAAAATACTCATAGACAATTTAATTAAAAGATATAAATTGGTCTCTCGCATTTGTTGCCTTATTACAAGTGAATATATAATACTCGACATTCAGTTCATGTCACGTCACAAGTATCCGATTATATGCCTTAATATCCGATTATATGTTCAGTTCTCGGTGTGGGACAATCTGATTAAAATCTGATGTAGTGTACGGGCTTTGATTATTTTGACTATAAACTTATTTTAATTTTATTTTTTATTATATTTGTTATTAATGCCCTTTTATTTTATTATTTTACTTTGATTTTGAGATTTTTTTTTAATTCCGCCCTACCTACATCTGATCCGACGCCTATGTAAGTCCCGTTCAAGTCTCGCGTAAGTAACAGCCAATCACAGCCCCCCTTTTATACAGGCTGTCGGTTGCTTACTTTTCAGTGTATACGGGCAATCTTTCTGTACATCATATTTTGCCCACTTGAATAAACCATTAATAGAAAATTGCTAGTATATTTTTATTTGCAAAAGAAATTCCACAGCATTTTACAATTTTTCTCATTACATTGAATATTTTTTTCACTTCCAACAAATGTGTACACTTCCAGATACATCTTCGCCAGCCAAGGTTCGTTCATTCAGTCATCGCTTCAATTTTACATCACTGAGCATAATTATCTAGAATGGAAGCAACAAAAATAAGTAAATCGTAATGATTAGAACACTGTAAACAGCTATAGTAAACAATGCAAACTGATTTTAAATTGTATAACGGTCACCGGCCCACGGCATCGACGCAGAAAATTGGAGCAAACAAATATTTCCTGATCAATTGCGATGTGTTCCAAATAAAAAATATTTTATTCCAGTCTAAATCAGCTCAATTACTTTAATAAAGAGTTATTGTATAATGTACAAAATGTTGATACAATTTGATGAATATTTACAGCTTCAATACCGTAGACGATTTTGGCCCGATCGTCAAACAAAACATCACCCGTCTCCAGGGCAGGCGACTGGAAAAAGACAATGGTGTTCGGTCGAACCGGTGGAAACAAAAATCAACACTCCCAGAATAACTATGCGGAATAACGATCTAAAGTCGAACCATTCGAGTCACAATATTAACATAAAATGACTTTCGTTGCATTTGACAATGATAAACTTACCGAAAAGCCGTGTTATTCACGGTCGCTAACGTCGGTAAAATTCGCCATTTTATTTGAGTGTGTTTGCCACCCGGTGACGTCATCATGTGCGCTATAAAAGGAGGTATGTGATTCGTTGACTAAAATCGTCGATAGTGGGTCTCGTTGAAATCTCGTTACATAGGCGTCGGATCAGATGTAGGTAGGGCGGAATTAAAAAAAAATCACAAAATCAAAATCAAAGTAAAATAATGAGATAAAAGGGCATTAATAACATAAGTAATAAAAAATAAAATTAAAATAAGTTTATAGCCAAAATAATTAAAGCCCGTACACTACATCAGATTTTAATCAGATTGGGTGTGGGAACACCTGTTTTATATTCCTGGTCAGTTGATCATCGCAGCTTGTACAACATTCTCATAGACAATTTAATTAAAAGATATAAATTGGCCTCTCGTATTTGTTGGCTCGATCACAAGAGAATATCTAATACTCGACATTCAGTTCATGTCACGTCACAAGTATCAGATTATATGCCTTACTTATGTGTTCCCGATAAATAGGAAACGCCTTCATACGTCAACGTCCCATATGGTCTAGTGGTTAGGATTTGGCGCTCTCACCGCCAAGGCCCGGGTTCAATTCCCGGTGTGGGAACACCTGTTTTAGATTCCTAGTCAGTTGAACATCGCAGCTTGTATGACATTCTCAGAGATAATTTAATTAAAAGATATAAATTGGTCTCTCGCATTTGTTGCCTTATTACAAGTGAATATATCATACTCCACATTCAGTTCATGTCACGTCACAAGTATCCGATTATATGCCTTACTTATGTGTTCCCGATACATATGAAACGCCTTCATACGACAACGTCCCATATGGTCTAGTGGTCAGGATTTGGCGCTCTCACCGCCATGACCCGATTCATTTCCCGGTGTGGGAACACCAGTTTTATATTCCTGGTCAGTTGAACATCGCAGCTTGTACAAAATTCTCATAGACAATTTAATTAAAAGTTATAAATTGGCCTCTCGTATTTGTTGGCTCGATCACAAGTGAATATATAATACTCGACATTCAGTTCATGTCACGTCACAAGTATCCGATTATATGCCTTACTTATGTTTTCCCGATAAATAGGAAACGCCTTCATACGTCAACATCCCATATGGTCTAGTGGTTAGGATTTGGCGCTCTCACCGCCAAGGCCCGGGTTCAATTCCCGGTGTGGGAACACCAGTTTTATATTCCTGGTCAGTTGAACATCGCAGCTTGTACAAAATTCTCATAGACAATTTAATTAAAAGATATAAATTGGCCTCTCGTATTTGTTGGCTTGATTACAAGAGAATATGTAATACACGACGTGTAGTTCATGTCAGAAGTATCCGATTGCATGGCATACTTGTGTTTTCCCGATAAATAGGAAACGCCTTCAAATGTCATCGTCCCATATGGTCTAGTGGTTAGGATTTGGCGCTTTCACCGCCAAGGCCCGGGTTCAATTCCGGTGTGGGAACACCTGTTTTAGATTCCTGGTCAGTTGAACATCGCAGCTTGTACAAAATTCTCATAGACAATTTAATTAAAAGATATAAATTGGCCTCTCGTATTTGTTGGCTTGATTACAAGAGAATATATATAGTACTCGACATACAGTTCATGTCACGTCACAAGTATCGGATTATATGCCTTACTTATGTGTTCCCGATAAATAGGAAACGCCTTCATACGTCAACGTCCCATGTGGTCTAGTGGTTAGGATTTGGCGCTCTCACCGCCAAGGCCCGGGTTCAATTCCCGGTATGGGAACACCAGTTTTAGATTCCTGGTCAGTTGAACATCGCAGCTTGTATGACATTCTCAGAGATAATTTAATTAAAAGATATAAATTGGTCTCTCGCATTTGTTGCCTTATTACAAGTGAATATATAATACTCCACATACAGTTCATGTCACGTCACAAGTATCCGATTATATGCCTTACTTATGTGTTCCCGATACATAGGAAACGCCTTCATACGACAACATCCCATATGGTCTAGTGGTCAGGATTTGGCGCTCTCACCGCCATGTCCCGGATTCATTTCATGGTGTGGGAACACCAGTTTTAAATTCCTGGTCAGTTGAACATCGCAGCTTGTACAAAATTCTCATAGACAATTTAATTAAAAGATATAAATTGGCCTCTCGTATTTGTTGGCTCATCAGAAGAGAATATATAATACTCGACATTCTGTTCATGTCACGTCACAAGTATCCGATTATATGCCTTAATATCCGATTATATGTTCAGTTCTCGGTGTGGGAACACCTGTTTTATATTCCTGGTCAGTTGATCATCGCAGCTTGTACAACATTCTCATAGACAATTTAATTAAAAGATATAAATTGGCCTCTCGTATTTGTTGGCTTTATTACAAGAGAATATATATAGTACTCGACATTCAGTTCATGTCACGTCACAAGTATCAGATTATATGCCTTACTTATGTGTTCCCGATAAATAGGAAACGCCTTCATACGTCAACATGCCATATGGTCTAGTGGTTAGGATTTGACGTTCTCACCGCCAAGGCCCGGGTTCAATTCCCGGTATGGGAACACCAGTTTTATATTCCTGGTCAGTTGAACATCGCAGCTTGTACGAAATTCTCATAGACAATTTAATTAAAAGATATAAATTGGTCTCTCGCATTTGTTGCCTTATTACAATTGTATATACAATACTCAACATTCAGTATATGTCACGTCACAAGTATCCGATTATATGCCTTACTTATGTGTTCCCGATAAATAGGAAACGCCTTCATACGACAACGTCCCATATGGTCTAGTGGTCATGATTTCGCGCTCTCACCACCATGACCCGGGTTCATTTCCCGGTGTGGGAACACCAGTTTTATATTCCTGGTCAGTTGAACATCGCAGCTTGTACAAAATTCTCATAGACAATTTAATTAAAAGATATAAATTGGCCTCTCGTATTTATTGGCTCGATCACAAGAGAATATATAATACTCGACATTCAGTTCATGTCACGTCACAAGTATCAGATTATATGCCTTACTTATGTTTTCCCGATAAATAGGAAACGCCTTCAAATATCATCGTCCCATATGGTCTAGTGGTTAGGATTTGGCCCTTTCACCGCTAAGGCCTGGGTTCAATTTCCAGTGTGGGAACACCTGTTTTAGATTCCTGGTCAGTTGAACATCGCAGCTTGTACAAAATTCTCATAGACAATTTAATTAAAAGATATAAATTGGCCACTCGTATTTGTTGGCTCATCAGAAGAGAATATATAATACTCGACATTCTGTTCATGTCACGTCACAAGTATCCGATTATATGCCTTAATATCCAATTATATGTTCTGTTCTCGGAGTGGGAACACCTGTTTTATATTCCTGGTCAGTTGATCGTCGCAGCTTGTACAACATTCTCATAGACAATTTAATTAAAAGATATAAATTGGCATCTCGTATTTGTTGGCTTTATTACAAGAGAATATATATAGTACTCGACATTCAGTTCATGTCACGTCACAAGTATCAGATTATATGCCTTACTTATGTGTTCCCGATAAATAGGAAACGCCTTCATACGTCAACATCCCATATGGTCTAGTGGTTAGGATTTGGCGCTCTCACCGCCAAGGCCCGGGTTCAATTCCCGGTATGGGAACACCAGTTTTATATTCCTGGTCAGTTGAACATCGCAGCTTGTACAAAATTCTCATAGACAATTTAATTAAAAGATATAAATTCGCCTCTCGTATTTGTTGGCTTGATTACAAGAGAATATGTAATACACGACGTGTAGTTCATGTCAGAAGTATCCGATTGCATGCCATACTTGTGTTTTCCCGATAAATAGGAAACGCCTTCAAATGTCATCGTCCCATATGGTCTAGTGGTTAGGATTTGGCGCTTTCACCGCCAAGGCCCGGGTTCAATTCCGGTGTGGGAACACCTGTTTTAGATTCCTGGTCAGTTGAACATCGCAGCTTGTACAAAATTCTAATAGACAATTTAATTAAAAGATATAAATTGGCCTCTCGTATTTGTTGGCTCATCAGAAGAGAATATATAATACTCGACATTCAGTTCATGTCACGTCACAAGTATCCGATTATATGCCTTAATATCCGATTATATGTTCAGTTCTCGGTTATGTTCAGTTCTTGGTGTGGGAACACCTGTTTTATATTCCTGGTCAGTTGATCATCGCAGCTCGTACAACATTCTCATAGACAATTTAATTAAAAGATATAAATTGGCCTCTCGTATTTGTTGGCTTGATTACAAGAGAATATATATAGTACTCGACATACAGTTCATGTCACGTCACAAGTATCGGATTATATGCCTTACTTATGTGTTCCCGATAAATAGGAAACGCCTTCATACGTCAACGTCCCATATGGTCTAGTGGTTAGGATTTGGAGCTCTCACCGCCAAGGCCCGGGTTCAATTCCCGGTATTGGAACACCAGTTTTAGATTCCTGGTCAGTTGAACATCGCAGCTTGTATGACATTCTCTGAGATAATTTAATTAAAAGATATAAATTGGTCTCTCGCATTTGTTGCCTTATTACAAGTGAATATATAATACTCCACATACAGTTCATGTCACGTCACAAGTATCCGATTATATGCCTTACTTATGTGTTCCCGATACATAGGAAACGCCTTCATACGACAACATCCCATATGGTCTAGTGGTCAGGATTTGGCGCTCTCACCGCCATGTCCCGGATTCATTTCCCGGTGTGGGAACACCAGTTTTAAATTCCTGGTCAGTTGAACATCGCAGCTTGTACAAAATTCTCATAGACAATTTAATTAAAAGATATAAATTGGCCTCTCGTATTTGTTGGCTCATCAGAAGAGAATATATAATACTCGACATTCTGTTCATGTCACGTCACAAGTATCCGATTATATGCCTTAATATCCGATTATATGTTCAGTTCTCGGTGTGGGAACACCTGTTTTATATTCCTGGTCAGTTGATCATCGCAGCTTGTACAACATTCTCATAGACAATTTAATTAAAAGATATAAATTGGCCTCTCGTATTTGTTGGCTTTATTACAAGAGAATATATATAGTACTCGACATTCAGTTCATGTCACGTCACAAGTATCAGATTATATGCCTTACTTATGTGTTCCCGATAAATAGGAAACGCCTTCATACGTCAACATGCCATATGGTCTAGTGGTTAGGATTTGACGTTCTCACCGCCAAGGCCCGGGTTCACTTCCCGGTATGGGAACACCAGTTTTATATTCCTGGTCAGTTGAACATCGCAGCTTGTACGAAATTCTCATAGACAATTTAATTAAAAGATATAAATTGGTCTCTCGCATTTGTTGCCTTATTACAATTGTATATACAATACTCAACATTCAGTATATGTCACGTCACAAGTATCCGATTATATGCCTTACTTATGTGTTCCCGATAAATAGGAAACGCCTTCATACGACAACGTCCCATATGGTCTAGTGGTCATGATTTCGCGCTCTCACCACCATGACCCGGGTTCATTTCCCGGTGTGGGAACACCAGTTTTATATTCCTGGTCAGTTGAACATCGCAGCTTGTACAAAATTCTCATAGACAATTTAATTAAAAGATATAAATTGGCCTCTCGTATTTATTGGCTCGATCACAAGAGAATATATAATACTCGACATTCAGTTCATGTCACGTCACAAGTATCAGATTATATGCCTTACTTATGTTTTCCCGATAAATAGGAAACGCCTTCAAATGTCATCGTCCCATATGGTCTAGTGGTTAGGATTTGGCCCTTTCACCGCTAAGGCCTGGGTTCAATTTCCAGTGTGGGAACACCTGTTTTAGATTCCTGGTCAGTTGAACATCGCAGCTTGTACAAAATTCTCATAGACAATTTAATTAAAAGATATAAATTGGCCACTCGTATTTGTTGGCTCATCAGAAGAGAATATATAATACTCGACATTCTGTTCATGTCACGTCACAAGTATCCGATTATATGCCTTAATATCCAATTAAATGTTCTGTTCTCGGAGTGGGAACACCTGTTTTATATTCCTGGTCAGTTGATCATCGCAGCTTGTACAACATTCTCATAGACAATTTAATTAAAAGATATAAATTGGCATCTCGTATTTGTTGGCTTTATTACAAGAGAATATATATAGTACTCGACATTCAGTTCATGTCACGTCACAAGTATCAGATTATATGCCTTACTTATGTGTTCCCGATAAATAGGAAACGCCTTCATACGTCAACATCCCATATGGTCTAGTGGTTAGGATTTGGCGCTCTCACCGCCAAGGCCCGGGTTCAATTCCCGGTATGGGAACACCAGTTTTATATTCCTGGTCAGTTGAACATCGCAGCTTGTACAAAATTCTCATAGACAATTTAATTAAAAGATATAAATTCGCCTCTCGTATTTGTTGGCTTGATTACAAGAGAATATGTAATACACGACGTGTAGTTCATGTCAGAAGTATCCGATTGCATGCCATACTTGTGTTTTCCCGATAAATAGGAAACGCCTTCAAATGTCATCGTCCCATATGGTCTAGTGGTTAGGATTTGGCGCTTTCACCGCCAAGGCCCGGGTTCAATTCCGGTGTGGGAACACCTGTTTTAGATTCCTGGTCAGTTGAACATCGCAGCTTGTACAAAATTCTAATAGACAATTTAATTAAAAGATATAAATTGGCCTTTCGTATTTGTTGGCTCATCAGAAGAGAATATATAATACTCGACATTCAGTTCATGTCACGTCACAAGTATCCGATTATATGCCTTAATATCCGATTATATGTTCAGTTCTCGGTTATGTTCAGTTCTCGGTGTGGGAACACCTGTTTTATATTCCTGGTCAGTTGATCATCGCAGCTTGTACAACATTCTCATAGACAATTTAATTAAAAGATATAAATTGGCCTCTCGTATTTGTTGGCTTGATTACAAGAGAATATATATAGTACTCGACATAGAGTTCATGTCACGTCACAAGTATCAGATTATATGCCTTACTTATGTGTTCCCGATAAATAGGAAACGCCTTCATACGTCAACGTCCAATATGGTCTAGTGGTTAGGATTTGGCGCTCTCACCGCCAAGGCCCGGGTTCAATTCCCGGTATGGGAACACCAGTTTTAGATTCCTGGTCAGTTGAACATCGCAGCTTGTATGACATTCTCAGAGATAATTTAATTAAAAGATATAAATTGGTCTCTCGCATTTGTTGCCTTATTACAAGTGAATATATAATACTCCACATTCAGTTCATGTCTCGTCACAAGTATCCTATTATATGCCTTACTTATGTGTTCCCGATACATAGGAAACGCCTTCATACGACAACATCCCATATGGTCTAGTGGTCAGGATTTGGCGCTCTCACCGCCATGACCCGGATTCATTTCCCGGTGTGGGAACACCAGTTTTATATTCCTGGTCAGTTGAACATCGCAGCTTGTACAAAATTCTCATAGACAATTTAATTAAAAGATATAAATTGGCCTCTCGTATTTGTTGGCTCATCAGAAGAGAATATATAATACTCGACATTCTGTTCATGTCACGTCACAAGTATCCGATTATATGCCTTAATATCCGATTATATGTTCAGTTCTCGGTGTGGGAACACCTGTTTTATATTCCTGGTCAGTTGATCATCGCAGCTTGTACAACATTCTCATAGACAATTTAATTAAAAGATATAAATTGGCCTCTCGTATTTGTTGGCTTGATTACAAGAGAATATATATAGTACTCGACATACAGTTCATGTCACGTCACAAGTATCAGATTATATGCCTTACTTATGTGTTCCCGATAAATAGGAAACGCCTTCATACGTCAACGTCCAATATGGTCTAGTGGTTAGGATTTGGCGCTCTCACCGCCAAGGCCCGGGTTCAATTCCCGGTATGGGAACACCAGTTTTAGATTCCTGGTCAGTTGAACATCGCAGCTTGTATGACATTCTCAGAGATAATTTAATTAAAAGATATAAATTGGTCTCTCGCATTTGTTGCCTTATTACAAGTGAATATATAATACTCCACATTCAGTTCATGTCTCGTCACAAGTATCCGATTATATGCCTTACTTATGTGTTCCCGATACATAGGAAACGCCTTCATACGACAACATCCCACATGGTCTAGTGGTCAGGATTTGGCGCTCTCACCGCCAAGGCCCGGGTTCAATTCCGGTGTGGGAACACCTGTTTCAGATTCCTGGTCAGTTGAACATCGCAGCTTGTACAAAATTCTAATAGACAATTTAATTAAAAGATATAAATTGGCCTCTCGTATTTGTTGGCTCATCAGAAGAGAATATATAATACTCGACATTCAGTTCATGTCACGTCACAAGTATCCGATTATATGCCTTAATATCCGATTATATGTTCAGTTCTCGGTTATGTTCAGTTCTCGGTGTGGGAACACCTGTTTTATATTCCTGGTCAGTTGATCATCGCAGCTTGTACAACATTCTCATAGACAATTTAATTAAAAGATATAAATTGGCCTCTCGTATTTGTTGGCTTGATTACAAGAGAATATATATAGTACTCGACATAGAGTTCATGTCACGTCACAAGTATCAGATTATATGCCTTACTTATGTGTTCCCGATAAATAGGAAACGCCTTCATACGTCAACGTCCAATATGGTCTAGTGGTTAGGATTTGGCGCTCTCACCGCCAAGGCCCGGGTTCAATTCCCGGTATGGGAACACCAGTTTTAGATTCCTGGTCAGTTGAACATCGCAGCTTGTATGACATTCTCAGAGATAATTTAATTAAAAGATATAAATTGGTCTCTCGCATTTGTTGCCTTATTACAAGTGAATATATAATACTCCACATTCAGTTCATGTCTCGTCACAAGTATCCGATTATATGCCTTACTTATGTGTTCCCGATACATAGGAAACGCCTTCATACGACAACATCCCATATGGTCTAGTGGTCAGGATTTGGCGCTCTCACCGCCATGACCCGGATTCATTTCCCGGTGTGGGAACACCAGTTTTATATTCCTGGTCAGTTGAACATCGCAGCTTGTACAAAATTCTCATAGACAATTTAATTAAAAGATATAAATTGGCCTCTCGTATTTGTTGGCTCATCAGAAGAGAATATATAATACTCGACATTCTGTTCATGTCACGTCACAAGTATCCGATTATATGCCTTAATATCCGATTATATGTTCAGTTCTCGGTGTGGGAACACCTGTTTTATATTCCTGGTCAGTTGATCATCGCAGCTTGTACAACATTCTCATAGACAATTTAATTAAAAGATATAAATTGGCCTCTCGTATTTGTTGGCTTGATTACAAGAGAATATATACAGTACTCGACATACAGTTCATGTCACGTCACAAGTATCAGATTATATGCCTTACATATGTGTTCCCGATAAATAGGAAACGCCTTCATACGTCAACGTCCAATATGGTCTAGTGGTCATGATTTCGCGCTCTCACCACTATGATGCGGGTTCATTTCCCGGTGTGGGAACACCAGTTTTATATTCCTGGTTAGTTGAACATCGCAGCTTGTACAACATTCTCATAGAAAGTTTAATTAAATGATATAAATTGGCCTCTCGTATTTGTTGGCTTGATTACAAGAGAATATGTAATACACGACGTGCAGTTCATGTCAGAAGTATTCGATTGCATGCCATACTTGTGTTTTCCCGAAAAATAGGAAACGCCTTCAAAAGTCATCGTCCCATATGGTCTAGTGGTTAGGATTTGGCGCTCTCACCGCCAAGACCCGGGTTCAATTCTCGGTGTGGGAACACCTGTTTTAGATTCCTGGTCAGTTGAACATCGCAGCTTGTACAACATTCTCATAGACAATTTAATTAAATGATATAAATTGGCCTCTCGTATTTGTTGGCTTGATTACAAGAGAATATGTAATACACGACGTGCAGTTCATGTCAGAAGTAGCCGATTGCATGCCATACTTGTGTTTTCCCGATAAATAGGAAATGCCTTCATACGTCAACATCCCATATGGTCTAGTGGTTAGGATTTGGCGCTCTCACCGCCAAGGCCCGGGTTCAATTCCCGGTGTGGGAACACCAGTTTTATATTCCTGGTCAGTTGAACATCGCAGCTTGTACAAAATTCTCATAGACAATTTAATTATAAGATATAAATTGGCCTCTCGTATTTGTTGGCTTGATTACAAGAGAATATGTAATACACGACGTGCAGTTCATGTCAGAAGTTTTCCGATTGCATGCCATACTTGTGTTTTCCCGATAAATAGGAAACGCCTTCAAAAGTCATCGTCCCATATGGTCTAGTGGTTAGGATTTGGCGCTCTCACCGCCAAGGCCCGGGTTCAATTCCCGGTGTGGGAACACCAGTTTTATATTCCTGGTCAGTTGAACATCGCAGCTTGTACAACATTCTCATAGAAAGTTTAATTAAATGATATAAATTGGCCTCTCGTATTTGTTGTCTCATCAGAAGAGAATATATAATACTCGACATTCAGTTCATGTCACGTCACAAGTATCCGATTATATGCCTTACTTATGTATTCCCGATAAATAGGAAACGCCTTCATACGTCAACATCCCATATGGTCTAGTGGTTAGGATTTGGCGCTCTCACCGCCAAGGCCCGGGTTCAATTCCCGGTATGGGAACACCAGTTTTATATTCCTGGTCAGTTGAACATCGCAGCTTGTACAAAATTCTCAAAGACAATTTAATTAAAAGATATAAATTGGTCTCTCGCATTTGTTTCCTTATTACAAGTGAATATACAATACTCGACATTCAGTATATGTCACGTCACAAGTATCCGATTATATGCCTTACTTATGTGTTCCCGATAAATAGGAAACGCCTTCGTATACAACGTCCCATATGGTCTAGTGGTCATGATTTCGCGCTCTCACCACCATGATCCGGGTTCATTTCCCGGTGTGGGAACACCAGTTTTATATTCCTGGTCAGTTGAACATCGCAGCTTGTACAACATTCTCATAGACAATTTAATTAAATGATATAAATTGGCCTCTCGTATTTGTTGGCTTGATTACAAGAGAATATGTAATACACGACGTGCAGTTCATGTCAGAAGTATCCGATTGCATGCCATACTTGTGTTTTCCCGATAAATAGGAAACGCCTTCAAAAGTCATCGTCCCATATGGTCTAGTGGTCATGATTTCGCGCTCTCACCACCATGATCCGGGTTCATTTCCCGGTGTGGGAACACCAGTTTTATATTCCTGGTCAGTTGAACATCGCAGCTTGTACAAAATTCTCATAGACAATTTAATTATAAGATATAAATTGGCCTCTCGTATTTGTTGTCTCATCAGAAGAGAATATATAATACTCGACATTCAGTTCATGTCACGTCACAAGTATCCGATTATATGCCTTACTTATGTGTTCCCGATAAATAGGAAACGCCTTCATACGTCAACATCCCATATGGTCTAGTGGTTAGGATTTGGCGCTCTCACCGCCAAGGCCCGGGTTCAATTCCCGGTGTTTGAACACCAGTTTTATATTCCTGGTCAGTTGAACATCGCAGCTTGTACAACATTCTCATAGACAATTTAATTAAATGATATAAATTGGCCTCTCGTATTTGTTGGCTTGATTACAAGAGAATATGTAATACACGACGTGCAGTTCATGTCAGAAGTAGCCGATTGCATGCCATACTTGTGTTTTCCCGATAAACAGGAAATGCCTTCATACGTCAACATCCCAAATGGTCTAGTGGTTAGGATTTGGCGCTCTCACCGCCAAGGCCCGGGTTCAATTCCCGGTGTGGGAACACCAGTTTTATATTCCTGGTCAGTTGAACATCGCAGCTTGTATACAATTCTCAGAGACAATTTAATTAAAAGATATAAATTGGCCTCTCGTATTTGTTGTCTCATCAGAAGAGAATATATAATACTCGACATGGTTAGGATTTGGCGCTCTCACCGCCAAGGCCCGGGTTCAATTCCCGGTGTGGGAACACCAGTTTTATATTCCTGGTCAGTTGAATATCGCAGCTTGTATACAATTCTCAGAGACAATTTAATTAAAAGATATAAATTGGCCTCTCGTATTTGTTGCCTTATTACAAGAGAATATGTAATACACGACGTGCAGTTCATGTCAGAAGTATCCGATTGCATGCCATACTTGTGTTTTCCCGATAAATAGGAATCGCCTTCCAATGTCATCGTCCCATATGGTCTAGTGGTTAGGATTCGGCGCTTTCACCGCGAAGGCCCGGGTTCAATTCCCGGTGTGGGAACACCAGTTTTAGATTCCTGGTCAGTTGAACATCGCAGCTTGTACAACATTCTCATAGACAATTTAATTAAAAGATATAAATTGGCCTCTCGTATTTGTTGGCTTGATTACAAGAGAATATATAATACTCGACATTCAGTTCATGTCACGTCACAAGTATCAGATTATATGCCTTACTTATGTGTTCCCGATAAATAGGAAACGCCTTCATACGTCAACGTCCCATATGATCTAGTGGTTAGGATTTGGCGCTCTCACCGCCATGGCCCGGTGTGAAAACACCAGTTTTATATTCCTGGTCAGTTGAACATCGCAGCTTGTACAACATTCTCATAGACAATTTAATTAAAAGATATAAATTGGCCTCTCGTATTTGTTGGCTTGATTACAAGAGAATATATAATACTCGACATTCAGTTCATGTCACGTCACAAGTATCCGATTATATGCCTTACTTATGTGTTCCCGATAAATAGGAAACGCCTTCATACGTCAACATCCCATATGGTCTAGTGGTTAGGATTTGGCGCTCTCACCGCCAAGGCCCGGGTTCAATTCCCGGTGTGGGAACACCAGTTTTATATTCCTGGTCAGTTGAATATCGCAGCTTGTATACAATTCTCAGAGACAATTTAATTAAAAGATATAAATTGGCCTCTCGTATTTGTTGCCTTATTACAAGAGAATATGTAATACACGACGTGCAGTTCATGTCAGAAGTATCCGATTGCATGCCATACTTGTGTTTTCCCGATAAATAGGAATCGCCTTCCAATGTCATCGTCCCATATGGTCTAGTGGTTAGGATTCGGCGCTTTCACCGCGAAGGCCCGGGTTCAATTCCCGGTGTGGGAACACCAGTTTTAGATTCCTGGTCAGTTGAACATCGCAGCTTGTACAACATTCTCATAGACAATTTAATTAAAAGATATAAATTGGCCTCTCGTATTTGTTGGCTTGATTACAAGAGAATATATAATACTCGACATTCAGTTCATGTCACGTCACAAGTATCAGATTATATGCCTTACTTATGTGTTCCCGATAAATAGGAAACGCCTTCATACGTCAACGTCCCATATGATCTAGTGGTTAGGATTTGGCGCTCTCACCGCCATGGCCCGGTGTGAAAACACCAGTTTTATATTCCTGGTCAGTTGAACATCGCAGCTTGTACAACATTCTCATAGACAATTTAATTAAAAGATATAAATTGGCCTCTCGTATTTGTTGGCTTGATTACAAGAGAATATATAATACTCGACATTCAGTTCATGTCACGTCACAAGTATCCGATTATATGCCTTACTTATGTGTTCCCGATAAATAGGAAACGCCTTCATACGTCAACATCCCATATGGTCTAGTGGTTAGGATTTGGCGCTCTCACCGCCAAGGCCCGGGTTCAATTCCCGGTGTTTGAACACCAGTTTTATATTCCTGGTCAGTTGAACATCGCAGCTTGTACAACATTCTCATAGACAATTTAATTAAATGATATAAATTGGCCTCTCGTATTTGTTGGCTTGATTACAAGAGAATATGTAATACACGACGTGCAGTTCATGTCAGAAGTAGCCGATTGCATGCCATACTTGTGTTTTCCCGATAAATAGGAAATGCCTTCATACGTCAACATCCCATATGGTCTAGTGGTTAGGATTTGGCGCTCTCACCGCCAAGGCCCGGGTTCAATTCCCGGTGTGGGAACACCAGTTTTATATTCCTGGTCAGTTGAACATCGCAGCTTGTATACAATTCTCAGAGACAATTTAATTAAAATATATAAATTGGCCTCTCGTATTTGTTGTCTCATCAGAAGAGAATATATAATACTCGACATGGTTAGGATTTGGCGCTCTCACCGCCAAGGCCCGGGTTCAATTCCCGGTGTGGGAACACCAGTTTTATATTCCTGGTCAGTTGAACATCGCAGCTTGTATACAATTCTCAGAGACAATTTAATTAAAAGATATAAATTGGCCTGTCGTATTTGTTGCCTTATTACAAGAGAATATGTAATACACGACGTGCAGTTCATGTCAGAAGTATCCGATTGCATGCCATACTTGTGTTTTCCCGATAAATAGGAATCGCCTTCCAATGTCATCGTCCCATATGGTCTAGTGGTTAGGATTCGGCGCTTTCACCGCGAAGGCCCGGGTTCAATTCCCGGTGTGGGAACACCAGTTTCAGATTCCTGGTCAGTTGAACATCGCAGCTTGTACAACATTCTCATAGACAATTTAATTAAAAGATATAAATTGGCCTCTCGTATTTGTTGGCTTGATTACAAGGGAATATATAATACTCGACATTCAGTTCATGTCACGTCACAAGTATCAGATTATATGCCTTACTTAAGTGTTCCCGATAAATAGGAAACGCCTTCATACGTCAACGTCCCATATGATCTAGTGGTTAGGATTTGGCGCTCTCACCGCCATGGCCCGGGTTCATTTCCCGGTGTGAAAACACCAGTTTTATATTCCTGGTCAGTTGAACATCGCAGCTTGTACAACATTCTCATAGACAATTTAATTAAAAGATATAAATTGGCCTCTCGTATTTGTTGGCTTGATTACAAGAGAATATATAATACTCGACATTCAGTTCATGTCACGTCACAAGTATCAGATTATATGCCTTACTTATGTGTTCCCGATAAATAGGAAACGCCTTCATACGACAACGTCCCATATGATCTAGTGGTTAGGATTTGGCGCTGTCACCGCCATGGCCCGGGTTCATTTCCCGGTGTGAGAACACCAGTTTTATATTCCTGGTCAGTTGAACATCGCAGCTTGTACAAAATTATCATAGACAATTTAATTAAAAGATATAAATTGGCCTCTCGTATTTGTTGGCTTGATTACAAGAGAATATATAATACTCGACATTCAGTTCATGTCACGTCACAAGTATCCGATTATATGCCTTACTTATGTGTTCCCGATAAATAGGAAACGCCTTCTTACGTCAACGTCCCATATGATCTAGTGGTTAGGATTTGGCGCTCTCACCGCCAAGGCCCGGGTTCAATTCTCGGTGTGGGAACACCTGTTTTAGATTCCTGGTCAGTTGAACATCGCAGCTTTACAAAATTCTCAGAGACAATTTAATTAAAAAATATAAATTGGCCTCTCGTATTTGTTGTCTCATCAGAAGAGAATATATAATACTCGACATTCAGTTCATGTCACGTCACAAGTATCCGATTATATGCCTTACTTATGTGTTCCCGATAAATAGGAAACGCCTTCATACGTCAACGTCCCATATGATCTAGTGGTTAGGATTTGGCGCTTTCACCGCCAAGGCCCGGGTTCAATTCCCGGTGTGGGAACACCTGTTTTAGATTCCTGGTCAGTTGAACATCGCAGCTTGTACAAAATTCTCATAGACAATTTAATTAAAAGATATAAATTGGCCTCTCGTATTTGTTGCCTTATTACAAGAGAATATGTAATACACGACGTGCAGTTCATGTCAGAAGTATCCGATTGCATGCCATACTTGTGTTTTCCCGATAAATAGGAATCGCCTTCCAATGTCATCGTCCCATATGGTCTAGTGGTTAGGATTCGGCGCTTTCACCGCGAAGGCCAGGGTTCAATTCCCGGTGTGGGAACACCTGTTTTAGATTCCTGGTCAGTTGAACATCGCAGCTTGTACACAATTCTCATAGACAATTTAATTAAAAGATATAAATTGGCCTCTCGTATTTGTTGGCTTGATTACAAGAGAATATATATAATTCACGACATTCAGTTCATGTCACGTCACGTCACAAGTATACGATTATATGCCTTACATATGTGTTCCCGATAAATAGGAAACGCCTTCATACGTCAACGTCCCATATGATCTAGTGGTTAGGATTTGGCGCTCTCACCGCCATGTCCCGGGTTCATTTCCCGGTGTGAAAACACCTGTTTTAGATTCCTGGTCAGTTGAACATCGCAGCTTGTACAAAATTCTCATAGACAGTTTATTTAAAAGATATAAATTGGCCTCTCGTATTTGTTGGCTTGATTACAAGAGAATATATATAATTCACGACATTCAGTTCATGTCACGTCACAAGTATCAGATTATATGCCTTACTTATGTGTTCCCGATAAATAGGAAACGCCTTCATACGTCAACGTCCCATATGATCTAGTGGTTAGGATTCGGCGCTTTCACCGCGAAGGCCAGGGTTCAATTCCCGGTGTGGGAACACCTGTTTTAGATTCCTGGTCAGTTGAACATCGCAGCTTGTACGAAATTCTCATAGACAATTTAATTAAAAGATATAAATTGGCCTCTCGTATTTGTTGGCTTGATTACAAGAGAATATATAATACTCGACATTCAGTTCATGTCACGTCACAAGTATCAGATTATATGCCTTACTTATGTGTTCCCGATAAATAGGAAACGCCTTCATACGTCAACGTCCCATATGATCTAGTGGTTAGGATTTGGCGCTCTCACCGCCATGGCCCGGGTTCATTTCCCGGTGTGAAAACACCAGTTTTATATTCCTGGTCAGTTGAACATCGCAGCTTGTACAACATTCTCATAGACAATTTAATTAAAAGATATAAATTGGCCTCTCGTATTTGTTGGCTTGAGTACAAGAGAATATATTATCCTCGACATTCAGTTCATGTCACGTCACAAGTATCAGATTATATGCCTTACTTATGTGTTCCCGATAAATAGGAAACGCCTTCATACGTCAACGTCCCATATGGTCTAGTGGTTAGGATTTGGCGCATTCACCGCCAAGGCCCGGGTTCAATTCCCGGTGTGGGAACACTAGTTTTATATTCCTGGTCAGTTGAACATCGCAGCTTGTATACAATTCTCAGAGACAATTTAATTAAAAGATATAAATTGGCCTCTCGTATTTGTTGCTTTATTACAAGAGAATATGTAATACACGACGTGCAGTTCATGTCAGAAGTATCCGATTGCATGCCATACTTGTGTTTTCCCGATAAATAGGAATCGCCTTCCAATGTCATCGTCCCATATGGTCTGGTGGTTAGGATTCGGGGCTTTCACCGCGAAGGCCCGGGTTCAATTCCCGTTGTGGGAACACCTGTTTTAGATTCCTGGTCAGTTGAACATCGCAGCTTGTACAATATTCTCATAGACAATTTATTTAAAAGATATAAATTGGCCTCTCGTATTTGTTGGCTTGATTACAAGAGAATATATATAATTCACGACATTCAGTTCATGTCACGTCACAAGTATCAGATTATATGCCTTACTTATGTGTTCCCGATAAATAGGAAACGCCTTCATACGTCAACGTCCCATATGATCTAGTGGTTAGGATTTGGCGCTCTCACCGCCATGGCCCGGGTTCATTTCCCGGTGTGAGAACACCAGTTTTATATTCCTGGTCAGTTGAACATCGCAGCTTGTACAACATTCTCATAGACAATTTAATTAAAAGATATAAATTGGCCTCTCGTATTTGTTGGCTTGAGTACAAGAGAATATATTATCCTCGACATTCAGTTCATGTCACGTCACAAGTATCAGATTATATGCCTTACTTATGTGTTCCCGATAAATAGGAAACGCCTTCATACGTCAACGTTCCATATGGTCTAGTGGTTAGGATTTGGCGCTTTCACCGCCAAGGCCCGGGTTCAATTCCCGGTGTGGGAACATCTGTTTTAGATTCCTGGTCAGTTGAACATCGCAGCTTGTACAAAATTATCATAGACAATTTAATTAAAAGATATAAATTGGCCTCTCGTATTTGTTGGCTTGATTACAAGAGAATATAAAATACTCGACATTCAGTTCATGTCACGTCACAAGTATCAGATTATATGCCTTACTTATGTGTTCCCGATAAATAGGAAATGCCTTCATACGTCAACGTCCCATATGATCTAGTGGTTAGGACTTGGCGCTCTCACCGCCATGGCCCGGGTTCATTTCCCGGTGTGAGAACACCAGTTTTATATTCCTGGTCAGTTGAACATCGCAGCTTGTACAACATTCTCATAGACAATTTAATTAAAAGATATAAATTGGCCTCTCGTATTTGTTGGCTTGATTACAAGAGAATATATAATACTCGACATTCAGTTCATGTCACGTCACAAGTATCAGATTATATGCCTTACTTATGTGTTCCCGATAAATAGGAAACGGCTTCATACGTCAACGTCCCATATGATCTAGTGGTTAGGATTTGGCGCTCTCACCGCCATGGCCCGGGTTCATTTCCCGGTGTGAGAACACCAGTTTTATATTCCTGGTCAGTTGAACATCGCAGCTTGTACAACATTCTCATAGACAATTTAATTAAAAGATATAAATTGGCCTCTCGTATTTGTTGGCTTGAGTACAAGAGAATATATTATCCTCGACATTCAGTTCATGTCACGTCACAAGTATCAGATTATACATACATAAAAGAGTAGTTGCACCGTCAATAATTACAGCAAGAGTTCGGACAATTTTAGCAGATTACAACATGTCTTGTGATGATACTGGATAACTCATATTAAAACCAAGGCCGACCACATGACAATGCCTTACTTATGTGTTCCCGATAAATAGGAAACGCCTTCATACGTCAACGTCCCATATCATCTAGTGGTTAGGATTTGGCGCTCTCACCGCCATGGCCCGGGTTCATTTCCCGGTGTGAGAACACCAGTTTTATATTCCTGGTCAGTTGAACATCGCAGCTTGTACAAAATTCTCATAGACAATTTAATTAAAAGATATAAATTGGCCTCTCGTATTTGTTGGCTCGATCACAAGAGAATATATAATACTCGACATTCAGTTCATGTCACGTCACAAGTATCAGATTATATGCCTTACTGATGTGTTCCCGATAAATAGGAAACGCCTTCATACGTCAACGTCCCATATGATCTTGTGGTTAGGATTTGGCGCTCTCACCGCCATGGCCCGGGTTCATTTCCCGGTGTGAGAACACCAGTTTTATATTCCTGGTCAGTTGAACATCGCAGCTTGTACAACATTCTCATAGACAATTTAATTAAAAGATATAAATTGGCCTCTCGTATTTGTTGGCTTGAGTACAAGAGAATATATTATCCTCGACATTCAGTTCATGTCACGTCACAAGTATCAGATTATATGCCTTACTTATGTGTTCCCGATAAATAGGAAACGCCTTCATACGTCAACGTCCCATATGGTCTAGTGGTTAGGATTTGGCGCTTTCACCGCCAAGGCCCGGGTTCAATTCCCGGTGTGGGAACATCTGTTTTAGATTCCTGGTCAGTTGAACATCGCAGCTTGTACAAAATTATCATAGACAATTTAATTAAAAGATATAAATTGGCCTCTCGTATTTGTTGGCTTGATTACAAGAGAATATATATAATTCACGACATTCAGTTCATGTCACGTCACGTCATAAGTATACGATTATATGCCTTACTTATGTGTTCCCGATAAATAGGAAACGCCTTCATACGTCAACGTCCCATATGATCTAGTGGTTAGGATTTGGCGCTCTCACCGCCATGGCCCGGGTTCATTTCCCGGTGTGAGAACACCAGTTTTATATTCCTGGTCAGTTGAACATCGCAGCTTGTACACAATTCTCATAGACAATTTAATTAAAAGATATAAATTGGCCTCTCGTATTTGTTGGCTTGATTACAAGAGAATATGTAATACACGACGTGCAGTTCATGTCAGAAGTATCCGATTGCATGCCATACTTGTGTTTCCCGATAAATAGGAAACGCCTTCAAATGTCATCGTCCCATATGGTCTAGTGGTTAGGATTTGGCGCTCTCGCCGCCAAGGCCCGGGTTCAATTCTCGGTGTGGGAACACCTGTTTTAGATTCCTGGTCAGTTGAACATCGCAGCTTTACAAAATTCTCAGAGACAATTTAATTAAAAAATATAAATTGGCCTCTCGTATTTGTTGTCTCATCAGAAGAGAATATATAATACTCGTCATTCAGTTCATGTCACGTCACAAGTATCCGATTATATGCCTTACTTATGTGTTCCCGATAAATAGGAAACGCCTTCGTACGTCAACATCCCATATGGTCTAGTGGTTAGGATTTGGCGCTCTCACCGCCAAGGCCCGGGTTCAATTCCCGGTGTTTGAACACCAGTTTTATATTCCTGGTCAGTTGAACATCGCAGCTTGTACAACATTCTCATTGACAATTTAATTAAATGATATAAATTGGCCTCTCGTATTTGTTGGCTTGATTACAAGAGAATATGTAATACACGACGTGCAGTTCATGTCAGAAGTAGCCGATTGCATGCCATACTTGTGTTTTCCCGATAAATAGGAAATGCCTTCATACGTCAACATCCCATATGGTCTAGTGGTTAGGATTTGGCGCTCTCACCGCCGAGGCCCGGGTTCAATTCCCGGTGTGGGAACACCAGTTTTATATTCCTGGTCAGTTGAACATCGCAGCTTGTATACAATTCTCAGAGACAATTTAATTAAAAGATATAAATTGGCCTCTCGTATTTGTTGCCTTATTACAAGAGAATATGTAATACACGACGTGCAGTTCATGTCAGAAGTATCCGATTGCATGCCATACTTGTGTTTTCCCGATAAATAGGAATCGCCTTCCAATGTCATCGTCCCATATGGTCTAGTGGTTAGTATTCGGCGCTTTCACCGCGAAGGCCCGGGTTCAATTCCCGGTGTGGGAACACCTGTTTTAGATTCCTGGTCAGTTGAACATCGCAGCTTGTACAACATTCTCATAGACAATTTAATTAAAAGATATAAATTGGCATCTCGTATTTGTTGGCTTGAGTACAAGAGAATATATTATCCTCGACATTCAGTTCATGTCACGTCACAAGTATTAGATTATATGCCTTACTTATGTGTTCCCGATAAATAGGAAACGCCTTCATACGTCAACGTCCCATATGGTCTAGTGGTTAGGATTTGGCGCTTTCACCGCCAAGGCCCGGGTTCAATTCCCGGTGTGGGAACATCTGTTTTAGATTCCTGGTCAGTTGAACATCGCAGCTTGTACAAAATTATCATAGACAATTTAATTAAAAGATATAAATTGGCCTCAAGTATTTGTTGGCTTGATTACAAGAGAATATATAATACTCGACATTCAGTTCATGTCACGTCACAAGTATCAGATTATATGCCTTACTTATGTGTTCCCGATAAATAGGAAACGCCTTCATACGTCAACGTCCCATATGATCTAGTGGTTAGGATTTGGCGCTCTCACCGCCATGGCCCGGGTTCATTTCCCGGTGTGAGAACACCAGTTTTATATTCCTGGTCAGTTGAACATCGCAGCTTGTACAACATTCTCATAGACAATTTAATTAAAAGATATAAATTGGCCTCTCGTATTTGTTGGCTTGATTACAAGAGAATATATAATACTCGACATTCAGTTCATGTCACGTCACAAGTATCAGATTATATGCCTTACTTATGTGTTCCCGATAAATAGGAAACGCCTTCATACGTCAACGTCCCATATGGTCTAGTGGTTAGGATTTGGCGCTTTCACCGCCAAGGCCCGGGTTCAATTCCCGGTGTGGGAACACCTGTTTTAGATTCCTGGTCAGTTGAACATAGCAGCTTGTACAAAATTCTCATAGACAATTTAAGTAAAAGATATAAATTGGCCTCTCGTATTTGTTGTCTCATCTGAAGAGAATATATAATACTCGGCATTCAGTTCATGTCACGTCACAAGTATCAGATTATATGCCTTACTTATGTGTTCCCGATAAATAGGAAACGCCTTCATACGTCAACGTCCCATATGATCTAGTGGTTAGGATTTGGCGCTCTCACCGCCAAGGCCCGGGTTCAATTCCCGGTGTGGGAACACCTGTTTTATATTCCTGGTCAGTTGAACATCGCAGCTTGTACAACATTCTCATAGAAAATTTAATTAAATGATATAAATTGGCCTCTCGTATTTGTTGGCTCGATCACAAGGGAATATAGAATACTCGACATTCAGTTCATGTCACATCACAAGTATCCGATTGCATGCCATACTTGTGTTTTCCCGATAAATAGGAAACGCCTTCAAATGTCATCGTCCCATATAGTCTAGTGGTTAGGATTTGGCGCTCTCACCGCCAAGGCCCGGGTTCAATTCCCGGTGTGGGAACACCTGTTTTAGATTCCTGGTCAGTTGAACATCGCAGCTTGTACAATATTCTCATAGACAATTTATTTAAAAGATATAAATTGGCCTCTCGTATTTGTTGGCTTGATTACAAGAGAATATATATAATTCACGACATTCAGTTCATGTCACGTCACGTCATAAGTATACGATTATATGCCTTACTTATGTGTTCCCGATAAATAGGAAACGCCTTCATACGTCAACGTCCCATATCATCTAGTGGTTAGGATTTGGCGCTCTCACCGCCATGGCCCGGGTTCATTTCCCGGTGTGAGAACACCAGTTTTATATTCCTGGTCAGTTGAACATCGCAGCTTGTACACAATTCTCATAGACAATTTAATTAAAAGATATAAATTGGCCTCTCGTATTTGTTGGCTTGATTACAAGAGAATATGTAATACACGACGTGCAGTTCATGTCAGAAGTATCCGTTTGCATGCCATACTTGTGTTTCCCGATAAATAGGAAACGCCTTCAAATGTCATCGTCCCATATGGTCTAGTGGTTAGGATTTGGCGCTCTCACCGCCAAGGCCCGGGTTCAATTCTCGGTGTGGGAACACCTGTTTTAGATTCCTGGTCAGTTGAACATCGCAGCTTTACAAAATTCTCAGAGACAATTTAATTAAAAAATATAAATTGGCCTCTCGTATTTGTTGTCTCATCAGAAGAGAATATATAATACTCGTCATTCAGTTCATGTCACGTCACAAGTATCCGATTATATGCCTTACTTATGTGTTCCCGATAAATAGGAAACGCCTTCGTACGTCAACATCCCATATGGTCTAGTGGTTAGGATTTGGCGCTCTCACCGCCAAGGCCCGGGTTCAATTCCCGGTGTTTGAACACCAGTTTTATATTCCTGGTCAGTTGAACATCGCAGCTTGTACAACATTCTCATAGACAATTTAATTAAAAGATATAAATTGGCCTCTCGTATTTGTTGGCTTGATTACAAGAGAATATATAATACTCGACATTCAGTTCATGTCACATCACAAGTATCAGATTATATGCCTTACTTATGTGTTCCCGTTAAATAGGAAACGCCTTCATACTTCAGCGTCCCATATGGTCTAGTGGTTAGGATTTGGCGCTTTCACCGCCAAGGCCCGGGTTCAATTCCCGTTGTGGGAACACCTGTTTTAGATTCCTGGTCAGTTGAACATCGCAGCTTGCACAAAATTCTCATAGACAATTTAATTAAAAGATATAAATTGGCCTCAAGTATTTGTTGGCTTGATTACAAGAGAATATATAATACTCGACATTCAGTTCATGTCACGTCACAAGTATCAGATTATATGCCTTACTTATGTGTTCCCGATAAATAGGAAACGCCTTCATACGTCAACGTCCCATATGATCTAGTGGTTAGGATTTGGCGCTCTCACCGCCATGGCCCGGGTTCATTTCCCGGTGTGAGAACACCAGTTTTATATTCCTGGTCAGTTGAACATCGCAGCTTGTACAACATTCTCATAGACAATTTAATTAAAAGATATAAATTGGCCTCTCGTATTTGTTGGCTTGATTACAAGAGAATATATAATACTCGACATTCAGTTCATGTCACGTCACAAGTATCAGATTATATGCCTTACTTATGTGTTCCCGATAAATAGGAAACGCCTTCATACGTCAACGTCCCATATGGTCTAGTGGTTAGGATTTGGCGCTTTCACCGCCAAGGCCCGGGTTCAATTCCCGGTGTGGGAACACCTGTTTTAGATTCCTGGTCAGTTGAACATAGCAGCTTGTACAAAATTCTCATAGACAATTTAAGTAAAAGATATAAATTGGCCTCTCGTATTTGTTGTCTCATCAGAAGAGAATATATAATACTCGGCATTCAGTTCATGTCACGTCACAAGTATCAGATTATATGCCTTACTTATGTGTTCCCGATAAATAGGAAACGCCTTCATACGTCAACGTCCCATATGATCTAGTGGTTAGGATTTGGCGCTCTCACCGCCAAGGCCCGGGTTCAATTCCCGGTGTGGGAACACCTGTTTTATATTCCTGGTCAGTTGAACATCGCAGCTTGTACAACATTCTCATAGAAAATTTAATTAAATGATATAAATTGGCCTCTCGTATTTGTTGGCTCGATCACAAGGGAATATAGAATACTCGACATTCAGTTCACGTCACGTCATAAGTATACGATTATATGCCTTACTTATGTGTTCCCGATAAATAGGAAACGCCTTCATACGTCAACGTCCCATATCATCTAGTGGTTAGGATTTGGCGCTCTCACCGCCATGGCCCGGGTTCATTTCCCGGTGTGAGAACACCAGTTTTATATTCCTGGTCAGTTGAACATCGCAGCTTGTACACAATTCTCATAGACAATTTAATTAAAAGATATAAATTGGCCTCTCGTATTTGTTGGCTTGATTACAAGAGAATATGTAATACACGACGTGCAGTTCATGTCAGAAGTATCCGATTGCATGCCATACTTGTGTTTCCCGATAAATAAGAAACGCCTTCAAATGTCATCGTCCCATATGGTCTAGTGGTTAGGATTTGGCGCTCTCACCGCCAAGGCCCGGGTTCAATTCTCGGTGTGGGAACACCTGTTTTAGATTCCTGGTCAGTTGAACATCGCAGCTTTACAAAATTCTCAGAGACAATTTAATTAAAAAATATAAATTGGCCTCTCGTATTTGTTGTCTCACCAGAAGAGAATATATAATACTCGTCATTCAGTTCATGTCACGTCACAAGTATCCGATTATATGCCTTACTTATGTGTTCCCGATAAATAGGAAACGCCTTCGTACGTCAACATCCCATATGGTCTAGTGGTTAGGATTTGGCGCTCTCACCGCCAAGGCCCGGGTTCAATTCCCGGTGTTTGAACACCAGTTTTATATTCCTGGTCAGTTGAACATCGCAGCTTGTACACAATTCTCATAGACAATTTAATTAAAAGATATAAATTGGCCTCTCGTATTTGTTGGCTTGATTACAAGAGAATATGTAATACACGACGTGCAGTTCATGTCAGAAGTATCCGATTGCATGCCATACTTGTGTTTCCCGATAAATAAGAAACGCCTTCAAATGTCATCGTCCCATATGGTCTAGTGGTTAGGATTTGGCGCTCTCACCGCCAAGGCCCGGGTTCAATTCTCGGTGTGGGAACACCTGTTTTAGATTCCTGGTCAGTTGAACATCGCAGCTTTACAAAATTCTCAGAGACAATTTAATTAAAAAATATAAATTGGCCTCTCGTATTTGTTGTCTCACCAGAAGAGAATATATAATACTCGTCATTCAGTTCATGTCACGTCACAAGTATCCGATTATATGCCTTACTTATGTGTTCCCGATAAATAGGAAACGCCTTCGTACGTCAACATCCCATATGGTCTAGTGGTTAGGATTTGGCGCTCTCACCGCCAAGGCCCGGGTTCAATTCCCGGTGTTTGAACACCAGTTTTATATTCCTGGTCAGTTGAACATCGCAGCTTGTACAACATTCTCATAGACAATTTAATTAAAAGATATAAATTGGCCTCTCGTATTTGTTGGCTTGATTACAAGAGAATATATAATACTCGACATTCAGTTCATGTCACATCACAAGTATCAGATTATATGCCTTACTTATGTGTTCCCGTTAAATAGGAAACGCCTTCATACTTCAGCGTCCCATATGGTCTAGTGGTTAGGATTTGGCGCTTTCACCGCCAAGGCCTGGGTTCAATTCCCGTTGTGGGAACACCTGTTTTAGATTCCTGGTCAGTTGAACATCGCAGCTTGCACAAAATTCTCATAGACAATTTAATTAAAAGATATAAATTGGCCTCTCGTATTTGTTGGCTTGATTACAAGAGAATATATATAATTCACGACATTCAGTTCATGTCACGTCACGTCACAAATATACGATTATATGCCTTACTTATGTGTTCCCGATAAATAGGAAACGCCTTCATACGTCAACGTCCCATATGATCTAGTGGTTAGGATTTGGCGCACTCACCGCCATGGCCCGGGTTCATTTCCCGGCGTGAAAACACCAGTTTTATATTCCTGGTCAGTTGAACATCGCTGCTTGTACAAAATTCTCATAGACAATTTAATTAAAAGATATAAATTGGCCTCTCGTATTTGTTGGCTCATCAGAAGAGAATATATAATACTCGACATTCAGTTCATGTCACGTCACAAGTATCCGATTATATGCCTTAATATCCGATTATATGTTCAGTTCCCGGTGTGGGAACACCTGTTTTATATTCCTGGTCAGTTGAACATCGCAGCTTGTACAACATTCTCATAGACAATTTAATTAAAAGATATAAATTGGCCTCTCGTATTTGTTGGCTTGATTACAAGAGAATATATAATACTCGACATTCAGTTCATGTCACGTCACAAGTATCAGATTATATGCCTTACTTATGTGTTCCCGATAAATAGGAAACGCCTTCATACGTCAACGTCCCATATGATCTAGTGGTTAGGATTTGGCGCTCTCACCGCCATGGCCCGGGTTCATTTCCCGGTGTGAGAACACCAGTTTTATATTCCTGGTCAGTTGAACATCGCAGCTTGTACAACATTCTCATAGACAATTTAATTAAAAGATATAAATTGGCCTCTCGTATTTGTTGGCTTGATTACAAGAGAATATATAATACTCGACATTCAGTTCATGTCACGTCACGTCACAAGTATCAGATTATATGCCTTACTTATGTGTTCCCGATAAATAGGAAACGCCTTCATACGTCAACGTCCCATATTGTCTAGTGGTTAGGATTTGGCGCTTTCACGGCCAAGGCCCGGGTTCAATTCCCGGTGTGGGAACATCTGTTTTAGATTCCTGGTCAGTTCAACATCGCAGCTTGTACAAAATTCTCATAGACAATTTAATTAAAAGATATAAATTGGCCTCTCGTATTTGTTGGCTTGATTACAAGAGAATATATAATACTCGACATTCAGTTCATGTCACGTCACAAGTATCAGATTATATGCCTTACTTATGTGTTCCCGATAAATAGGAAACGCCTTCATACGTCAACATCCCATATGGTCTAGTGGTTAGGATTTGGCGCTTTCACCGCCAAGGCCCGGGTTCAATTCCCGGTGTGGGAACACCCTGTTTTAGATTCCTGGTCGGTTGAACATCGCAGCTTGTACAACATTCTCATAGACAATTTAATTAAAAGATATAAATTGGCCTCTCGTATTTGTTGGCTTGATTACAAGAGAATATATATAATTCACGACATTCAGTTCATGTCACGTCACGTCACAAATATACGATTATATGCCTTACTTATGTGTTCCCGATAAATAGGAAACGCCTTCATACGTCAACGTCCCATATGATCTAGTGGTTAGGATTTGGCGCACTCACCGCCATGGCCCGGGTTCATTTCCCGGCGTGAAAACACCAGTTTTATATTCCTGGTCAGTTGAACATCGCTGCATGTACAAAATTCTCATAGACAATTTAATTAAAAGATATAAATTGGCCTCTCGTATTTGTTGGCTCATCAGAAGAGAATATATAATACTCGACATTCAGTTCATGTCACGTCACAAGTATCCGATTATATGCCTTAATATCCGATTATATGTTCAGTTCCCGGTGTGGGAACACCTGTTTTATATTCCTGGTCAGTTGAACATCGCAGCTTGTACAACATTCTCATAGACAATTTAATTAAAAGATATAAATTGGCCTCTCGTATTTGTTGGCTTGATTACAAGAGAATATATAATACTCGACATTCAGTTCATGTCACGTCACAAGTATCAGATTATATGCCTTACTTATGTGTTCCCGATAAATAGGAAACGCCTTCATACGTCAACGTCCCATATGATCTAGTGGTTAGGATTTGGCGCTCTCACCGCCATGGCCCGGGTTCATTTCCCGGTGTGAGAACACCAGTTTTATATTCCTGGTCAGTTGAACATCGCAGCTTGTACAACATTCTCATAGACAATTTAATTAAAAGATATAAATTGGCCTCTCGTATTTGTTGGCTTGATTACAAGAGAATATATAATACTCGACATTCAGTTCATGTCACGTCACGTCACAAGTATCAGATTATATGCCTTACTTATGTGTTCCCGATAAATAGGAAACGCCTTCATACGTCAACGTCCCATATTGTCTAGTGGTTAGGATTTGGCGCTTTCACGGCCAAGGCCCGGGTTCAATTCCCGGTGTGGGAACATCTGTTTTAGATTCCTGGTCAGTTCAACATCGCAGCTTGTACAAAATTCTCATAGACAATTTAATTAAAAGATATAAATTGGCCTCTCGTATTTGTTGGCTTGATTACAAGAGAATATATAATACTCGACATTCAGTTCATGTCACGTCACGTCACAAGTATCAGATTATATGCCTTACTTATGTGTTCCCGATAAATAGGAAACGCCTTCATACGTCAACATCCCATATGGTCTAGTGGTTAGGATTTGGCGCTTTCACCGCCAAGGCCCGGGTTCAATTCCCGGTGTGGGAACCCCCTGTTTTAGATTCCTGGTCGGTTGAACATCGCAGCTTGTACAACATTCTCATAGACAATTTAATTAAAAGATATAAATTGGCCTCTCGTATTTGTTGGCTTGATTACAAGAGAATATATTATCCTCGACATTCAGTTCATGTCACGTCACAAGTATCAGATTATATGCCTTACGTATGTGTTCCCGATAAATAGGAAACGCCTTCATACGTCAACGTCCCATACGGTCTAGTGGTTAGGATTTGGCGCTTTCACCGCCAAGGCCCGGGTTCAATTCCCGGTGTGGGTACATCTGTTTTAGATTCCTGGTCAGTTCAACATCGCAGCTTGTACAACATTCTCATAGGCAATTTAATTAAAAGATATAAATTGGCCCCTCGTATTTGTTGGCTTGATTACAAGAGAATATATAATACTCGACATTCAGTTCATGTCACGTCACGTCACAAGTATCAGATTATATGCCTTACTTATGTGTTCCCGATAAATAGGAAACGCCTTCATACGTCAACGTCCCATATTGTCTAGTGGTTAGGATTTGGCGCTTTCACCGCCAAGGCCCGGGTTCAATTCCCGGTGTGGGAACATCTGTTTTAGATTCCTGGTCAGTTCAACATCGCAGCTTGTACAAAATTCTCATAGACAATTTAATTAAAAGATATAAATTGGCCTCTCGTATTTGTTGGCTTGATTACAAGAGAATATATAATACTCGACATTCAGTTCATGTCACGTCACGTCACAAGTATACGATTATATGCCTTACTTATGTGTTCCCGATAAATAGGAAACGCCTTCATACGTCAACGTCCCATATGATCTAGTGGTTAGGATTTGGCGCTCTCACCGCCATGGCCCGGGTTCATTTCCCGGTGTGAGAACACCAGTTTTATATTCCTGGTCAGTTGAACATCGCAGCTTGTACAACATTCTCATAGACAATTTAATTAAAAGATATAAATTGGCCTCTCGTATTTGTTGGCTTGATTACAAGAGAATATATAATACTCGACATTCAGTTCATGTCACGTCACAAGTATCAGATTATATGCCTTACTTATGTGTTCCCGATAAATAGGAAACGCCTTCATACGTCAACGTCCCATATGGTCTAGTGGTTAGGATTTGGCGCTTTCACCGCCAAGGCCCGGGTTCAATTCCCGGTGTGGGAACACCTGTTTTAGATTCCTGGTCAGGTGAACATCGCAGCTTGTACAAAATTCTCATAGACAATTTAATTAAAAGATATAAATTGGCCTCTCGTATTTGTTGGCTTGATTACAAGAGAATATATATAATTCACGACATTCAGTTCATGTCACGTCACGTCACAAGTATACGATTATATGCCTTACTTATGTGTTCCCGATAAATAGGAAACGCCTTCATACGTCAACGTCCCATATGATCTAGTGGTTAGGATTTGGCGCACTCACCGCCATGGCCCGGGTTCATTTCCCGGTGTAAAAACACCAGTTTTATATTCCTGGTCAGTTGAACATCGCAGCTTGTACAAAATTCTCATAGACAATTTAATTAAAAGATATAAATTGGCTTCTCGTATTTGTTGGCTCATCAGAAGAGAATATATAATACTCGACATTCAGTTCATGTCACGTCACAAGTATCCGATTATATGCCTTAATATCCGATTATATGTTCAGTTCCCGGTGTGTGAACACCTGTTTTATATTCCTGGTCAGTTGAACATCGCAGCTTGTACACCATTCTCATAGACAATTTAATTAAAAGATATAAATTGGCCTCTCGTATTTGTTGGCTTGATTACAAGAGAATATATAATACTCGACATTCAGTTCATTCTCACGTCACAAGTATCCGATTATATGCCTTACTTATGTGTTACGATAAATAGGAAACGCCTTCATACGTCAACGTCCCATATGGTCTAGTGGTTAGGATTTGGCGCTTTCACCGCCAAGGCCTGGGTTCAATTCCCGGTGTGGGAACACCAGTTTTATATTCCTGGTCAGTTGAACATCGCAGCTTGTACAACATTCTCATAGACAATTTAATTAAAAGATATAAATTGGCCTCTCGTATTTGTTGGCTTGATTACAAGAGAATATATAATACTCGACATTCAGTTCATGTCACATCACAAGTATCAGATTATATGCCTTACTTATGTGTTCCCGTTAAATAGGAAACGCCTTCATACTTCAGCGTCCCATATGGTCTAGTGGTTAGGATTTGGCGCTTTCACCGCCAAGGCGCGGGTTCAATTCCCGTTGTGGGAACACCTGTTTTAGATTCCTGGTCAGTTGAACATCGCAGCTTGCACAAAATTCTCATAGACAATTTAATTAAAAGATATAAATTGGCCTCTCGTATTTGTTGGCTTGATTACAAGAGAATATATATAATTCACGACATTCAGTTCATGTCACGTCACGTCACAAATATACGATTATATGCCTTACTTATGTGTTCCCGATAAATAGGAAACGCCTTCATACGTCAACGTCCCATATGATCTAGTGGTTAGGATTTGGCGCACTCACCGCCATGGCCCGGGTTCATTTCCCGGCGTGAAAACACCAGTTTTATATTCCTGGTCAGTTGAACATCGCTGCTTGTACAAAATTCTCATAGACAATTTAATTAAAAGATATAAATTGGCCTCTCGTATTTGTTGGCTCATCAGAAGAGAATATATAATACTCGACATTCAGTTCATGTCACGTCACAAGTATCCGATTATATGCCTTAATATCCGATTATATGTTCAGTTCCCGGTGTGGGAACACCTGTTTTATATTCCTGGTCAGTTGAACATCGCAGCTTGTACAACATTCTCATAGACAATTTAATTAAAAGATATAAATTGGCCTCTCGTATTTGTTGGCTTGATTACAAGAGAATATATAATACTCGACATTCAGTTCATGTCACGTCACAAGTATCAGATTATATGCCTTACTTATGTGTTCCCGATAAATAG
Organism: Saccoglossus kowalevskii; assembly: GCF_978046115.1. Classification (NCBI taxonomy): domain Eukaryota; kingdom Metazoa; phylum Hemichordata; class Enteropneusta; family Harrimaniidae; genus Saccoglossus; species Saccoglossus kowalevskii. The sequence goes on along the minus strand of NC_140649.1, from coordinate 15,527,808 downwards.
GAAACGCCTTCATACGTCAACGTCCCATATGATCTAGTGGTTAGGATTTGGCGCTCTCACCGCCATGGCCCGGGTTCATTTCCCGGTGTGAGAACACCAGTTTTATATTCCTGGTCAGTTGAACATCGCAGCTTGTACAACATTCTCATAGACAATTTAATTAAAAGATATAAATTGGCCTCTCGTATTTGTTGGCTTGATTACAAGAGAATATATAATACTCGACATTCAGTTCATGTCACGTCACGTCACAAGTATCAGATTATATGCCTTACTTATGTGTTCCCGATAAATAGGAAACGCCTTCATACGTCAACGTCCCATATTGTCTAGTGGTTAGGATTTGGCGCTTTCACCGCCAAGGCCCGGGTTCAATTCCCGGTGTGGGAACATCTGTTTTAGATTCCTGGTCAGTTCAACATCGCAGCTTGTACAAAATTCTCATAGACAATTTAATTAAAAGATATAAATTGGCCTCTCGTATTTGTTGGCTTGATTACAAGAGAATATATAATACTCGACATTCAGTTCATGTCACGTCACGTCACAAGTATCAGATTATATGCCTTACTTATGTGTTCCCGATAAATAGGAAACGCCTGCATACGTCAACGTCCCATATGGTCTAGTGGTTAGGATTTGGCGCTTTCACCGCCAAGGCCCGGGTTCAATTCCCGGTGTGGGAACACCTGTTTTAGATTCCTGGTCAGTTGAACATCGCAGCTTGTACAAAATTCTCATAGACAATTTAATTAAAAGATATAAATTGGCCTCTCGTATTTGTTGGCTTGATTACAAGAGAATACATATAATTCACGACATTCAGTTCATGTCACGTCACGTCACAAGTATACGATTATATGCCTTACTTATGTGTTCCCGATAAATAGGAAACGCCTTCATACGTCAACGTCCCATATGATCTAGTGGTTAGGATTTGGCGCTCTCACCGCCATGGCCCGGGTTCATTTCCCGGTGTGAGAACACCAGTTTTATATTCCTGGTCAGTTGAACATCGCAGCTTGTACAACATTCTCATAGACAATTTAATTAAAAGATATAAATTGGCCTCTCGTATTTGTTGGCTTGATTACAAGAGAATATATAATACTCGACATTCAGTTCATGTCACGTCACAAGTATCAGATTATATGCCTTACTTATGTGTTCCCGATAAATAGGAAACGCCTTCATACGTCAACGTCCCATATAGTCTAGTGGTTAGGATTTGGCGCTTTCACCGCCATGGCCCGGGTTCAATTCCCGGTGTGGGAACACCTGTTTTAGATTCCTGGTCAGTTGAACATCGCAGCTTGTACAAAATTCTCATAGACAATTTAATTAAAAGATATAAATTGGCCTCTCGTATTTGTTGGCTTGATTACAAGAGAATATATATAATTCACGACATTCAGTTCATGTCACGTCACGTCACAAGTATACGATTATATGCCTTACTTATGTGTTCCCGATAAATAGGAAACGCCTTCATACGTCAACGTCCCATATGATCTAGTGGTTAGGATTTGGCGCACTCACCGCCATGGCCCGGGTTAATTTCCCGGTGTAAAAACACCAGTTTTATATTCCTGGTCAGTTGAACATCGCAGCTTGTACAAAATTCTCATAGACAATTTAATTAAAAGATATAAATTGGCCTCTCGTATTTGTTGGCTCATCAGAAGAGAATATATAATACTCGACATTCAGTTCATGTCACGTCACAAGTATCCGATTATATGCCTTAATATCCGATTATATGTTCAGTTCCCGGTGTGTGAACACCTGTTTTATATTCCTGGTCAGTTGAACATCGCAGCTTGTACACCATTCTCATAGACAATTTAATTAAAAGATATAAATTGGCCTCTCGTATTTGTTGGCTTGATTACAAGAGAATATATAATACTCGACATTCAGTTCATTCTCACGTCACAAGTATCCGATTATATGCCTTACTTATGTGTTACGATAAATAGGAAACGCCTTCATACGTCAACGTCCCATATGGTCTAGTGGTTAGTATTTGGCGCTTTCACCGCCAAGGCCTGGGTTCAATTCCCGGTGTGGGAACACCAGTTTTATATTCCTGGTCAGTTGAACATCGCAGCTTGTACAACATTCTCATAGACAATTTAATTAAAAGATATAAATTGGCCTCTCGTATTTGTTGGCTTGATTACAAGAGAATATATAATACTCGACATTCAGTTCATGTCACATCACAAGTATCAGATTATATGCCTTACTTATGTGTTCCCGTTAAATAGGAAACGCCTTCATACGTCAACGTCCCATATTGTCTAGTGGTTAGGATTTGGCGCTTTCACCGCCAAGGCCCGGGTTCAATTCCCGGTGTGGGAACATCTGTTTTAGATTCCTGGTCAGTTCAACATCGCAGCTTGTACAAAATTCTCATAGACAATTTAATTAAAAGATATAAATTGGCCTCTCGTATTTGTTGGCTTGATTACAAGAGAATATATAATACTCGACATTCAGTTCATGTCACGTCACGTCACAAGTATCAGATTATATGCCTTACTTATGTGTTCCCGATAAATAGGAAACGCCTTCATACGTCAACGTCCCATATGGTCTAGTGGTTAGGATTTGGCGCTTTCACCGCCAAGGCCCGGGTTCAATTCCCGGTGTGGGAACACCTGTTTTAGATTCCTGGTCAGTTGAACATCGCAGCTTGTACAAAATTCTCATAGACAATTTAATTAAAAGATATAAATTGGCCTCTCGTATTTGTTGGCTTGATTACAAGAGAATACATATAATTCACGACATTCAGTTCATGTCACGTCACGTCACAAGTATACGATTATATGCCTTACTTATGTGTTCCCGATAAATAGGAAACGCCTTCATACGTCAACGTCCCATATGATCTAGTGGTTAGGATTTGGCGCTCTCACCGCCATGGCCCGGGTTCATTTCCCGGTGTGAGAACACCAGTTTTATATTCCTGGTCAGTTGAACTTCGCAGCTTGTACAACATTCTCATAGACAATTTAATTAAAAGATATAAATTGGCCTCTCGTATTTGTTGGCTTGATTACAAGAGAATATATAATACTCGACATTCAGTTCATGTCACGTCACAAGTATCAGATTATATGCCTTACTTATGTGTTCCCGATAAATAGGAAACGCCTTCATACGTCAACGTCCCATATAGTCTAGTGGTTAGGATTTGGCGCTTTCACCGCCATGGCCCGGGTTCAATTCCCGGTGTGGGAACACCTGTTTTAGATTCCTGGTCAGCTGAACATCGCAGCTTGTACAAAATTCTCATAGACAATTTAATTAAAAGATATAAATTGGCCTCTCGTATTTGTTGGCTTGATTACAAGAGAATATATATAATTCACGACATTCAGTTCATGTCACGTCACGTCACAAGTATACGATTATATGCCTTACTTATGTGTTCCCGATAAATAGGAAACGCCTTCATACGTCAACGTCCCATATGATCTAGTGGTTAGGATTTGGCGCACTCACCGCCATGGCCCGGGTTAATTTCCCGGTGTAAAAACACCAGTTTTATATTCCTGGTCAGTTGAACATCGCAGCTTGTACAAAATTCTCATAGACAATTTAATTAAAAGATATAAATTGGCCTCTCGTATTTGTTGGCTCATCAGAAGAGAATATATAATACTCGACATTCAGTTCATGTCACGTCACAAGTATCCGATTATATGCCTAAATATCCGATTATATGTTCAGTTCCCGGTGTGTGAACACCTGTTTTATATTCCTGGTCAGTTGAACATCGCAGCTTGTACACCATTCTCATAGACAATTTAATTAAAAGATATAAATTGGCCTCTCGTATTTGTTGGCTTGATTACAAGAGAATATATAATACTCGACATTCAGTTCATTCTCACGTCACAAGTATCCGATTATATGCCTTACTTATGTGTTACGATAAATAGGAAACGCCTTCATACGTCAACGTCCCATATGGTCTAGTGGTTAGGATTTGGCGCTTTCACCGCCAAGGCCTGGGTTCAATTCCCGGTATGGGAACACCAGTTTTATATTCCTGGTCAGTTGAACATCGCAGCTTGTACAACATTCTCATAGACAATTTAATTAAAAGATATAAATTGGCCTCTCGTATTTGTTGGCTTGATTACAAGAGAATATATAATACTCGACATTCAGTTCATGTCACATCACAAGTATCAGATTATATGCCTTACTTATGTGTTCCCGTTAAATAGGAAACGCCTTCATACTTCAGCGTCCCATATGGTCTAGTGGTTAGGATTTGGCGCTTTCACCGCCAAGGCCCGGGTTCAATTCCCGTTGTGGGAACACCTGTTTTAGATTCCTGGTCAGTTGAACATCGCAGCTTGCACAAAATTCTCATAGACAATTTAATTAAAAGATATAAATTGGCCTCTCGTATTTGTTGGCTTGATTACAAGAGAATATATATAATTCACGACATTCAGTTCATGTCACGTCACGTCACAAATATACGATTATATGCCTTACTTATGTGTTCCCGATAAATAGGAAACGCCTTCATACGTCAACGTCCCATATGATCTAGTGGTTAGGATTTGGCGCACTCACCGCCATGGCCCGGGTTCATTTCCCGGCGTGAAAACACCAGTTTTATATTCCTGGTCAGTTGAACATCGCTGCTTGTACAAAATTCTCATAGACAATTTAATTAAAAGATATAAATTGGCCTCTCGTATTTGTTGGCTCATCAGAAGAGAATATATAATACTCGACATTCAGTTCATGTCACGTCACAAGTATCCGATTATATGCCTTAATATCCGATTATATGTTCAGTTCCCGGTGTGGGAACACCTGTTTTATATTCCTGGTCAGTTGAACATCGCAGCTTGTACAACATTCTCATAGACAATTTAATTAAAAGATATAAATTGGCCTCTCGTATTTGTTGGCTTGATTACAAGAGAATATATAATACTCGACATTCAGTTCATGTCACGTCACAAGTATCAGATTATATGCCTTACTTATGTGTTCCCGATAAATAGGAAACGCCTTCATACGTCAACGTCCCATATGATCTAGTGGTTAGGATTTGGCGCTCTCACCGCCATGGCCCGGGTTCATTTCCCGGTGTGAGAACACCAGTTTTATATTCCTGGTCAGTTGAACATCGCAGCTTGTACAACATTCTCATAGACAATTTAATTAAAAGATATAAATTGGCCTCTCGTATTTGTTGGCTTGATTACAAGAGAATATATAATACTCGACATTCAGTTCATGTCACGTCACGTCACAAGTATCAGATTATATGCCTTACTTATGTGTTCCCGATAAATAGGAAACGCCTTCATACGTCAACGTCCCATATTGTCTAGTGGTTAGGATTTGGCGCTTTCACCGCCAAGGCCCGGGTTCAATTCCCGGTGTGGGAACATCTGTTTTAGATTCCTGGTCAGTTCAACATCGCAGCTTGTACAAAATTCTCATAGACAATTTAATTAAAAGATATAAATTGGCCTCTCGTATTTGTTGGCTTGATTACAAGAGAATATATAATACTCGACATTCAGTTCATGTCACGTCACGTCACAAGTATCAGATTATATGCCTTACTTATGTGTTCCCGATAAATAGGAAACGCCTTCATACGTCAACGTCCCATATGGTCTAGTGGTTAGGATTTGGCGCTTTCACCGCCAAGGCCCGGGTTCAATTCCCGGTGTGGGAACACCTGTTTTAGATTCCTGGTCAGTTGAACATCGCAGCTTGTACAAAATTCTCATAGACAATTTAATTAAAAAATATAAATTGGCCTCTCGTATTTGTTGGCTTGATTACAAGAGAATACATATAATTCACGACATTCAGTTCATGTCACGTCACGTCACAAGTATACGATTATATGCCTTACTTATGTGTTCCCGATAAATAGGAAACGCCTTCATACGTCAACGTCCCATATGATCTAGTGGTTAGGATTTGGCGCTCTCACCGCCATGGCCCGGGTTCATTTCCCGGTGTGAGAACACCAGTTTTATATTCCTGGTCAGTTGAACATCGCAGCTTGTACAACATTCTCATAGACAATTTAATTAAAAGATATAAATTGGCCTCTCGTATTTGTTGGCTTGATTACAAGAGAATATATAATACTCGACATTCAGTTCATGTCACGTCACAAGTATCAGATTATATGCCTTACTTATGTGTTCCCGATAAATAGGAAACGCCTTCATACGTCAACGTCCCATATAGTCTAGTGGTTAGGATTTGGCGCTTTCACCGCCATGGCCCGGGTTCAATTCCCGGTGTGGGAACACCTGTTTTAGATTCCTGGTCAGTTGAACATCGCAGCTTGTACAAAATTCTCATAGACAATTTAATTAAAAGATATAAATTGGCCTCTCGTATTTGTTGGCTTGATTACAAGAGAATATATATAATTCACGACATTCAGTTCATGTCACGTCACGTCACAAGTATACGATTATATGCCTTACTTATGTGTTCCCGATAAATAGGAAACGCCTTCATACGTCAACGTCCCATATGATCTAGTGGTTAGGATTTGGCGCACTCACCGCCATGGCCCGGGTTAATTTCCCGGTGTAAAAACACCAGTTTTATATTCCTGGTCAGTTGAACATCGCAGCTTGTACAAAATTCTCATAGACAATTTAATTAAAAGATATAAATTGGCCTCTCGTATTTGTTGGCTCATCAGAAGAGAATATATAATACTCGACATTCAGTTCATGTCACGTCACAAGTATCCGATTATATGCCTTAATATCCGATTATATGTTCAGTTCCCGGTGTGGGAACACCTGTTTTAGATTCCTGGTCAGTTGAACATCGCAGCTTGTACAACATTCTCATAGACAATTTAATTAAAAGATATAAATTGGCCTCTCGTATTTGTTGGCTTGATTACAAGAGAATATATAATACTCGACATTCAGTTCATGTCACGTCACAAGTATCAGATTATATGCCTTACTTATGTGTTCTCGATAAATAGGAAACGCCTTCATACGTCAACGTCCCATATGGTCTAGTGGTTAGGATTTGGCGCTCTCACCGCCATGGCCCGGGTTCATTTCCCGGTGTGAGAACACCAGTTTTATATTCCTGGTCAGTTGAACATCGCAGCTTGTACAACATTCTCATAGACAATTTAATTAAAAGATATAAATTGGCCTCTCGTATTTGTTGGCTTGATTACAAGAGAATATATAATACTCGACATTCAGTTCATGTCACGTCACGTCACAAGTATCAGATTATATGCCTTACTTATGTGTTCCCGATAAATAGGAAACGCCTTCATACGTCAACGTCCCATATGGTCTAGTGGTTAGGATTTGACGCTTTCACCGCCAAGGCCCGGGTTCAATTCCCGGTGTGGGAACACCTGTTTTAGATTCCTGGTCAGTTGAACATCGCAGCTTGTACAAAATTCTCATAGACAATTTAATTAAAAGATATAAATTGGCCTCTCGTATTTGTTGGTTTGATTACAAGAGAATACATATAATTCACGACATTCAGTTCATGTCACGTCACGTCACAAGTATACGATTATATGCCTTACTTATGTGTTCCCGATAATTAGGAAACGCCTTCATACGTCAACGTCCCATATGATCTAGTGGTTAGGATTTGACGCTCTCACCGCCATGGCCCGGGTTCATTTCCCGGTGTGAGAACACCAGTTTTATATTCCTGGTCAGTTGAACATCGCAGCTTGTACAACATTCTCATAGGCAATTTAATTAAAAGATATAAATTGGCCTCTCGTATTTGTTGGCTTGATTACAAGAGAATATATAATACTCGACATTCAGTTCATGTCACGTCACAAGTATCAGATTATATGCCTTACTTATGTGTTCCCGATAAATAGGAAACGCCTTCATACGTCAACGTCCCATATAGTCTAGTGGTTAGGATTTGGCGCTTTCACCGCCATGGCCCGGGTTCAATTCTCGGTGTGGGAACACCTGCTTTAGATTCCTGGTCAGTTGAACATCGCAGCTTGTACAAAATTCTCATAGACAATTTAATTAAAAGATATAAATTGGCCTCTCGTATTTGTTGGCTTGATTACAAGAGAATATATATAATTCACGACATTCAGTTCATGTCACGTCACGTCACAAGTATACGATTATATGCCTTACTTATGTGTTCCCGATAAATAGGAAACGCCTTCATACGTCAACGTCCCATATGATCTAGTGGTTAGGATTTGGCGCACTCACCGCCATGGCCCGGGTTAATTTCCCGGTGTAAAAACACCAGTTTTATATTCCTGGTCAGTTGAACATCGCAGCTTGTACAAAATTCTCATAGACAATTTAATTAAAAGATATAAATTGGCCTCTCGTATTTGTTGGCTCATCAGAAGAGAATATATAATACTCGACATTCAGTTCATGTCACGTCACAAGTATCCGATTATATGCCTTAATATCCGATTATATGTTCAGTTCCCGGTGTGGGAACACCTGTTTTATATTCCTGGTCAGTTGAACATCGCAGCTTGTACAACATTCTCATAGACAATTTAATTAAAAGATATAAATTGGCCTCTCTTATTTGTTGGCTTGATTACAAGAGAATATATAATACTCGACATTCAGTTCATGTCACGTCACAAGTATCAGATTATATGCCTTACTTATGTGTTCCCGATAAATAGGAAACGCCTTCATACGTCAACGTCCCATATGGTCTAGTGGTTAGGATTTGGCGCTTTCACCGCCAAGGCCTGGGTTCAATTCCCGGTGTGGGAACACCTGTTTTAGATTCCTGGTCAGTTGAACATCGCAGCTTGTACAAAATTCTCATAGACAATTTAATTAAAAGATATAAATTGGCCTCTCGTATTTGTTGGCTTGATTACAAGAGAATATATATAATTCACGACATTCAGTTCATGTCACGTCACGTCACAAGTATACGATTATATGCCTTACTTATGTGTTCCCGATAAATAGGAAACGCCTTCATACGTCAAAGTCCCATATGATCTAGTGGTTAGGATTTGGCGCTCTCACCGCCATGGCCCGGGTTCATTTCCCGGTGTGAGAACACCAGTTTTATATTCCTGGTCAGTTGAACATCGCAGCTTGTACAACATTCTCATAGACAATTTAATTAAAAGATATAAATTAGCCTCTCGTATTTGTTGGCTTGATTACAAGAGAATATATAATACTCGACATTCAGTTCATGTCACGTCACAAGTATCAGATTATATGCCTTACTTATGTGTTCCCAATAAATAGGAAACGCCTTCATACGTCAACGTCCCATATGGTCTAGTGGTTAGGATTTGGCGCTTTCACCGCCAAGGCCTGGGTTAAATTCCCGGTGTGGGAACACCTGTTTTAGATTCCTGGTCAGTTGAACATCGCAGCTTGTACAAAATTCTCATAGACAATTTAATTAAAAGATATAAATTGGCCTCTCGTATTTGTTGGCTTGATTACAAGAGAATATATATAATTCACGACATTCAGTTCATGTCACGTCACGTCACAAGTATACGATTATATGCCTTACTTATGTGTTCCCGATAAATAGGAAACGCCTTCATACGTCATCGTCCCATATGATCTAGTGGTTAGGATTTGGCGCTCTCACCGCCATGGCCCGGGTTCATTTCCCGGTGTGAGAACACCAGTTTTATATTCCTGGTCAGTTGAACATCGCAGCTTGTACAACATTCTCATAGACAATTTAATTAAAAGATATAAATTGGCCTCTCGTATTTGTTGGCTTGATTACAAGAGAATATATAATACTCGACATTCAGTTCATGTCACGTCACAAGTATCAGATTATATGCCTTACTTATGTGTTCCCGATAAATAGGAAACGTCTTCATACGTCAACGTCCCATATGGTCTAGTGGTTAGGATTTGGCGCTTTCACCGCCAAGGCTCGAGTTCAATTCCCGGTGTGGGAACACCTGTTTTAGATTCCTGGTCAGTTGAACATCGCAGCTTGTACAAAATTCTCATAGACAATTTAATTAAAAGATATAAATTGGCCTCTCGTATTTGTTGGCTTGATTACAAGAGAATATATATAATTCACGACATTCAGTTCATGTCACGTCACGTCACAAGTATACGATTATATGCCTTACTTATGTGTTCCCGATAATAGGAAACGCCTTCATACGTCAACGTCCCATATGATCTAGTGGTTAGGATTTGGCGCACTCACCGCCATGGCCCGGGTTAATTTCCCGGTGTAAAAACACCAGTTTTATATTCCTGGTCAGTTGAACATCGCAGCTTGTACAAAATTCTCATAGACAATTTAATTAAAAGATATAAATTGGCCTCTCGTATTTGTTGGCTCATCAGAAGAGAATATATAATACTCGACATTCAGTTCATGTCACGTCACAAGTATCCGATTATATGCCTTAATATCCGATTATATGTTCAGTTCCCGGTGTGGGAACACCTGTTTTATATTCCTGGTCAGTTGAACATCGCAGCTTGTACAACATTCTCATAGACAATTTAATTAAAAGATATAAATTGGCCTCTCTTATTTGTTGGCTTGATTACAAGAGAATATATAATACTCGACATTCAGTTCATGTCACGTCACAAGTATCAGATTATATGCCTTACTTATGTGTTCCCGATAAATAGGAAACGCCTTCATACGTCAACGTCCCATATGGTCTAGTGGTTAGGATTTGGCGCTTTCACCGCCAAGGCCTGGGTTCAATTCCCGGTGTGGGAACACCTGTTTTAGATTCCTGGTCAGTTGAACATCGCAGCTTGTACAAAATTCTCATAGACAATTTAATTAAAAGATATAAATTGGCCTCTCGTATTTGTTGGCTTGATTACAAGAGAATATATATAATTCACGACATTCAGTTCATGTCACGTCACGTCACAAGTATACGATTATATGCCTTACTTATGTGTTCCCGATAAATAGGAAACGCCTTCATACGTCAAAGTCCCATATGATCTAGTGGTTAGGATTTGGCGCTCTCACCGCCATGGCCCGGGTTCATTTCCCGGTGTGAGAACACCAGTTTTATATTCCTGGTCAGTTGAACATCGCAGCTTGTACAACATTCTCATAGACAATTTAATTAAAAGATATAAATTAGCCTCTCGTATTTGTTGGCTTGATTACAAGAGAATATATAATACTCGACATTCAGTTCATGTCACGTCACAAGTATCAGATTATATGCCTTACTTATGTGTTCCCAATAAATAGGAAACGCCTTCATACGTCAACGTCCCATATGGTCTAGTGGTTAGGATTTGGCGCTTTCACCGCCAAGGCCTGGGTTAAATTCCCGGTGTGGGAACACCTGTTTTAGATTCCTGGTCAGTTGAACATCGCAGCTTGTACAAAATTCTCATAGACAATTTAATTAAAAGATATAAATTGGCCTCTCGTATTTGTTGGCTTGATTACAAGAGAATATATATAATTCACGACATTCAGTTCATGTCACGTCACGTCACAAGTATACGATTATATGCCTTACTTATGTGTTCCCGATAAATAGGAAACGCCTTCATACGTCATCGTCCCATATGATCTAGTGGTTAGGATTTGGCGCTCTCACCGCCATGGCCCGGGTTCATTTCCCGGTGTGAGAACACCAGTTTTATATTCCTGGTCAGTTGAACATCGCAGCTTGTACAACATTCTCATAGACAATTTAATTAAAAGATATAAATTGGCCTCTCGTATTTGTTGGCTTGATTACAAGAGAATATATAATACTCGACATTCAGTTCATGTCACGTCACAAGTATCAGATTATATGCCTTACTTATGTGTTCCCGATAAATAGGAAACGTCTTCATACGTCAACGTCCCATATGGTCTAGTGGTTAGGATTTGGCGCTTTCACCGCCAAGGCTCGAGTTCAATTCCCGGTGTGGGAACACCTGTTTTAGATTCCTGGTCAGTTGAACATCGCAGCTTGTACAAAATTCTCATAGACAATTTAATTAAAAGATATAAATTGGCCTCTCGTATTTGTTGGCTTGATTACAAGAGAATATATATAATTCACGACATTCAGTTCATGTCACGTCACGTCACAAGTATACGATTATATGCCTTACTTATGTGTTCCCGATAATAGGAAACGCCTTCATACGTCAACGTCCCATATGATCTAGTGGTTAGGATTTGGCGCACTCACCGCCATGGCCCGGGTTAATTTCCCGGTGTAAAAACACCAGTTTTATATTCCTGGTCAGTTGAACATCGCAGCTTGTACAAAATTCTCATAGACAATTTAATTAAAAGATATAAATTGGCCTCTCGTATTTGTTGGCTCATCAGAAGAGAATATATAATACTCGACATTCAGTTCATGTCACGTCACAAGTATCCGATTATATGCCTTAATATCCGATTATATGTTCAGTTCCCGGTGTGGGAACACCTGTTTTATATTCCTGGTCAGTTGAACATCGCAGCTTGTACAACATTCTCATAGACAATTTAATTAAAAGATATAAATTGGCCTCTCTTATTTGTTGGCTTGATTACAAGAGAATATATAATACTCGACATTCAGTTCATGTCACGTCACAAGTATCAGATTATATGCCTTACTTATGTGTTCCCGATAAATAGGAAACGCCTTCATACGTCAACGTCCCATATGGTCTAGTGGTTAGGATTTGGCGCTTTCACCGCCAAGGCCCGGGTTCAATTCCCGGTGTGGGAACACCTGTTTTAGATTCCTGGTCAGTTGAACATCGCAGCTTGTACAAAATTCTCATAGACAATTTAATTAAAAGATATAAATTGGCCTCTCGTATTTGTTGGCTTGATTACAAGAGAATATATATAATTCACGACATTCAGTTCATGTCACGTCACGTCACAAGTATACGATTATATGCCTTACTTATGTGTTCCCGATAAATAGGAAACGCCTTCATACGTCAAAGTCCCATATGATCTAGTGGTTAGGATTTGGCGCTCTCACCGCCTTGGCCCGGGTTCATTTCCCGGTGTGAGAACACCAGTTTTATATTCCTGGTCAGTTGAACATCGCAGCTTGTACAACATTCTCATAGACAATTTAATTAAAAGATATAAATTAGCCTCTCGTATTTGTTGGCTTGATTACAAGAGAATATATAATACTCGACATTCAGTTCATGTCACGTCACAAGTATCAGATTATATGCCTTACTTATGTGTTCCCAATAAATAGGAAACGCCTTCATACGTCAACGTCCCATATGGTCTAGTGGTTAGGATTTGGCGCTTTCACCGCCAAGGCCTGCGTTAAATTCCCGGTGTGGGAACACCTGTTTTAGATTCCTGGTCAGTTGAACATCGCAGCTTGTACAAAATTCTCATAGACAATTTAATTAAAAGATATAAATTGGCCTCTCGTATTTGTTGGCTTGATTACAAGAGAATATATATAATTCACGACATTCAGTTCATGTCACGTCACGTCACAAGTATACGATTATATGCCTTACTTATGTGTTCCCGATAAATAGGAAACGCCTTCATACGTCAACGTCCCATATGATCTAGTGGTTAGGATTTGGCGCTCTCACCGCCATGGCCCGGGTTCATTTCCCGGTGTGAGAACACCAGTTTTATATTCCTGGTCAGTTGAACATCGCAGCTTGTACAACATTCTCATAGACAATTTAATTAAAAGATATAAATTGGCCTCTCGTATTTGTTGGCTTGATTACAAGAGAATATATAATACTCGACATTCAGTTCATGTCACGTCACAAGTATCAGATTATATGCCTTACTTATGTGTTCCCGATAAATAGGAAACGCCTTCATACGTCAACTTCCCATATGGTCTAGTGGTTAGGATTTGGCGCTTTCACCGCCAAGGCCCGGGTTCAATTCCCGGTGTGGGAACACCTGTTTTAGATTCCTGGTCAGTTGAACATCGCAGCTTGTACAAAATTCTCATAGACAATTTAATTAAAAGATATAAATTGGCCTCTCGTATTTGTTGGCTTGATTACAAGAGAATATATATAATTCACGACATTCAGTTCATGTCACGTCACGTCACAAGTATACGATTATATGCCTTACTTATGTGTTCCCGATAAATAGGAAACGCCTTCATACGTCAACGTCCCATATGATCTAGTGGTTAGGATTTGGCGCTCTCACCGCCATGGCCCGGGTTCATTTCCCGGTGTGAGAACACCAGTTTTATATTCCTGGTCAGTTGAACATCGCAGCTTGTACAACATTCTCATAGACAATTTAATTAAAAGATATAAATTGGCCTCTCGTATTTGTTGGCTTGATTACAAGAGAATATATAATACTCGACATTCAGTTCATGTCACGTCACGTCACAAGTATCAGATTATATGCCTTACTTATGTGTTCCCGATAAATAGGAAACGCCTTCATACGTCAACGTCCCATATGGTCTAGTGGTTAGGATTTGGCGCTTTCAACGCCAAGGCCCGGGTTCAATTCCCGGTGTGGGAACACCAGTTTTATATTCCTGGTCAGTTGAACATCGCAGCTTGTACAACATTCTCATAGACAATTTAATTAAAAGATATAAATTGGCCTCTCGTATTTGTTGGCTTGATTACAAGAGAATATATAATACTCGACATTCAGTTCATGTCACGTCACAAGTATCAGATTATATGCCTTACTTATGTGTTCCCGTTAAATAGGAAACGCCTTCATTCTTCAACGTCCCATATGGTCTAGTGGTTAGGATTTGGCGCTTTCACCGCCAATGCCCGGGTTCAATTCCCGTTGTGGGAACACCTGTTTTAGATTCCTGCTCAGTTGAACATCGCAGCTTGTACAAAATTCTCATAGACAATTTAATTAAAAGATATATATTGGCCTCTCGTATTTGTTGGCTTGATTACAAGAGAATATATATAATTCACGACATTCAGTTCATGTCACGTCACGTCACAAGTATACGATTATATGCCTTACTTATGTGTTCCCGATAAATAGGAAACGCCTTCATACGTCAACGTCCCATATGATCTAGTGGTTAGGATTTGGCGCACTCACCGCCATGGCCCGGGTTCATTTCCCGGTGTGAAAACACCAGTTTTATATTCCTGGTCAGTTGAACATCGCAGCTTGTACAAAATTCTCATAGACAATTTAATTAAAAGATATAAATTGGCCTCTCGTTTTTGTTGGCTCATCAGAAGAGAATATATAATACTCGACATTCAGTTCATGTCACGTCACAAGTATCCGATTATATGCCTTAATATCCGATTATATGTTCAGTTCCCGGTGTGGGAACACCTGTTTTATATTCCTGGTCAGTTGAACATCGCAGCTTGTACAACATTCTCATAGACAATTTAATTAAAAGATATAAATTGGCCTCTCGTATTTGTTGGCTTGATTACAAGAGAATATATAATACTCGCCATTCAGTTCATGTCACGTCACAAGTATCAGATTATATGCCTTACTTATGTGTTCCCGATAAATAGGAAACGCCTTCATACGTCAACGTCCCATATGATCTAGTGGTTAGGATTTGGCGCTCTCACCGCCATGGCCCGGGTTCATTTCCCGGTGTGAGAACACCAGTTTTATATTCCTGGTCAGTTGAACATCGCAGCTTGTACAACATTCTCATAGACAATTTAATTAAAAGATATAAATTGGCCTCTCGTATTTGTTGGCTTGATTACAAGAGAATATATAATACTCGACATTCAGTTCATGTCACGTCACGTCACAAGTATCAGATTATATGCCTTACTTATGTGTTCCCGATAAATAGGAAACGCCTTCATACGTCAACGTCCCATATTGTCTAGTGGTTAGGATTTGGCGCTCTCACCGCCATGGCCCGGGTTCATTTCCCGGTGTGAAAACACCAGTTTTATATTCCTGGTCAGTTGAACATCGCAGCTTGTACAACATTCTCATAGACAATTTAATTAAAAGATATAAATTGGCCTCTCGTATTTGTTGGCTTGAGTACAAGAGAATATATTATCCTCGACATTCAGTTCATGTCACGTCACAAGTATCAGATTATATGCCTTACTTATGTGTTCCCGATAAATAGGAAACGCCTTCATACGTCAACGTCCCATATGGTCTAGTGGTTAGGATTTGGCGCTCTCACCGCAATGGCCCGGGTTCATTTCCCGGTGTGAGAACACCAGTTTTATATTCCTGGTCAGTTGAACATCGCAGCTTGTACAAAATTATCATAGACAATTTAATTAAAAGATATAAATTGGCCTCTCGTATTTGTTGTCTCATCAGAAGAGAATATATAATACTCGGCATTCAGTTCATGTCACGTCACAAGTATCAGATTATATGCCATACTTGTGTTTTCCCGATAAATAGGAAATGCCTTCATACGTCAACGTCCCATATGGTCTAGTGGTTAGGATTTGGCGCTTTCACCGCCAAGGCCCGGGTTCAATTCCCGGTGTGGGAACACCTGTTTTAGATTCCTGGTCAGTTGAACATCGCAGCTTGTACAAAATTCTCATAGACAATTTAATTAAAAGATATAAATTGGCCTCTCGTATTTGTTGGCTTGATTACAAAAGAATATATAATACTCGACATTCAGTTCATGTCACGTCACAAGTATCAGATTATATGCCATACTTGTGTTTTCCCGATAAATAGGAAATGCCTTCATACGTCAACGTCCCATATGGTCTAGTGGTTAGGATTTGGCGCTTTCACCGCCAAGGCCCGGGTTCAATTCCCGGTGTGGGAACACCTGTTTTAGATTACTGGTCAGTTGAACATCGCAGCTTGTACAAAATTCTCATAGACAATTTAATTAAAATATATAAATTGGCCTCTCGTATTTGTTGGCTTGATTACAAGAGAATATATAATACTCGACATTCAGTTCATGTCACGTCACAAGTATCAGATTATATGCCATACTTGTGTTTTCCCGATAAATAGAAAATGCCTTCATACGTCAACATCCCATATGGTCTAGTGGTTAGGATTTGGCGCTCTCACCGCCAAGGCCCGGGTTCAATTCCCGGTGTGGGAACACCAGTTTTATATTCCTGGTCAGTTGAACATCGCAGCTTGTATACAATTCTCAGAGACAATTTAATTAAAAGATATAAATTGGCCTCTCGTATTTGTTGCCTTATTACAAGAGAATATGTAATACACGACGTGCAGTTCATGTCAGAAGTATCCGATTGCATGCCATACTTGTGTTTTCCCGATAAATAGGAATCGCCTTCCAATGTCATCGTCCCATATGGTCTAGTGGTTAGGATTCGGCGCTTTCACCGCGAAGGCCCGGGTTCAATTCCCGGTGTGGGAACACCTGTTTTAGATTCCTGGTCAGTTGAACATCGCAGCTTGTACAAAATTCTCATAGACAATTTAATTAAAAGATATAAATTGGCCTCTCGTATTTGCTTGATTACAAGAGAATATATATAATTCACGACATTCAGTTCATGTCATGTCACGTCACAAGTATACGATTATATGCCTTACTTATGTGTTCCCGATAAATAGGAAACGCCTTCATACGTCAACGTCCCATATGATCTAGTGGTTAGGATTTGGCGCTCTCACCGCCATGGCCCGGGTTCATTTCCCGGTGTGAAAACACCAGTTTTATATTCCTGGTCAGTTGAACATCGCAGCTTGTACAACATTCTCATAGACAACTTAATTAAAAGATATAAATTGGCCTCTCGTATTTGTTGGCTTGATTACAAGAGAATATATAATACTCGACATTCAGTTCATGTCACGTCACAAGTATCAGATTATATGCCTTACTTATGTGTTCCCGATAAATAGGAAACGCCTTCATACGTCAACGTCCCATATGATCTAGTGGTTAGGATTTGGCGCTCTCACCGCCATGGCCCGGGTTCATTTCCCGGTGTGAGAACACCAGTTTTATATTCCTGGTCAGTTGAACATCGCAGCTTGTACAACATTCTCATAGACAATTTAATTAAAAGATATAAATTGGCCTCTCGTATTTGTTGGCTTGAGTACAAGAGAATATATTATCCTCGACATTCAGTTCATGTCACGTCACAAGTATCAGATTATATGCCTTAATTATGTGTTCCCGATAAATAGGAAACGCCTACATACGTCAACGTCCCATATGGTCTAGTGGTTAGGATTTGGCGCTTTCACCGCCAAGGCCTGGGTTCAATTCTCGGTGTGGGAACATCTGTTTTAGATTCCTGGTCAGTTGAACATCGCAGCTTGTACAAAATTATCATAGACAATTTAATTAAAAGATATAAATTGGCCTCTCGTATTTGTTGGCTTGATTACAAGAGAATATATAATACTCGACATTCAGTTCATGTCACGTCACAAGTATCAGATTATATGCCTTACTTATGTGTTCCCGATAAATAGGAAACGCCTTCATACGTCAACGTCCCATATCCTCTAGTGGTTAGGATTTGGCGCTCTCACCGCCATGGCTCGGGTTCATTTCCCGGTGTGAGAACACCAGTTTTATATTCATGGTCAGTTGAACATCGCAGCTTGTACAAAATTCTCATAGACAATTTAATTAAAAGATATAAATTGGCCTCTCGTATTTGTTGGCTTGATTACAAGAGAATATGTAATACACGACGTGCAGTTCATGTCAGAAGTATCCGATTGCATGCCATACTTGTGTTTTCCCGATAAATAGGAAACGCCTTCAAATGTCATCGTCCCATATGGTCTAGTGGTTAGGATTTGGCGCTCTCACCGCCAAGGCCCGGGGTCAATTCTCGGTGTGGGAACACCTGTTTTAGATTCCTGGTCAGTTGAACATCGCAGCTTTACAAAATTCTCAGAGACAATTTAATTAAAAAATATAAATTGGCCTCTCGTATTTGTTGTCTCATCAGAAGAGAATATATAATACTCGACATTCAGTTCATGTCACGTCACAAGTATCCGATTATATGCCTTACATATGTGTTCCCGATAAATAGGAAATGCCTTCATACGTCAACATCCCATATGGTCTAGTGGTTAGGATTTGGCGCTCTCACCGCCAAGGCCCGGGTTCAATTCCCGGTGTTTGAACACCAGTTTTATATTCCTGGTCAGTTGAACATCGCAGCTTGTACAACATTCTCATAGACAATTTAATTAAATGATATAAATTGGCCTCTCGTATTTGTTGGCTTGATTACAAGAGAATATGTAATACACGACGTGCAGTTCATGTCAGAAGTAGCCGATTGCATGCCATACTTGTGTTTTCCCGATAAATAGGAAATGCCTTCATACGTCAACATCCCATATGGTCTAGTGGTTAGGATTTGGCGCTCTCACCGCCAAGGCCCGGGTTCAATTCCCGGTGTGGGAACACCAGTTTTATATTCCTGGTCAGTTGAACATCGCAGCTTGTATACAATTCTCAGAGACAATTTAATTAAAAGATATAAATTGGCCTCTCGTATTTGTTGCCTTATTACAAGAGAATATGTAATACACGACGTGCAGTTCATGTCAGAAGTATCCGATTGCATGCCATACTTGTGTTTTCCCGATAAATAGGAATCGCCTTCCAATGTCATCGTCCCATATGGTCTAGTGGTTAGGATTCGGCGCTTTCACCGCGAAGGCCCGGGTTCAATTCCCGGTGTGGGAACACCTGTTTTAGATTCCTGGTCAGTTGAACATCGCAGCTTGTACAAAATTCTCATAGACAATTTATTTAAAAGATATAAATTGGCCTCTCGTATTTGTTGGCTTGATTACAAGAGAATATATATAATTCACGACATTCAGTTCATGTCACGTCACGTCACAAGTATACGATTATATGCCTTACTTATGTGTTCCCGATAAATAGGAAACGCCTTCATACGTCAACGTCCCATATGATCTAGTGGTTAGGATTTGGCGCTCTCACCGCCATGGCCCGGGTTCATTTCCCGGTGTGAGAACACCAGTTTTATATTCCTGGTCAGTTGAACATCGCAGCTTGTACAACATTCTCATAGACAATTTAATTAAAAGATATAAATTGGCCTCTCGTATTTGTTGGCTTGAGTACAAGAGAATATATTATCCTCGACATTCAGTTCATGTCACGTCACAAGTATCAGATTATATGCCTTACTTATGTGTTCCCGATAAATAGGAAACGCCTTCATACGTCAACGTCCCATATGATCTAGTGGTTAGGATTTGGCGCTCTCACCGCCATGGCCCGGGTTCATTTCCCGGTGTGAGAACACCAGTTTTATATTCCTGGTCAGTTGAACATCGCAGCTTGTACAAAATTCTCATAGACAATTTAATTAAAAGATATAAATTGGCCTCTCGTATTTGTTGGCTTGATTACAAGAGAATATATAATACTCGACATTCAGTTCATGTCACGTCACAAGTATCTGATTATATGCCTTACTTATGTGTTCCCGATAAATAGGAAACGCCTTCATACGTCAACGTCCCATATGGTCTAGTGGTTAGGATTTGGCGCTTTCACCGCCAAGGCCCGGGTTCAATTCCCGGTGTGGGAACACCTGTTTTAGATTCTTGGTCAGTTGAACATCGCAGCTTGTACAAAATTCTCATAGACAATTTAATTAAAAGTTATAAATTGGCCTCTCGTATTTGTTGGCTCGATCACAAGAGAATATATAATAGTCGACATTCAGTTCATGTCATGTCACAAGTATCAGATTATATGCCTTACTTATGTGTTCCCGATAAATAGGAAACGCCTTCATACGTCAACGTCCCATATGATCTAGTGGTTAGGATTTGGCGCTCTCACCGCCATGGCCCGGGTTCATTTCCCGGTGTGAGAACACCAGTTTTATATTCCTGGTCAGTTGAACATCGCAGCTTGTACAACATTCTCATAGACAATTTAATTAAAAGATATAAATTGGCCTCTCGTATTTGTTGGCTTGAGTACAAGAGAATATATTATCCTCGACATTCAGTTCATGTCACGTCACAAGTATCAGATTATATGCCTTACTTATGTGTTCCCGATAAATAGGAAACGCCTTCATACGTCAACGTCCCATATGGTCTAGTGGTTAGGATTTGGCGCTTTCACCGCCAAGGCCCGGGTTCAATTCCCGGTGTGGGAACATCTGTTTTAGATTCCTGGTCAGTTGAACATCGCAGCTTGTACAAAATTATCATAGACAATTTAATTAAAAGATATAAATTGGCCTCTCGTATTTGTTGGCTTGATTACAAGAGAATATATAATACTCGACATTCAGTTCATGTCACGTCACAAGTATCAGATTATATGCCTTACTTATGTGTTCCCGATAAATAGGAAACGCCTTCATACGTCAACGTCCCATATCATCTAGTGGTTAGGATTTGGCGCTCTCACCGCCATGGCCCGGGTTCATTTCCCGGTGTGAGAACACCAGTTTTATATACCTGGTCAGTTGAACATCGCAGCTTGTACAAAATTCTCATAGACAATTTAATTAAAAGATATAAATTGGCCTCTCGTATTTGTTGGCTTGATTACAAGAGAATATATAATACTCGACATTCAGTTCATGTCACGTCACAAGTATCAGATTACATGCCTTACTTATGTGTTCCCGATAAATAGGAAACGCCTTCATACGTCAACGTCCCATATGGTCTAGTGGTTAGGATTTGGCGCTTTCACCGCCAATGCCCGGGTTCAATTCCCGGTGTGGGAACACCTGTTTTAGATTCCTGGTCAGTTGAACATCGCAGCTTGTACAAAATTCTCATAGACAATTTAATTAAAAGTTATAAATTGGCCTCTCGTATTTGTTGGCTCGATCACAAAAGAATATATAATACTCGACATTTAGTTCATGTCACGTCACAAGTATCAGATTATATGCCTTACTTATGTGTTCCCGATAAATAGGAAACGCCTTCATACGTCAACGTCCCATATGATCTAGTGGTTAGGATTTGGCGCTCTCACCGCCATGGCCCGGGTTCATTTCCCGGTGTGAGAACACCAGTTTTATATTCCTGGTCAGTTGAACATCGCAGCTTGTACAAAATTATCATAGACAATTTAATTAAAAGATATAAATTGGCCTCTCGTATTTGTTGGCTTGATTACAAGAGAATATATAATACTCGACATTCAGTTCATGTCACGTCACAAGTATCAGATTATATGCCTTACTTATGTGTTCCCGATAAATAGGAAACGCCTTCATACGTCAACGTCCCATATCATCTAGTGGTTAGGATTTGGCGCTCTCACCGCCATGGCCCGGGTTCATTTCCCGGTGTGAGAACACCAGTTTTATATACCTGGTCAGTTGAACATCGCAGCTTGTACAAAATTCTCATAGACAATTTAATTAAAAGATATAAATTGGCCTCTCGTATTTGTTGGCTTGATTACAAGAGAATATATAATACTCGACATTCAGTTCATGTCACGTCACAAGTATCAGATTACATGCCTTACTTATGTGTTCCCGATAAATAGGAAACGCCTTCATAGGACAACGTCCCATATGATCTAGTGGTTAGGATTTGGCGCTCTCACCGCCATGGCCCGGGTTCATTTCCCGGTGTGAGAACACCAGTTTTATATTCCTGGTCAGTTGAACATCGCAGCTTGTACAAAATTATCATAGACAATTTAATTAAAAGATATAAATTGGCCTCTCGTATTTGTTGGCTTGATTACAAGAGAATATATAATACTCGACATTCAGTTCATGTCACGTCACAAGTATCAGATTATATGCCTTACTTATGTGTTCCCGATAAATAGGAAACGCCTTCATACGTCAACGTCCCATATCATCTAGTGGTTAGGATTTGGCGCTCTCACCGCCATGGCCCGGGTTCATTTCCCGGTGTGAGAACACCAGTTTTATATTCCTGGTCAGTTGAACATCGCAGCTTGTACACAATTCTCATAGACAATTTAATTAAAAGATATAAATTGGCCTTTCGTATTTGTTGGCTTGATTACAAGAGAATATGTAATACACGACGTGCAGTTCATGTCAGAAGTATCCGATTGCATGCCATACTTGTGTTTTCCCGATAAATAGGAAACGCCTTCAAATGTCATCGTCCCATATGGTCTAGTGGTTAGGATTTGGCGCTCTCACCGCCAAGGCCCGGGTTAAATTCTCGGTGTGGGAACACCTGTTTTAGATTCCTGGTCAGTTGAACATCGCAGCTTTACAAAATTCTCAGAGACAATTTAATTAAAAAATATAAATTGGCCTCTCGTATTTGTTGTCTCATCAGAAGAGAATATATAATACACGAGGTGCAGTTCATGTCAGAAGTAGCCGATTGCATGCCATACTTGTGTTTTCCCGATAAATAGGAAATGCCTTCATACGTCAACATCCCATATGGTCTAGTGGTTAGGATTTGGCGCTCTCACCGCCGAGGCCCGGGTTCAATTCTCGGTGTGGGAACACCAGTTTTATATTCCTGGTCAGTTGAACATCGCAGCTTGTATACAATTCTCAGAGACAATTTAATTAAAAGATATAAATTGGCCTCTCGTATTTGTTGCCTTATTACAAGAGAATATGTAATACACGACGTGCAGTTCATGTCAGAAGTATCCGATTGCATGCCATACTTGTGTTTTCCCGATAAATAGGAATAGCCTTCCAATGTCATCGTCCCATATGGTCTAGTGGTTAGGATTCGGCGCTTTCACCGCCAAGGCCCGGGTTCAATTCCCGGTGTGGGAACACCTGTTTTAGATTCCTGGTCAGTTGAACATCGCAGCTTGTACAACATTCTCATAGACAATTTAATTAAAAGATATAAATTGGCCTCTCGTATTTGTTGGCTTGAGTACAAGAGAATATATTATCCTCGACATTCAGTTCATGTCACGTCACAAGTATCAGATTATATGCCTTACTTATGTGTTCCCGATAAATAGGAAACGCCTTCATACGTCAACGTCCCATATGGTCTAGTGGTTAGGATTTGGCGCTTTCACCGCCAAGGCCTGGGTTCAATTCCCGGTGTGGGAACATCTGTTTTAGATTCCTGGTCAGTTGAACATCGCAGCTTGTACAAAATTATCATAGACAATTTAATTAAAAGATATAAATTGGCCTCAAGTATTTGTTGGCTTGATTACAAGAGAATATATAATACTCGACATTCAGTTCATGTCACGTCACAAGTATCAGATTATATGCCTTACTTATGTGTTCCCGATAAATAGGAAACGCCTTCATTCGTCAACGTCCCATATGGTCTAGTGATTAGGATTTGGCGCTTTCACCGCCAAGGCCCGGGTTCAATTCCCGGTGTGGGAACACCTGTTTTAGATTCCTGGTCAGTTGAACATCGCAGCTTGTACAAAATTCTCATAGACAATTTAAGTAAAAGATATAAATTGGCCTCTCGTATTTGTTGTCTCATCAGAAGAGAATATATAATACTCGGCATTCAGTTCATGTCACGTCACAAGTATCAGATTATATGCCTTACTTATGTGTTCCCGATAAATAGGAAACGCCTTCATACGTCAACGTCCCATATGATCTAGTGGTTAGGATTTGGCGCTCTCACCGCCAAGGCCCGGGTTCAATTCCCGGTGTGGGAACACCTGTTTTATATTCCTGGTCAGTTGAACATCGCAGCTTGTACAACATTCTCATAGAAAATTTAATTAAATGATATAAATTGGCCTCTCGTATTTATTGGGTCGATCACAAGAGAATATATAATACTCGACATTCAGTTCATGTCACGTCACAAGTATCTGATTATATGCCTTACTTATGTTTTCCCGATAAATAGGAAACGCCTTCAAATGTTATCGTCCCATATGGTCTAGTGGTTAGGATTTGGCGCTCTCACCGCGAAGGTCCGGGTTCAATTCCCGGTGTGGGAACACCAGTTTTATATTCCTGGTCAGTTGAACATCGCAGCTTGTACAACATTCTCATAGAAAATTTAATTAAATGATATAAATTGGCCTCTCGTATTTGTTGGCTCGATCACAAGGGAATATAGAATACTCGACATTCAGTTCATGTCACATCACAAGTATCCGATTGCATGCCATACTTGTGTTTTCCCGATAAATAGGAAACGCCTTCAAATGTCATCGTCCCATATGGTCTAGTGGTTAGGATTTGGCGCTCTCACCGCCAAGGCCCGGGTTCAATTCCCGGTGTGGGAACACCTGTTTTAGATTCCTGGTCAGTTGAACATCGCAGCTTGTACAAAATTCTCAGAGACAATTTAATTAAAAAATATAAATTGGCCTCTCGTATTTGTTGTCACATCAGAAGAGAATATATAATACTCGACATTCAGTTCATGTCACGTCACAAGTATCAGATTATATGCCTTACTTATGTGTTCCCGATAAATAGGAAACGCCTTCATACGTCAACATCCCATATGGTCTAGTGGTTAGGATTTGGTGCTCTCACCGCCAAGGCCCGGTTTCAATTCCCGGTGTGGGAACACCAGTTTTATATTCCTTGTCAGTTGAACATCGCAGCTTGTACAACATTCTCATAGACAATTTAATTAAATGATATAAATTGGCCTCTCGTATTTGTTGGCTTGATTACAAGAGAATATGTAATACACGACGTGCAGTTCATGTCAGAAGTATCCGATTGCATGCTATACTTGTGTTTTCCCGATAAATAGGAAACGCCTACAAATGTCATCGTCCCATATGGTCTAGTGGTTAGGATTTGGCGCTTTCACCGCCAAGGCCCGGGTTCAATTCCCGGTGTGTGAACACCTGTTTTAGATTCCTGGTCAGTTGAACATCGCAGCTTGTACAACATTCTCATAGACAATTTAATTAAATGATATAAATTGGCCTCTCGTATATGTTGGCTTGATTACAAGAGAATATATATAATTCACGACATTCAGTTCATGTCACGTCACGTCACAAGTAATCGATTATATGCCTTACTTATGTGTTCCCGATAAATAGGAAACACCTTCATACGTCAACGTCCCATATGATATAGTGGTTAGGATTTGGCCCTCTCACCGCCATGGCCCGGGTTCATTTCCCGGTGTGAGAACACCAGTTTTATATTCCTGGTCAGTTGAACATCGCAGCTTGTACAACATTCCCATAGACAATTTAATTAAAAGATATAAATTGGCCTCTCATATTTGTTGGATTGATTACAAGACAATATATAATACTCGACATTCAGTTCATGTCACGTCACAAGTATCAGATTATATGCCTTACTTATGTGTTCCCGATAAATAGGAAACGCCTTCAGACGACAACGTCCCATATGGTCTAGTGGTCATGATTTTGCGCTCTCACCGCCATGACCCGGGTTCATTTCCCGGTGTGAGAACACCTGTTTTAGATTCCTGGTCAGTTGAACATCGCAGCTGGTACAACATTCTCATAGGCAATTTAATTAAAAGATATAAATTGGCCTCTCGTATTTGTTGTCTCATCAGAAGAGAATATATAATACTCGGCATTCAGTTCATGTCACGTCACAAGTATCAGATTATATGCCTTACTTATGTGTTCCCGATAAATAGGAAACGCCTTCATACGTCAACGTCCCATATGATCTAGTGGTTAGGATTTGGCGCTCTCACCGCCAAGGCCCGGGTTCAATTCCCGGTGTGGGAACACCTGTTTTATATTCCTGGTCAGTTGAACATCGCAGCTTGTACAACATTCTCATAGAAAATTTAATTAAATGATATAAATTGGCCTCTCGTATTTATTGGGTCGATCACAAGAGAATATATAATACTCGACATTCAGTTCATGTCACGTCACAAGTATCTGATTATATGCCTTACTTATGTTTTCCCGATAAATAGGAAACGCCTTCAAATGTTATCGTCCCATATGGTCTAGTGGTTAGGATTTGGCGCTCTCACCGCGAAGGTCCGGGTTCAATTCCCGGTGTGGGAACACCAGTTTTATATTCCTGGTCAGTTGAACATCGCAGCTTGTACAACATTCTCATAGAAAATTTAATTAAATGATATAAATTGGCCTCTCGTATTTGTTGGCTCGATCACAAGGGAATATAGAATACTCGACATTCAGTTCATGTCACATCACAAGTATCCGATTGCATGCCATACTTGTGTTTTCCCGATAAATAGGAAACGCCTTCAAATGTCATCGTCCCATATGGTCTAGTGGTTAGGATTTGGCGCTCTCACCGCCAAGGCCCGGGTTCAATTCCCGGTGTGGGAACACCTGTTTTAGATTCCTGGTCAGTTGAACATCGCAGCTTGTACAAAATTCTCAGAGACAATTTAATTAAAAAATATAAATTGGCCTCTCGTATTTGTTGTCACATCAGAAGAGAATATATAATACTCGACATTCAGTTCATGTCACGTCACAAGTATCAGATTATATGCCTTACTTATGTGTTCCCGATAAATAGGAAACGCCTTCATACGTCAACATCCCATATGGTCTAGTGGTTAGGATTTGGTGCTCTCACCGCCAAGGCCCGGTTTCAATTCCCGGTGTGGGAACACCAGTTTTATATTCCTTGTCAGTTGAACATCGCAGCTTGTACAACATTCTCATAGACAATTTAATTAAATGATATAAATTGGCCTCTCGTATTTGTTGGCTTGATTACAAGAGAATATGTAATACACGACGTGCAGTTCATGTCAGAAGTATCCGATTGCATGCTATACTTGTGTTTTCCCGATAAATAGGAAACGCCTACAAATGTCATCGTCCCATATGGTCTAGTGGTTAGGATTTGGCGCTTTCACCGCCAAGGCCCGGGTTCAATTCCCGGTGTGTGAACACCTGTTTTAGATTCCTGGTCAGTTGAACATCGCAGCTTGTACAACATTCTCATAGACAATTTAATTAAATGATATAAATTGGCCTCTCGTATATGTTGGCTTGATTACAAGAGAATATATATAATTCACGACATTCAGTTCATGTCACGTCACGTCACAAGTAATCGATTATATGCCTTACTTATGTGTTCCCGATAAATAGGAAACACCTTCATATGTCAACGTCCCATATGATATAGTGGTTAGGATTTGGCCCTCTCACCGCCATGGCCCGGGTTCATTTCCCGGTGTGAGAACACCAGTTTTATATTCCTGGTCAGTTGAACATCGCAGCTTGTACAACATTCCCATAGACAATTTAATTAAAAGATATAAATTGGCCTCTCATATTTGTTGGATTGATTACAAGACAATATATAATACTCGACATTCAGTTCATGTCACGTCACAAGTATCAGATTATATGCCTTACTTATGTGTTCCCGATAAATAGGAAACGCCTTCAGACGACAACGTCCCATATGGTCTAGTGGTCATGATTTTGCGCTCTCACCGCCATGACCCGGGTTCATTTCCCGGTGTGAGAACACCTGTTTTAGATTCCTGGTCAGTTGAACATCGCAGCTGGTACAACATTCTCATAGGCAATTTAATTAAAAGATATAAATTGGCCTCTCGTATTTGTTGGCTTGATTACAAGAGAATATATATAATTCACGACATTCAGTTCATGTCACGTCACAAGTATCCGATTATATGCCTTACTTATGTGTTCCCGATAAATAGGAAACGCCTTCATACGACAACGTCCCATATAGTCTAGTGGTCAGGATTTGGCGCTCTCACCGCCATGACCCGGCTTCATTTCCCGGTGTGGGAACACTGGTTTTAGATTCCTGGTCAGTTGAACATCGCAGCTTGTACAAAATTCTCATAGACAATTTAATTAAAAGATATAAATTGGCCTCTCGTATTTGTTGGCTGGATTACAAGAGAATATATATAATTCACGACATTCAGTTCATGTCACGTCACGTCACAAGTATACGATTATATGCCTTACTTATGTGTTCCCGATAAATAGGAAACGCCTTCATACGTCAAAGTCCCATATGATCTAGTGGTTAGGATTTGGCGCTCTCACCGCCATGGCCCGGGTTCATTTCCCGGTGTGAGAACACCAGTTTTATATTCCTGGTCAGTTGAACATCGCAGCTTGTACAACATTCTCATAGACAATTTAATTAAAAGATATAAATTGGCCTCTCGTATTTGTTGGCTTGATTACAAGAGAATATATAATACTCGACATTCAGTTCATGTCACGTCACAAGTATCAGATTATATGCCTTACTTATGTGTTCCCAATAAATAGGAAACGCCTTCATACGTCAACGTCCCATATGGTCTAGTGGTTAGGATTTGGCGCTTTCACCGCCAAGGCCTGGGTTCAATTCCCGGTGTGGGAACACCTGTTTTAGATTCCTGGTCAGTTGAACATCGCAGCTTGTACAACATTCTCATAGACAATTTAATTAAATGATATAAATTGGCCTCTCGTATATGTTGGCTTGATTACAAGAGAATATGTAATACACGACGTGCAGTTCATGTCAGAAGTATCCGATTGCATGCTATACTTGTGTTTTCCCGATAAATAGGAAACGCCTACAAATGTCATCGTCCCATATGGTCTAGTGGTTAGGATTTGGCGCTTTCACCGCCAAGGCCCGGGTTCAATTCCCGGTGTGTGAACACCTGTTTTAGATTCCTGGTCAGTTGAACATTGCAGCTTGTACAACATTCTCATAGACAATTTAATTAAATGATATAAATTGGCCTCTCGTATATGTTGGCTTGATTACAAGAGAATATATATAATTCACGACATTCAGTTCATGTCACGTCACGTCACAAGTAATCGATTATATGCCTTACTTATGTGTTCCCGATAAATAGGAAACACCTTCATACGTCAACGTCCCATATGATATAGTGGTTAGGATTTGGCCCTCTCACCGCCATGGCCCGGGTTCATTTCCCGGTGTGAGAACACCAGTTTTATATTCCTGGTCAGTTGAACATCGCAGCTTGTACAACATTCCCATAGACAATTTAATTAAAAGATATAAATTGGCCTCTCATATTTGTTGGATTGATTACAAGACAATATATAATACTCGACATTCAGTTCATGTCACGTCACAAGTATCAGATTATATGCCTTACTTATGTGTTCCCGATAAATAGGAAACGCCTTCAGACGACAACGTCCCATATGGTCTAGTGGTCATGATTTTGCGCTCTCACCGCCATGACCCGGGTTCATTTCCCGGTGTGAGAACACCTGTTTTAGATTCCTGGTCAGTTGAACATCGCAGCTGGTACAACATTCTCATAGGCAATTTAATTAAAAGATATAAATTGGCCTCTCGTATTTGTTGGCTTGATTACAAGAGAATATATATAATTCACGACATTCAGTTCATGTCACGTCACAAGTATCCGATTATATGCCTTACTTATGTGTTCCCGATAAATAGGAAACGCCTTCATACGACAACGTCCCATATAGTCTAGTGGTCAGGATTTGGCGCTCTCACCGCCATGACCCGGCTTCATTTCCCGGTGTGGGAACACTAGTTTTATATTCCTGGTCAGTTGAACATTGCAGCTTGTACAAAATTCTCATAGACAATTTAATTAAAAGATATAAATTGGCCTCTCGTATTTGTTGGCTCGATCACAAGAGAATATAGAATACTCGACATTCAGTTCATGTCACGTCACAAGTATCCGATTAAATGCCTTACTTATGTGTTCCCGATAAATAGGAAACGCCTTCATACGTCAACATCCCATATGGTCTAGTGGTTAGGATTTGGCGCTCTCACCGCCAAGGCCCGGATTCAATTCTCCGTGTGGGAACACCAGTTTTATATTCCTGGTCAGTTGAACATCGCAGCTTGTACAAAATTCTCATAGACAATTTAATTAAAAGATATAAATTGGCCTCTCGTATTTGTTGCCTTATTACAAGAGAATATGTAATACACGACGTGCAGTTCATGTCAGAAGTATCCGATTGCATGCCATACTTGTGTTTTCCCGATAAATAGGAATCGCCTTCCAATGTCATCGTCCCATATGGTCTAGTGGTTAGGATTCGGCGCTTTCACCGCCAAGGTCCAGGTTCAATTCCCGGTGTAAGAACACCTGTTTTAGATTCCTGGTCAGTTGAACATCGCAGCTTGTACAAAATTCTCATAGACAATTTAATTAAAAGATATAAATTGGCCTCTCGTATTTGTTGGCTTGATTACAAGAGAATATATATAATTCACGACATTCAGTTCATGTCACGTCACGTCACAAGTATACGATTATATGCCTTACTTATGTGTTCCCGATAAATAGGAAACGCCTTCATACGACAACGTCCCATATAGTCTAGTGTTCAGGATTTGGCGCTCTCACCGCCATGACCCGGGTTCATTTCCCGGTGTGGGAACACCAGTTTTATATTCCTGGTCAGTTGAACATTGCAGCTTGTACAAAATTCTCATAGACAATTTAATTAAAAGATATAAATTGGCCTCTCGTATTTGTTGGCTCGATCACAAGAGAATATAGAATACTCGACATTCAGTTCATGTCACGTCACAAGTATCCGATTAAATGCCTTACTTATGTGTTCCCGATAAATAGTAAACGCCTTCATACGTCAACATCCTATATGGTCTAGTGGTTAGGATTTGGCGCTCTCACCGCCAAGGCCCGGGTTAAATTCTCGGTGTGGGAACACCTGTTTTAGATTCCTGGTCAGTTGAACATCGCAGCTTTACAAAATTCTCAGAGACAATTTAATTAAAAAATATAAATTGGCCTCTCGTATTTGTTGTCTCATCAGAAGAGAATATATAATACACGACGTGCAGTTCATGTCAGAAGTAGCCGATTGCATGCCATACTTGTGTTTTCCCGATAAATAGGAAATGCCTTCATACGTCAACATCCCATATGGTCTAGTGGTTAGGATTTGGCGCTCTCACCGCCGAGGCCCGGGTTCAATTCCCGGTGTGGGAACACCAGTTTTATATTCCTGGTCAGTTGAACATCGCAGCTTGTATACAATTCTCAGAGACAATTTAATTAAAAGATATAAATTGGCCTCTCGTATTTGTTGCCTTATTACAAGAGAATATGTAATACACGACGTGCAGTTCCTGTCAGAAGTATCCGATTGCATGCCATACTTGTGTTTTCCCGATAAATAGGAATCGCCTTCCAATGTCATCGTCCCATATGGTCTAGTGGTTAGGATTCGGCGCTTTCACCATGAAGGCCCGGGTTCAATTCCCGGTGTGGGAACACCTGTGTTAGATTCCTGGTCAGTTGAACATCGCAGCTTGTACAACATTCTCATAGACAATTTAATTAAAAGATATAAATTGGCCTCTCGTATTTGTTGGCTTGAGTACAAGAGAATATATTATCCTCGACATTCAGTTCATGTCACGTCACAAGTATCAGATTATATGCCTTACTTATGTGTTCCCGATAAATAGGAAACGCCTTCATACGTCAACGTCCCATATGGTCTAGTGGCTAGGATTTGGCGCTTTCACCGCCAAGGCCTGGGTTCAATTCCCGGTGTGGGAACATCTGTTTTAGATTTCTGGTCAGTTGAACATCGCAGCTTGTACAAAATTATCATAGACAATTTAATTAAAAGATATAAATTGGCCTCAAGTATTTGTTGGCTTGATTACAAGAGAATATATAATACTCGACATTCAGTTCATGTCACGTCACAAGTATCAGATTATATGCCTTACTTATGTGTTCCCGATAAATAGGAAACGCCTTCATTCGTCAACGTCCCATATGGTCTAGTGGTTAGGATTTGGCGCTTTCACCGCCAAGGCCCGGGTTCAATTCCCGGTGTGGGAACACCTGTTTTAGATTCCTGGTCAGTTGAACATCGCAGCTTGTACAACATTCTCATAGAAAATTTAATTAAATGATATAAATTGGCCTCTCGTATTTATTGGGTCGATCACAAGAGAATATATAATACTCGACATTCAGTTCATGTCACGTCACAAGTATCTGATTATATGCCTTACTTATGTTTTCCCGATAAATAGGAAACGCCTTTAAATGTCATCGTCCTATCTGGTCTAGTGGTTAGGATTTGGCGCTCTCAACGCGAAGGTCCGGGTTCAATTCCCGGTGTGGGAACACCAGTTTTATATTCCTGGTCAGTTGAACATCGCAGCTTGTACAACATTCTCATAGAAAATTTAATTAAATGATATAAATTGGCCTCTCGTATTTGTTGGCTCGATCACAAGTGAATATAGAATACTCGACATTCAGTTCATGTCACATCACAAGTATCCGATTGCATGCCATACTTGTGTTTTCCCGATAAATAGGAAAC
The DNA here is from genome assembly GCF_978046115.1 of Saccoglossus kowalevskii. Lineage (NCBI taxonomy): Eukaryota > Metazoa > Hemichordata > Enteropneusta > Harrimaniidae > Saccoglossus > Saccoglossus kowalevskii. Next base: position 15,494,564 of record NC_140649.1, on the reverse strand, counting down.
GCCTTCAAATGTCATCGTCCCATATGGTCTAGTGGTTAGGATTTGGCGCTCTCACCGCCAAGGCCCGGGTTCAATTCCCGGTGTGGGAACACCTGTTTTAGATTCCTGGTCAGTTGAACATCGCAGCTTGTACAAAATTCTCAGAGACAATTTAATTAAATGATATAAATTGGCCTCTCGTATATGTTGGCTTGATTACAAGAGAATATATATAATTCACGACATTCAGTTCATGTCACGTCACGTCACAAGTAATCGATTATATGCCTTACTTATGTGTTCCCAATAAATAGGAAACACTTTCATACGTCAACGTCCCATATGATATAGTGGTTAGGATTTGGCCCTCTCACCGCCATGGCCCGGGTTCATTTCCCGGTGTGAGAACACCAGTTTTATATTCCTGGTCAGTTGAAAATCGCAGCTTGTACAACATTCCCATAGACAATTTAATTAAAAGATATAAATTGGCCTCTCATATTTGTTGGATTGATTACAAGACAATATATAATACTCGACATTCAGTTCATGTCACGTCACAAGTATCAGATTATATGCCTTACTTATGTGTTCCCGATAAATAGGAAACGCCTTCAGACGACAACGTCCCATATGGTCTAGTGGTCATGATTTTGCGCTCTCACCGCCATGACCCGGGTTCATTTCCCGGTGTGAGAACACCTGTTTTAGATTCCTGGTCAGTTGAATATCGCAGCTGGTACAACATTCTCATAGGCAATTTAATTAAAAGATATAAATTGGCCTCTCGTATTTGTTGGCTTGATTACAAGAGAATATATATAATTCACGACATTCAGTTCATGTCACGTCACAAGTATCCGATTATATGCCTTACTTATGTGTTCCCGATAAATAGGAAACGCCTTCATACGACAACGTCCCATATAGTCTAGTGGTCAGGATTTGGCGCTCTCACCGCCATGACCCGGCTTCATTTCCCGGTGTGGGAACACTAGTTTTATATTCCTGGTCAGTTGAACATTGCAGCTTGTACAAAATTCTCATAGACAATTTAATTAAAAGATATAAATTGGCCTCTCGTATTTGTTGGCTCGATCACAAGAGAATATAGAATACTCGACATTCAGTTCATGTCACGTCACAAGTATCCGATTAAATGCCTTACTTATGTGTTCCCGATAAATAGGAAACGCCTTCATACGTCAACATCCTATATGGTCTAGTGGTTAGGATTTGGCGCTCTCACCGCCAAGGCCCGGGTTAAATTCTCGGTGTGGGAACACCTGTTTTAGATTCCTGGTCAGTTGAACATCGCAGCTTTACAAAATTCTCAGAGACAATTTAATTAAAAAATATAAATTGGCCTCTCGTATTTGTTGTCTCATCAGAAGAGAATATATAATACACGACGTGTAGTTCATGTCAGAAGTAGCCGATTGCATGCCATACTTGTGTTTTCCCGATAAATAGGAAATGCCTTCATACGTCAACATCCCATATGGTCTAGTGGTTAGGATTTGGCGCTCTCACCGCCGAGGCCCGGGTTCAATTCCCGGTGTGGGAACACCAGTTTTATATTCCTGGTCAGTTGAACATCGCAGCTTGTATACAATTCTCAGAGACAATTTAATTAAAAGATATAAATTGGCCTCTCGAATTTGTTGCCTTATTACAAGAGAATATGTAATACACGACGTGCAGTTCATGTCAGAAGTATCCGATTGCATGCCATACTTGTGTTTTCCCGATAAATAGGAATCGCCTTCCAATGTCATCGTCCCATATGGTCTAGTGGTTAGGATTCGGCGCTTTCACCGCGATGGCCCGGGTTCAATTCCCGGTGTGGGAACACCTGTTTTAGATTCCTGGTCAGTTGAACATCGCAGCTTGTACAACATTCTCATAGACAATTTAATTAAAAGATATAAATTGGCCTCTCGTATTTGTTGGCTTGAGTACAAGAGAATATATTATCCTCGACATTCAGTTCATGTCACGTCACAAGTATCAGATTATATGCCTTACTTATGTGTTCCCGATAAATAGGAAACGCCTTCATACGTCAACGTCCCATATGGTCTAGTGGCTAGGATTTGGCGCTTTCACCGCCAAGGCCTGGGTTCAATTCCCGGTGTGGGAACATCTGTTTTAGATTCCTGGTCAGTTGAACATCGCAGCTTGTACAAAATTATCATAGACAATTTAATTAAAAGATATAAATTGGCCTCAAGTATTTGTTGGCTTGATTACAAGAGAATATATAATACTCGACATTCAGTTCATGTCACGTCACAAGTATCAGATTATATGCCTTACTTATGTGTTCCCGATAAATAGGAAACGCCTTCATTCGTCAACGTCCCATATGGTCTAGTGGTTAGGATTTGGCGCTTTCACCGCCAAGGCCCGGGTTCAATTCCCGGTGTGGGAACACCTGTTTTAGATTCCTGGTCAGTTGAACATCGCAGCTTGTACAACATTCTCATAGAAAATTTAATTAAATGATATAAATTGGCCTCTCGTATTTATTGGGTCGATCACAAGAGAATATATAATACTCGACATTCAGTTCATGTCACGTCACAAGTATCTGATTATATGCCTTACTTATGTTTTCCCGATAAATAGGAAACGCCTTCAAATGTCATCGTCCCATATGGTCTAGTGGTTAGGATTTGGCGCTCTCACCGCGAAGGTCCGGGTTCAATTCCCGGTGTGGGAACACCAGTTTTATATTCCTGGTCAGTTGAACATCGCAGCTTGTACAACATTCTCATAGAAAATTTAATTAAATGATATAAATTGGCCTCTCGTATTTGTTGGCTCGATCACAAGTGAATATAGAATACTCGACATTCAGTTCATGTCACATCACAAGTATCAGATTATATGCCTTACTTATGTTTTCCCGATAAATAGGAAACGCCTTCAAATGTCATCGTCCCATATGGTCTAGTGGTTAGGATTTGGCGCTCTCACCGCGAAGGCCCGGGTTCAATTCCCGGTGTGGGAACACCTGTTTTAGATTCCTGGTCAGTTGAACATCGCAGCTTGTACAAAATTCTCATAGACAATTTAATTAAAAGATATAAATTGGCCTCTCGTATTTGTTGGCTTGATTGCAAGGGAATATATATAATTCAAGACATTCAGTTCATATCACGTCACGTCACAAGTATACGATTATATGCCTTACTTATGTGTTCCCGATAAATAGGAAACGCCTTCATACGTCAACGTCCCATATGATCTAGTGGTTATCATTTGGCGCTTTCAACGCCAAGGCCTGGGTTCAATTCCAGGTGTGGGAACACCTGTTTTAGATTCCTGGTCAGTTGAACATCGCAGCTTGTACAAAATTCTCATAGACAATTTAATTAAAAGATATAAATTGGCCTCTCGTATTTGTTGGCTTGATTGCAAGGGAATATATATAATTCAAGACATTCAGTTCATATCACGTCACGTCACAAGTATACGATTATATGCCTTACTTATGTGTTCCCGATAAATAGGAAACGCCTTCATACGTCAACGTCCCATATGATCTAGTGGTTATCATTTGGCGCTTTCAACGCCAAGGCCTGGGTTCAATTCCAGGTGTGGGAACACCTGTTTTAGATTCCTGGTCAGTCGAACATCGCAGCTTGTATACAATTCTCAGAGACAATTTAATTAAAAGATATAAATTGGCCTCTCGTATTCGTTGCCTTATTACAAGAGAATATGTAATACACGACGTGCAGTTCATGTCAGAAGTATCCGATTGCATGCCATACTTGTGTTTTCCCGATAAATAGGAATCGCCTTCCAATGTCATCGTCCCATATGGTCTAGTGGTTAGGATTCGGCGCTTTCACCGCCAAGGTCCAGGTTCAATTCCCGGTGTAAGAACACCTGTTTTAGATTCCTGGTCAGTTGAACATCGCAGCTTGTACAAAATTCTCATGGACAATTTAATTAAAAGATATAAATTGGCCTCTCGTATTTGTTGGCTTGATTACAAGAGAATATATATAATTCGCGACATTCAGTTCATGTCACGTCACGTCACAAGTATACGATTATATGCCTTACTTATGTGTTCCCGATAAATAGGAAACGCCTTCATACGACAACGTCCCATATAGTCTAGTGTTCAGGATTTGGCGCTCTCACCGCCATGACCCGGGTTCATTTCCCGGTGTGGGAACACCAGTTTTATATTCCTGGTCAGTTGAACATTGCAGCTTGTACAAAATTCTCATAGACAATTTAATTAAAAGATATAAATTGGCCTCTCGTATTTGTTGGCTCGATCACAAGAGAATATAGAATACTCGACATTCAGTTCATGTCACGTCACAAGTATCCGATTAAATGCCTTACTTATGTGTTCCCGATAAATAGGAAACGCCTTCATACGTCAACATCCTATATGGTCTAGTGGTTAGGATTTGGCGCTCTCACCGCCAAGGCCCGGATTCAATTCTCGGTGTGGGAACACCAGTTTTACATTCCTGGTCAGTTGAACATCGCAGCTTGTACAACATTCTCATAGACAATTTAATTAAATGATATAAATTGGCCTCTCGTATTTGTTGGCTTGATTACAAGAGAATATGTAATACACGACGTGCAGTTCATGTCAGAAGAATCCGATTGCATGCCATACTTGTGTTTTCCCGATAAATAGGAAACGCCTTCAAATGTCATCGTCCCATATGGTCTAGTGGTTAGGATTTGGCGCTTTCACCGCCAAAGCTCGGGTTCAATTCCCGGTGTGGGAACACCTGTTTTAGATTCCTGGTCAGTTGAACATCGCAGCTTGTACAAAATTCTCATAGACAATTTAATTAAAAGATATAAATTGGCCTCTCGTATTTGTTGGCTCATCAGAAGAAAATATATAATACTCGACATTCAGTTCATGTCACGTCACAAGTATCCGATTATATGCCTTAATATCCGATTATATGTTCAGTTCCCGGTGTGGGAACACCTGTTTTAGATTCCTGGTCAGTTGAACATCGCAGCTTGTAAAAAATTCTCATAGACAATTTAATTAAAAGATATAAATTGGCCTCTCGTATTTGTTGGCTTGATTGCAAGGGAATATATATAATTCAAGACATTCAGTTCATGTCACGTCACGTCACAAGTATACGATTATATGCCTTACTTATGTGTTCCCGATAAATAGGAAACGCCTTCATATGACAACGTCCCATATAGTCTAGTGGTCAGGATTTGGCGCTCTCACCGCCATGACCCGGGTTAATTTCCCGGTGTGGGAACACCAGTTTTATATTCCTGGTCAGTTGAACATTGCAGCTTGTACAAAATTCTCATAGACAATTTAATTAAAAGATATAAATTGGCCTCTCGTATTTGTTGGCTCGATCACAAGAGAATATAGAATACTCGACATTCAGTTCATGTCACGTCACAAGTATCCGATTATATGCCTTAATATCCGATTATATGTTCAGTTCCCGGTGTGGGAACACCTGTTTTAGATTCCTGGTCAGTTGAACATCGCAGCTTGTACAAAATTCTCATAGACAATTTAATTAAAAGATATAAATTGGCCTCTCGTATTTGTTGGCTTGATTGCAAGGGAATATATATAATTCAAGACATTCAGTTCATGTCACGTCACGTCACAAGTATACGATTATATGCCTTACTTATGTGTTCCCGATAAATAGGAAACACCTTCATACGTCAACGTCCCATATGATCTAGTGGTTAGGATTTGGCGCTCTCACCGCCATGGCCCGGGTTCATTTCCCGGTGTGAGAACGCCAGGTTTATATTCCTGGTCAGTTGAACATCGCAGCTTGTACAACATTCTCATAGACAATTTAATTAAAAGATATAAATTGGCCTCTCGTATTTGTTGGCTTGATTACAAGAGAATATATTATACTCGACATTCAGTTCATGTCACGTCACAAGTATCAGATTATATGCCTTACTTATGTGTTCCCGATAAATAGGAAACACCTTCATACGTCAACGTCCCATATGATCTAGTGGTTAGGATTTGGCGCTCTCACCGCCATGGCCCGGGTTCATTTCCCGGTGTGAGAACACCAGTTTTATATTCCTGGTCAGTTGAACATCGCAGCTTGTACAACATTCTCATAGACAATTTAATTAAAAGATAAAAATTGGCCTCTCGTATTTGTTGGCTTGATTACAAGAGAATATATTATCCTCGACATTCAGTTCATGTCACGTCACAAGTATCAGATTATATGCCTTACTTATGTGTTCCCGATAAATAGGAAACGCTTTCATACGTCAACGTCCCATATGGTCTAGTGGTTAGGATTTGGCGCTTTCACCGCCAAGGCCCGGGTTCATTTCCCGGTGTGGGAACATCTGTTTTAGATTCCTGGTCAGTTCAACATCGCAGCTTGTACACAATTCTCATAGACAATTTAATTAAAAGATATAAATTGGCCCCTCGTATTTGTTGGCTTGATTACAAGAGAATATATAATACTCGACATTCAGTTCATGTCACGTCACGTCACAAGTATCAGATTATATGCCTTACTTATGTGTTCCCGATAAATAGGAAACGCCTTCATACGTCAACGTCCCATATGGTCTAGTGGTTAGGATTTGGCGCTTTCACCGCCAAGGCCCGGGTTCAATTCCCGGTGTGGGAACATCTGTTTTAGATTCCTGGTCAGTTCAACATCGCAGCTTGTACAAAATTCTCATAGACAATTTAATTAAAAGATATAAATTGGCCTCTCGTATTTGTTGGCTTGATTACAAGAGAATATATAATACTCGACATTCAGTTCATGTCACGTCACGTCACAAGTATCAGATTATATGCCTTACTTATGTGTTCCCGATAAATAGGAAACGCCTTCATACGTCAACATCCTATATGGTCTAGTGGTTAGGATTTGGCGCTCTCACCGCCAAGGCCCGGGTTAAATTCTCGGTGTGGGAACACCTGTTTTAGATTCCAGGTCAGTTGAACATCGCAGCTTTACAAAATTCTCAGAGACAATTTAATTAAAAAATATAAATTGGCCTCTCGTATTTGTTGTCTCATCAGAAGAGAATATATAATACACGACGTGCAGTTCATGTCAGAAGTAGCCGATTGCATGCCATACTTGTGTTTTCCCGATAAATAGGAAATGCCTTCATACGTCAACATCCCATATGGTCTAGTGGTTAGGATTTGGCGCTCTCACCGCAGAGGCCCGGGTTCAATTCCCGGTGTGGGAACACCAGTTTTATATTCCTGGTCAGTTGAACATCGCAGCTTGTATACAATTCTCAGAGACAATTTAATTAAAAGATATAAATTGGCCTCTCGTATTTGTTGCCTTATTACAAGAGAATATGTAATACACGACGTGCAGTTCATGTCAGAATTATCCGATTGCATGCCATACTTGTGTTTTCCCGATAAATAGGAATCGCCTTCCAATGTCATCGTCCCATATGGTCTAGTGGTTAGGATTCGGCGCTTTCACCGCGAAGGCCCGGGTTCAATTCCCGGTGTGGGAACATCTGTTTTAGATTCCTGGTCAGTTGAACATCGCAGCTTGTACAAAATTATCATAGACAATTTAATTAAAAGATATAAATTGGCCTCAAGTATTTGTTGGCTTGATTACAAGAGAATATATAATACTCGACATTCAGTTCATGTCACGTCACAAGTATCAGATTATATGCCTTACTTATGTGTTCCCGATAAATAGGAAACGCCTTCATTCGTCAACGTCCCATATGGTCTAGTGGTTAGGATTTGGCGCTTTCACCGCCAAGGCCCGGGTTCAATTCCCGGTGTGGGAACACCTGTTTTAGATTCCTGGTCAGTTGAACATCGCAGCTTGTACAACATTCTCATAGAAAATTTAATTAAATGATATAAATTGGCCTCTCGTATTTATTGGGTCGATCACAAGAGAATATATAATACTCGACATTCAGTTCATGTCACGTCACAAGTATCTGATTATATGCCTTACTTATGTTTTCCCGATAAATAGGAAACGCCTTCAAATGTCATCGTCCCATATGGTCTAGTGGTTAGGATTTGGCGCTCTCACCGCGAAGGTCCGGGTTCAATTCCCGGTGTGGGAACACCAGTTTTATATTCCTGGTCAGTTGAACATCGCAGCTTGTACAACATTCTCATAGAAAATTTAATTAAATGATATAAATTGGCCTCTCGTATTTGTTGCCTCGATCACAAGTGAATATAGAATACTCGACATTCAGTTCATGTCACATCACAAGTATCCGATTGCATGCCATACTTGTGTTTTCCCGATAAATAGGAAACGCCTTCAAATGTCATCGTCCCATATGGTCTAGTGGTTAGGATTTGGCGCTCTCACCGCCATGACCCGGGTTAATTTCCCGGTGTGGGAACACCAGTTTTAGATTCCTGGTCAGTTGAACATCGCAGCTTGTACAAAATTCTCATAGACAATTTAATTAAAAGATATAAATTGGCCTCTCGTATTTGTTGGCTTGATTGCAAGGGAATATATATAATTCAAGACATTCAGTTCATGTCACGTCACGTCACAAGTATACGATTATATGCCTTACTTATGTGTTCCCGATAAATAGGAAACGCCTTCATATGACAACGTCCCATATAGTCTAGTGGTCAGGATTTGGCGCTCTCACCGCCATGACCCGGGTTAATTTCCCGGTGTGGGAACACCAGTTTTATATTCCTGGTCAGTTGAACATTGCAGCTTGTACAAAATTCTCATAGACAATTTAATTAAAAGATATAAATTGGCCTCTCGTATTTGTTGGCTCGATCACAAGAGAATATAGAATACTCGACATTCAGTTCATGTCACGTCGCAAGTATCCGATTATATGCCTTAATATCCGATTATATGTTCAGTTCCCGGTGTGGGAACACCTGTTTTAGATTCCTGGTCAGTTGAACATCGCAGCTTGTACAAAATTCTCATAGACAATTTAATTAAAAGATATAAATTGGCCTCTCGTATTTGTTGGCTTGATTGCAAGGGAATATATATAATTCAAGACATTCAGTTCATGTCACGTCACGTCACAAGTATACGATTATATGCCTTACTTATGTGTTCCCGATAAATAGGAAACACCTTCATACGTCAACGTCCCATATGATCTAGTGGTTAGGATTTGGCGCTCTCACCGCCATGGCCCGGGTTCATTTCCCGGTGTGAGAACACCAGTTTTATATTCCTGGTCAGTTGAACATCGCAGCTTGTACAACATTCTCATAGACAATTTAATTAAAAGATATAAATTGGCCTCTCGTATTTGTTGGCTTGATTACAAGAGAATATATAATACTCGACATTCAGTTCATGTCACGTCACAAGTATCAGATTATATGCCTTACTTATGTGTTCCCGATAAATAGGAAACGCCTTCATACGTCAACGTCCCATATGGTCTAGTGGTTAGGATTTGGCGCTTTCACCGCCAAGGCCCGGGTTCATTTCCCGGTGTGGGAACATCTGTTTTAGATTCCTGGTCAGTTCAACATCGCAGCTTGTACAAAATTCTCATAGACAATTTAATTAAAAGATATAAATTGGCCCCTCGTATTTGTTGGCTTGATTACAAGAGAATATATAATACTCGACATTCAGTTCATGTCACGTCACGTCACAAGTATCAGATTATATGCCTTACTTATGTGTTCCCGATAAATAGGAAACGCCTTCAAACGTCAACGTCCCATATGGTCTAGTGGTTAGGATTTGGCGCTTTCACCGCCAAGGCCCGGGTTCAATTCCCGGTGTGGGAACATCTGTTTTAGATTCCTGGTCAGTTCAACATCGCAGCTTGTACAAAATTCTCATAGACAATTTAATTAAAAGATATAAATTGGCCTCTCGTATTTGTTGGCTTGATTACAAGAGAATATATAATACTCGACATTCAGTTCATGTCACGTCACGTCACAAGTATCAGATTATATGCCTTACTTATGTGTTCCCGATAAATAGGAAACGCCTTCATACGTCAACGTCCCATATGATCTAGTGGTTAGGCTTTGGCGCTCTCACCGCCATGGCCCGGGTTCATTTCCCGGTGTGAGAACACCAGTTTTATATTCCTGGTCAGTTGAACATCGCAGCTTGTACAACATTCTCATAGGCAATTTAATTAAAAGATATAAATTGGCCTCTCGTATTTCTTGGCTTGATTACAAGAGAATATATAATGCTCGACATTCAGTTCATGTCACGTCACAAGTATCAGATTATATGCCTTACTTATGTGTTCCCGATAAATAGGAAACGCCTTCATACGTCAACATCCCATATGGTCTAGTGGTTAGGATTTGGCGCTTTCACCGCCAAGGCCCGGGTTCAATTCCCGGTGTGGGAACACCTGTTTTAGATTCCTGGTCAGTTGAACATCGCAGCTTGTACAAAATTCTCATAGACAATTTAATTAAAAGATATAAATTGGCCTCTCGTATTTGTTGGCTTGATTACAAGAGAATATATATAATTCACGACATTCAGTTCATGTCACGTCACGTCACAAGTATACGATTATATGCCTTACTTATGTGTTCCCGATAAATAGGAAACGCCTTCATACGTCAACGTCCCATATGATCTAGTGGTTAGGATTTGGCGCACTCACCGCCATGGCCCGGGTTCATTTCCCGGTGTGAAAACTCCAGTTTTATATTCCTGGTCAGTTGAACATCGCAGCTTGTACAAAATTCTCATAGACAATTTAATTAAAAGATATAAATTGGCCTCTCGTATTTGTTGGCTTGATTGCAAGGGAATATATATAATTCAAGACATTCAGTTCATGTCACGTCACGTCACAAGTATACGATTATATGCCTTACTTATGTGTTCCCGATAAATAGGAAACGCCTTCATACGTCAACGTCCCATATGATCTAGTGGTTATCATTTGGCGCTTTCAACGCCAAGGCCAGGGTTCAATTCCAGGTGTGGGAACACCTGTTTTAGATTCCTGGTCAGTCGAACATCGCAGCTTGTATACAATTCTCAGAGACAATTTAATTAAAAGATATAAATTGGCCTCTCGTATTTGTTGCCTTATTACAAGAGAATATGTAATACACGACGTGCAGTTCATGTCAGAAGTATCCGATTGCATGCCATACTTGTGTTTTCCCGATAAATAGGAATTGCCTTCCAATGTCATCGTCCCATATGGTCTAGTGGTTAGGATTCGGCGCTTTCACCGCCAAGGCCCAGGTTCAATTCCCGGTGTGAGAACACCTGTTTTAGATTCCTGGTCAGTTGAACATCGCAGCTTGTACAAAATTCTCATAGACAATTTAATTAAAATATATAAATTGTCCTCTCGTATTTGTTGGCTTGATTACAAGAGAATATATATAATTCACGACATTCAGTTCATGTCACGTCACGTCACAAGTATACGATTATATGCCTTACTTATGTGTTCCCGATAAATAGGAAACGCCTTCATACGACAACGTCCCATATAGTCTAGTGGTCAGGATTTGGCGCTCTCACCGCCATGACCCGGGTTAATTTCCCGGTGTGGGAACACCAGTTTTATTTTCCTGGTCAGTTGAACATTGCAGCTTGTACAAAATTCTCATAGACAATTTAATTAAAAGATATAAATTGGCCTCTCGTATTTGTTGGCTCGATCACAAGAGAATATAGAATACTCGACATTCAGTTCATGTCACGTCACAAGTATCCGATTATATGCCTTAATATCCGATTATATGTTCAGTTCCCGGTGTGGGAACACCTGTTTTAGATTCCTGGTCAGTTGAACATCGCAGCTTGTACAACATTCTCATAGACAATTTAATTAAAAGATATAAATTGGCCTCTCGTATTTGTTGGCTTGATTGCAAGGGAATATATATAATTCAAGACATTCAGTTCATGTCACGTCACGTCACAAGTATACGATTATATGCCTTACTTATGTGTTCTCGATAAATAGGAAACACCTTCATACGTCAACGTCCCATATGATCTAGTGGTTAGGATTTGGCGCTCTCACCGCCATGGCCCGGGTTCATTTCCCGGTGTGAGAACACCAGTTTTATATTCCTGGTCAGTTGAACATCGCAGCTTGTACAACATTCTCATAGACAATTTAATTAAAAGATATAAGTTGGCCTCTCGTTTTTGTTGGCTTGATTACAAGAGAATATATTATCCTCGACATTCAGTTCATGTCACGTCACAAGTATCAGATTATATGCCTTACTTATGTGTTCCCGATAAATAGGAAACGCCTTCATCCGTCAACGTCCCATATGGTCTAGTGGTTAGGATTTGGCGCTTTCACCGCCAAGGCCCGGGTTCAATTCCCGGTGTGGGAACATCTGTTTTAGATTCCTGGTCAGTTCAACATCGCAGCTTGTACAAAATTCTCATAGACAATTTAATTAAAAGATATAAATTGGCCCCTCGTATTTGTTGGCTTGATTACAAGAGAATATATAATACTCGACATTCAGTTCATGTCACGTCATGTCACAAGTATCAGATTATATGCCTTACTTATGTGTTCCCGATAAATAGGAAACGCCTTCATACGTCAACGTCCCATATTGTCTAGTGGTTAGGATTTGGCGCTTTCACCGCCAAGGCCCGGGTTCAATTCTCGGTGTGGGAACATCTGTTTTAGATTCCTGGTCAGTTCAACATCGCAGCTTGTACAAAATTCTCATAGACAATTTAATTAAAAGATATAAATTGGCCTCTCGTATTTGTTGGCTTGATTACAAGAGAATATATAATACTCGATATTCAGTTCATGTCACGTCACGTCAAAAGTATCAGATTATATGCCTTACTTATGTGTTCCCGATAAATAGGAAACGCCTTCATACGTCAACGTCCCATATGATCTAGTGGTTAGGATTTGGCGCTCTCACTGCCATGGCCCGGGTTCATTTCCCGGTGTGAGAACACCAGTTTTATATTCCTGGTCAGTTGAACATCGCAGCTTGTACAACATTCTCATAGACAATTTAATTAAAAGATATAAATTGGCCTCTCGTATTTGTTGGCTTGATTACAAGAGAATATATAATACTCGACATTCAGTTCATGTCACGTCACAAGTATCAGATTATATGCCTTACTTATGTGTTCCCGATAAATAGGAAACGCCTTCATACGTCAACGTCCCATATGGTCTAGTGGTTAGGATTTGGCGCTTTCACCGCCAAGGCCCGGGTTCAATTCCCGGTGTGGGAACACCTGTTTTAGATTCCTGGTCAGTTGAACATCGCAGCTTGTACAAAATTCTCATAGACAATTTAATTAAAAGATATAAATTGGCCTCTCGTATATGTTGGCTTGATTACAAGAGAATATATATAATTCACGACATTCAGTTCATGTCACGTCACGTCACAAGTATACGATTATATGCCTTACTTATGTGTTCCCGATAAATAGGAAACGCCTTCATACGTAAACGTCCCATATGATCTAGTGGTTAGGATTTGGTGCTCTCACCGCCATGGCCCGGGTTCATTTCCCGGTGTGAGAACACCAGTTTTATATTCCTGGTCAGTTGAACATCGCAGCTTGTACAACATTCTCATAGACAATTTAATTAAAAGATATAAATTGGCCTCTCGTATATGTTGGCTTGATTACAAGAGAATATATAATACTCGACATTCAGTTCATGTCACGTCACAAGTATCAGATTATATGCCTTACTTATGTGTTCCCGATAAATAGGAAACGCCTTCATACGTCAACGTCCCATATGGTCTAGTGGTTAGGATTTGGCGCTTTCACCGCCAAGGCCCGGGTTCAATTCCCGGTCGGTGTGAGAACACCAGTTTTATATTCCTGGTCAGTTGAACATCGCAGCTTGTACAACATTCTCATAGACAATTTAATTAAAAGATATAAATTGGCCTCTCGTATTTGTTGGCTTGATTACAAGAGAATATATATAATTCACGACATTCAGTTCATGTCACGTCACGTCACAAGTATACGATTATATGCCTTACTTATGTGTTCCCGATAAATAGGAAACGCCTTCATACGTCAACGTCCCATATGATCTAGTGGTTAGGATTTGGCGCACTCACCGCCATGGCCCAGGTTCATTTCCCGGTGTGAAAACACCAGTTTTATATTCCTGGTCAGTTGAACATCGCAGCTTGTACAAAATTCTCATAGACAATTTAATTAAAAGATATAAATTGGCCTCTCGTATTTGTTGGCTCATCAGAAGAGAATATATAATACTCGACATTCAGTTCATGTCACGTCACAAGTATCCGATTATATGCCTTAATATCCGATTATATGTTCAGTTCCCGGTGTGGGAACACCTGTTTTATATTCCTGGTCAGTTGAACATCGCAGCTTGTACAACATTTTCATAGACAATTTAATTAAAAGATATAAATTGGCCTCTCGTATTTGTTGGCTTGATTACAAGAGAATATATAATACTCGACATTCAGTTCATGTCACGTCACAAGTATCAGATTATATGCCTTACTTATGTGTTCCCGATAAATAGGAAACGCCTTCATACGTCAACGTCCCATATGATCTAGTGGTTAGGATTTGGCGCTCTCACCGCCATGGCCCGGGTTCATTTCCCGGTGTGAGAACACCAGTTTTATATTCCTGGTCAGTTGAACATCGCAGCTTGTACAACATTCTCATAGACAATTTAATTAAAAGATATAAATTGGCCTCTCGTATTTGTTGGCTTGATTACAAGAGAATATATAATACTCGACATTCAGTTCATGTCACGTCACAAGTATCAGATTATATGCCTTACTTATGTGTTCCCGTTAAATAGGAAACGCCTTCATACTTCAACGTCCCATGTGGTCTAGTGATTAGGATTTGGCGCTTTCACCGCCAAGGCTCGGGTTCAATTCCCGGTGTAGGAACACCTGTTTTAAATTCCTGGTCAGTTGAACATCGCAGCTTGTACAACATTCTCATAGACAATTTAATTAAAAGATATAAATTGGCCTCTTGTATTTGTTGGCTTGATTACAAGAGAATATATATAATTCACGACATTCAGTTCATGTCACGTCACGTCACAAGTATACGATTATATGCCTTACTTATGTGTTCCCGATAAATAGGAAACGCCTTCATACGTCAACGTCCCATATGATCTAGTGGTTAGGATTTGGCGCACTCACCGCCATGGCCCGGGTTCATTTCCCGGTGTGAAAACACCAGTTTTATATTCCTGGTCAGTTGAACATCGCAGCTTGTACAAAATTCTCATAGACAATTAAATTAAAAGATATAAATTGGCCTCTAGTATTTGTTGGCTCATCAGAAGAGAATATATAATACTCGACATTCAGTTCATGTCACGTCACAAGTATCCGATTATATGCCTTAATATCCGAATATATGTTCAGTTCCCGGTGTGGGAACACCTGTTTTATATTCCTGGTCAGTTGAACATCGCAGCTTGTACAACATTCTCATAGACAATTTAATTAAAAGATATAAATTGGCCTCTCGTATTTTTTGGCTTGATTACAAGAGAATATATTATCCTCGACATTCAGTTCATGTCACGTCACAAGTATCAGATTATATGCCTTACTTATGTGTTCCCGATAAATAGGAAACACCTTCATAAGTCAACGTCCCATATGATCTAGTGGTTAGGATTTGGCGCTCTCACCGCCATGGCCCGGGTTCATTTCCCGGTGTGAGAACACCAGTTTTATATTCCTGGTCAGTTGAACATCGCAGCTTGTACAACATTCTCATAGACAATTTAATTAAAAGATATAAATTGGCCTCTCGTATTTGTTGGCTTGATTACAAGAGAATATATTATCCTCGACATTCAGTTCATGTCACGTCACAAGTATCCGATTATATGCCTTAATATCCGATTATATGTTCAGTTCCCGGTGTGAGAACACCAGTTTTATATTCCTGGTCAGTTGAACATAGCAGCTTGTACAACATTCTCATAGACAATTTAATTAAAAGATATAAATTGGCCTCTCGTATTTGTTGGCTTGATTACAAGAGAATATATAATACTCGACATTCAGTTCATGTCACGTCACAAGTATCAGATTATATGCCTTACTTATGTGTTCCCGATAAATAGGAAACGCCTTCATACGTCAACGTCCCATATGATCTAGTGGTTAGGATTTGGCGCTCTCACCGCCATGGCCCGGGTTCATTTCCCGGTGTGAGAACACCAGTTTTATATTCCTGGTCAGTTGAACATCGCAGCTTGTACAACATTCTCATAGACAATTTAATTAAAAGATATAAATTGGCCTCTCGTATTTGTTGGCTTGATTACAAGAGAATATATAATACTCGACATTCAGTTCATGTCACGTCACAAGTATCAGATTATATGCCTTACTTATGTGTTCCCGATAAATAGGAAACACCTTCATACGTCAACGTCCCATATGATCTAGTGGTTAGGATTTGGCGCTCTCACCGCCATGGCCCGGGTTCATTTCCCGGTGTGAGAACACCAGTTTTATATTCCTGGTCAGTTGAACATCGCAGCTTGTACAACATTCTCATAGACAATTTAATTAAAAGATATAAATTGGCCTCTCGTATTTGTTGGCTTGATTACAAGAGAATATATTATCCTCGACATTCAGTTCATGTCACGTCACAAGTATCAGATTATATGCCTTACTTATGTGTTCCCGATAAATAGGAAACGCCTTCATACGTCAACGTCCCATATGGTCTAGTGGTTAGGATTTGGCGCTTTCACCGCCAAGGCCCGGGTTCATTTCCCGGTGTGGGAACATCTGTTTTAGATTCCTGGTCAGTTGAACATCGCAGCTTGTACAACATTCTCATAGACAATTTAATTAAAAGATATAAATTGGCATCTCGTATTTGTTGGCTTGATTACAAGAGAATATATAATACTCGACATTCAGTTCATGTCACGTCACAAGTATCAGATTATATGCCTTACTTATGTGTTCCCGATAAATAGGAAACGCCTTCATACGTCAACGTCCCATATGGTCTAGTGGTTAGGATTTGGCGCTTTCACCGCCAAGGCCCGGGTTCAATTCCCGGTGTGGGAACATCTGTTTTAGATTCCTGGTCAGTTCAACATCGCAGCTTGTACAAAATTCTCATAGACAATTTAATTAAAAGATATAAATTGGCCCCTCGTATTTGTTGGCTTGATTACAAGAGAATATATAATACTCGACATTCAGTTCATGTCACGTCACATCACAAGTATCAGATTATATGCCTTACTTATGTGTTCCCGATAAATAGGAAACGCCTTCATACGTCAACGTCCCATATGGTCTAGTGGTTAGGATTTGGCGCTTTCACCGCCAAGGCCCGGGTTCAATTCCCGGTGTGGGAACATCTGTTTTAGATTCCTGGTCAGTTCAACATCGCAGCTTGTACAAAATTCTCATAGACAATTTAATTAAAAGATATAAATTGGCCTCTCGTATTTGTTGGCTTGATTACAAGAGAATATATAATACTCGACATTCAGTTCATGTCACATCACAAGTATCAGATTATATGCCTTACTTATGTGTTCCCGATAAATAGGAAACGCCTTCATACGTCAACGTCTCATATGGTCTAGTGGTTAGGATTTGGCGCTTTCACCGCCAAGGCACGGGTTCAATTCCCCGTGAGGGAACATCTGTTTTAGATTCCTGGTCAGTTGAACATCGCAGCTTGTACAAAATTCTCATAGACAATTTAATTAAAAGATATAAATTGGCCTCTCGTATTTTTTGGCTTGATTACAAGAGAATATATTATCCTCGACATTCAGTTCATGTCACGTCACAAGTATCAGATTATATGCCTTACTTATGTGTTCCCGATAAATAGGAAACACCTTCATACGTCAACGTCCCATATGATCTAGTGCTTAGGATTTGGCGCTCTCACCGCCATGGCCCGGGTTCATTTCCCGGTGTGAGAACACCAGTTTTATATTCCTGGTCAGTTGAACATCGCAGCTTGTACAACATTCTCATAGACAATTTAATTAAAAGATATAAATTGGCCTCTCGTATTTGTTGGCTTGATTACAAGAGAATATATTATCCTCGACATTCAGTTCATGTCACGTCACAAGTATCCGATTATATGCCTTAATATCCGAATATATGTTCAGTTCCCGGTGTGGGAACACCTGTTTTATATTCCTGGTCAGTTGAACATCGCAGCTTGTACAACATTCTCATAGACAATTTAATTAAAAGATATAAATTGGCCTCTCGTATTTTTTGGCTTGATTACAAGAGAATATATTATCCTCGACATTCAGTTCATGTCACGTCACAAGTATCAGATTATATGCCTTACTTATGTGTTCCCGATAAATAGGAAACACCTTCATACGTCAACGTCCCATATGATCTAGTGGTTAGGATTTGGCGCTCTCACCGCCATGGCCCGGGTTCATTTCCCGGTGTGAGAACACCAGTTTTATATTCCTGGTCAGTTGAACATCGCAGCTTGTACAACATTCTCATAGACAATTTAATTAAAAGATATAAATTGGCCTCTCGTATTTGTTGGCTTGATTACAAGAGAATATATTATCCTCGACATTCAGTTCATGTCACGTCACAAGTATCCGATTATATGCCTTAATATCCGATTATATGTTCAGTTCCCGGTGTGAGAACACCAGTTTTATATTCCTGGTCAGTTGAACATAGCAGCTTGTACAACATTCTCATAGACAATTTAATTAAAAGATATAAATTGGCCTCTCGTATTTGTTGGCTTGATTACAAGAGAATATATAATACTCGACATTCAGTTCATGTCACGTCACAAGTATCAGATTATATGCCTTACTTATGTGTTCCCGATAAATAGGAAACGCCTTCATACGTCAACGTCCCATATGATCTAGTGGTTAGGATTTGGCGCTCTCACCGCCATGGCCCGGGTTCATTTCCCGGTGTGAGAACACCAGTTTTATATTCCTGGTCAGTTGAACATCGCAGCTTGTACAACATTCTCATAGACAATTTAATTAAAAGATATAAATTGGCCTCTCGTATTTGTTGGCTTGATTACAAGAGAATATATAATACTCGACATTCAGTTCATGTCACATCACAAGTATCAGATTATATGCCTTACTTATGTGTTCCCGATAAATAGGAAACGCCTTCATACGTCAACGTCTCATATGGTCTAGTGGTTAGGATTTGGCGCTTTCACCGCCAAGGCACGGGTTCAATTCCCCGTGAGGGAACATCTGTTTTAGATTCCTGGTCAGTTGAACATCGCAGCTTGTACAAAATTCTCATAGACAATTTAATTAAAAGATATAAATTGGCCTCTCGTATTTGTTGGCTTGATTACAAGAGAATATATAATACTCGACATTCAGTTCATGTCACGTCACGTCATAAGTATCAGATTATATGCCTTACTTATGTGTTCCCGATAAATAGGAAACGCCTTCATACTTCAACGTCCCATATGATCTAGTGGTTAGGATTTGGCGCTCTCACCGCCATGGCCCGGGTTCATTTCCCGGTGTGAGAACACCAGTTTTATATTCCTGGTCAGTTGAACATCGCAGCTTGTACAACATTCTCATAGACAATTTAATTAAAAGATATAAATTGGCCTCTCGTATTTGTTGGCTTGATTACAAGAGAATATATAATACTCGACATTCAGTTCATGTCACGTCACAAGTATCAGATTATATGCCTTACTTATGTGTTCCCGATAAATAGGAAACGCCTTCATACGTCAACGTCCCATATGGTCTAGTGGTTAGGATTTGGCGCTTTCACCGCCAAGGCCCAGGTTCAATTCCCGGTGTGGGAACACCTGTTTTAGATTCCTGGTCAATTGAACATCGCAGCTTGTACAAAATTCTCATAGACAATTTAATTAAAAGATATAAATTGGCCTCTCGTATTTGTTGTCTCATCAGAAGAGAATATATAATACTCGACATTCAGTTCATGTCACGTCACAAGTATCCGATTATATGTCTTACTTATGTGTTCCCGATAAATAGGAAACGCCTTCATACGTCAACGTCCCATATGGTCTAGTGGTTAGGATTTGGCGCTTTCACCGCCAAGGCCCGGGTTCAATTCCCGGTGTGGGAACACCTGTTTTAGATTCCTGGTCAGTTGAACATCGCAGCTTGTACAAAATTCTCATAGACAATTTAATTAAAAGATATAAATTGGCCTCTTGTATTTGTTGGCTTGATTACAAGAGAATATATATAATTTACGACATTCAGTTCATGTCACGTCACGTCACAAGTATACGATTATATGCCTTACTTATGTGTTCCCGATAAATAGGAAACGCCTTCATACGCCAACGTCCCATATGATCTAGTGGTTAGGATTTGGCGCACTCACCGCCATGGCCCGGGTTCATTTCCCGGTGTGAAAACACCAGTTTTATATTCCTGGTCAGTTGAACATCGCAGCTTGTACAAAATTCTCATAGACAATTTAATTAAAAGATATAAATTGGCCTCTCGTATTTGTTGGCTCATCAGAAGAGAATATATAATACTCGACATTCAGTTCATGTCACGTCACAAGTATCCGATTATATGCCTTAATATCCGAATATATGTACAGTTCCCGGTGTGGGAACACCTGTTTTATATTCCTGGTCAGTTGAACATCGCAGCTTGTACAACATTCTCATAGACAATTTAATTAAAAGATATAAATTGGCCTCTCGTATTTGTTGGCTTGATTACAAGAGAATATATAATACTCGACATTCAGTTCATGTCACGTCACAAGTATCAGATTATATGCCTTACTTATGTGTTCCCGATAAATAGGAAACGCCTTCATACATCAACGTCCCATATGATCTAGTGGTTATCATTTGGCGCTTTCAACGCCAAGGCCTGGGTTCAATTCCAGGTGTGGGAACACCTGTTTTAGATTCCTGGTCAGTCGAACATCGCAGCTTGTATACAATTCTCAGAGACAATTTAATTAAAAGATATAAATTGGCCTCTCGTATTTGTTGCCTTATTACAAGAGAATATGAAATACACGACGTGCAGTTCATGTCAGAAGTATCCGATTGCCTGCCATACTTGTGTTTTCCCGATAAATAGGAATCGCCTTCCAATGTCATCGTCCCATATGGTCTAGTGGTTAGGATTCGGCGCTTTCACCGCCAAGGCCCGGGTTCAATTCCCGGTGTGAGAACACCTGTTTTAGATTCCTGGTCAGTTGAACATCGCAGCTTGTACAAAATTCTCATAGACAATTTAATTAAAAGATATAAATTGGCCTCTCGTATTTGTCGGCTTGCTAACAAGAGAATATATATAATTCACGACATTCAGTTCATGTCACGTCACGTCACAAGTATACGATTATATGCCTTACTTATGTGTTCCCGATAAATAGGAAACGACTTCATACGTCAACGTCCCATATGGTCTAGTGGTTAGGATTTGGCGCTTTCACCGCTAAGGCCCGGGTTCAATTCCCGGTGTGGGAACATCTGTTTTAGATTCCTGGTCAGTTGAACATCGCAGCTTGTACAAAATTCTCATAGACAATTTAATTAAAAGATATAAATTGGCCTCTCGTATTTGTTGGCTTGATTACAAGAGAATATATAATACTCGACATTCAGTTCATGTCACGTCACGTCACAAGTATCAGATTATATGCCTTACTTATGTGTTCCCGATAAATAGGAAACGCCTTCATACGTCAACGTCCCATATGATCTAGTGGTTAGGATTTGGCGCTCTCACCGCCATGGCCCGGGTTCATTTCCCGGTGTGAGAACACCAGTTTTATATTCCTGGTCAGTTGAACATCGCAGCTTGTGCAACATTCTCATAGACAATTTAATTAAAAGATATAAATTGGCCTCTCGTATTTGTTGGCTTGATTACAAGAGAATATATAATACTCGACATTCAGTTCATGTCACGTCACAAGTATCAGATTATATGCCTTACTTATGTGTTCCCGATAAATAGGAAACGCCTTCATACGTCAACGTCCCATATGATCTAGTGGTTATCATTTGGCGCTTTCAACGCCAAGGCCTGGGTTCAATTCCAGGTGTGGGAACACCTGTTTTAGATTCCTGGTCAGTCGAACATCGCAGCTTGTATACAATTCTCAGAGACAATTTAATTAAAAGATATAAATTGGCCTCTCGTATTTGTTGCCTTATTACAAGAGAATATGAAATACACGACGTGCAGTTCATGTCAGAAGTATCCGATTGCCTGCCATACTTGTGTTTTCCCGATAAATAGGAATCGCCTTCCAATGTCATCGTCCCATATGGTCTAGTGGTTAGGATTCGGCGCTTTCACCGCCAAGGCCCGGGTTCAATTCCCGGTGTGAGAACACCTGTTTTAGATTCCTGGTCAGTTGAACATCGCAGCTTGTACAAAATTCTCATAGACAATTTAATTAAAAGATATAAATTGGCCTCTCGTATTTGTCGGCTTGCTAACAAGAGAATATATATAATTCACGACATTCAGTTCATGTCACGTCACGTCACAAGTATACGATTATATGCCTTACTTATGTGTTCCCGATAAATAGGAAACGACTTCATACGTCAACGTCCCATATGGTCTAGTGGTTAGGATTTGGCGCTTTCACCGCTAAGGCCCGGGTTCAATTCCCGGTGTGGGAACATCTGTTTTAGATTCCTGGTCAGTTGAACATCGCAGCTTGTACAAAATTCTCATAGACAATTTAATTAAAAGATATAAATTGGCCTCTCGTATTTGTTGGCTTGATTACAAGAGAATATTTAATACTCGACATTCAGTTCATGTCACGTCACGTCACAAGTATCAGATTATATGCCTTACTTATGTGTTCCCGATAAATAGGAAACGCCTTCATACGTCAACGTCCCATATGATCTAGTGGTTAGGATTTGGCGCTCTCACCGCCATGGCCCGGGTTCATTTCCCGGTGTGAGAACACCAGTTTTATATTCCTGGTCAGTTGAACATCGCAGCTTGTGCAACATTCTCATAGACAATTTAATTAAAAGATATAAATTGGCCTCTCGTATTTGTTGGCTTGATTACAAGAGAATATATAATACTCGACATTCAGTTCATGTCACGTCACAAGTATCAGATTATATGCCTTACTTATGTGTTCCCGATAAATAGGAAACGCCTTCATACGTCAACGTCCCATATGGTTTAGTGGTTAGGATTTGGCGCTTTCACCGCCAAGGCCCGGGTTCAATTCCCGGTGTGGGAACACCTGTTTTAGATTCCTGGTCAGTTGAACATCGCAGCTTGTACAAAATTCGCATAGACAATTTAATTAAAAGATATAAAATGGCCTCTCGTATTTGTTGGCTCATCAGAAGAGAATATATAATACTCGACATTCAGTTCATGTCACGTCACAAGTATCCGATTATATGCCTTAATATCCGATTATATGTTCAGTTCCCGGTGTGGGAACACGTTTTAGATTCCTGGTCAGTTGAACATCGCAGCTTGTACAAAATTCTCATAGACAATTTAATTAAAAGATATAAATTGGCCTCTCGTATTTGTTGGCTTGATTGCAAGGGAATATATATAATTCAAGACATTCAGTTCATGTCACGTCACGTCACAAGTATACGATTATATGCCTTACTTATGTGTTCCCGATAAATAGGAAACGCCTTCATACGTCAACGTCCCATATGATCTAGTGGTTATCATTTGGCGCTTTCAACGCCAAGGCCTGGGTTCAATTCCAGGTGTGGGAACACCTGTTTTAGATTCCTGGTCAGTCGAACATCGCAGCTTGTATACAATTCTCAGAGACAATTTAATTAAAAGATATAAATTGGCCTCTCGTATTTGTTGCCTTATTACAAGAGAATATGAAATACACGACGTGCAGTTCATGTCAGAAGTATCCGATTGCCTGCCATACTTGTGTTTTCCCGATAAATAGGAATCGCCTTCCAATGTCATCGTCCCATATGGTCTAGTGGTTAGGATTCGGCGCTTTCACCGCCAAGGCCCGGGTTCAATTCCCGGTGGGAGAACACCTGTTTTAGATTCCTGGTCAGTTGAACATCGCAGCTTGTACAAAATTCTCATAGACAATTTAATTAAAAGATATAAATTGGCCTCTAGTATTTGTCGGCTTGCTAACAAGAGAATATATATAATTCACGACATTCAGTTCATGTCACGTCACGTCACAAGTATACGATTATATGCCTTACTTATGTGTTCCCGATAAATAGGAAACGCCTTCATACGTCAACGTCCCATATGATCTAGTGGTTAGGATTTGGCGCACTCACCGCCATGGCCCGGGTTCATTTCCCGGTGTGAAAACACCAGTTTTATATTCCTGGTCAGTTGAACATCGCAGCTTGTACAAAATTCTCATAGACAATTTAATTAAAAGATATAAATTGGCCTCTCGTATTTGTTGGCTCATCAGAAGAGAATATATAAGACTCGACATTCAGTTCATGTCACGTCACAAGTATCCGATTATATGCCTTAATATCCGATTATATGTTCAGTTCCCGGTGTGGGAACACCTGTTTTATATTCCTGGTCAGTTGAACATCGCAGCTTGTACAACATTCTCATAGACAATTTAATTAAAAGATATAAATTGGCCTCTCGTATTTGTTGGCTTGATTACAAGAGAATATATAATACTCGACATTCAGTTCATGTCACGTCACGTCACAAGTATCAGATTACATGCCTTACTTATGTGTTCCCGATAAATAGGAAACGCCTTCATACGTCAACGTCCCATATGATCTAGTGGTTAGGATTTGGCGCTCTCACCGCCATGGCCCGGGTTCATTTCCCGGTGTGAGAACACCAGTTTTATATTCCTGGTCAGTTGAACATCGCAGCTTGTACAACATTCTCATAGACAATTTAATTAAAAGATATAAATTGGCCTCTCGTATTTGTTGGCTTGATTACAAGAGAATATATAATACTCGACATTCAGTTCATGTCACGTCACAAGTATCAGATTATATGCCTTACTTATGTGTTCCCGATAAATAGGAAACGCCTTCATACGTCAGCGTCCCATATGGTCTAGTGGTTAGGATTTGGCGCTTTCACCGCCAAGGCCCGGGTTCAATTCCTGGTGTAGGAACACCTCTTTTAGATTCCTGGTCAGTTGAACATCGCAGCTTGTACAAAATTCTCATAGACAATTTAATTAAAAGATATAAATTGGCCTCTCGTATTTGTTGGCTTGATTACAAGAGAATATATATAATTCACGACATTCAGTTCATGTCACGTCACGTCACAAGTATACGATTATATGCCTTACTTATGTGTTCCCGATAAATAGGAAACGCCTTCATACGTCAACGTCCCATATGATCTGGTGGTTAGGATTTGGCGCACTCACCACCATGGCCCGGGTTCATTTCCCGGTGTGAAAACACCAGTTTTATATTCCTGGTCAGTTGAACATCGCAGCTTGTACAACATTCTCATAGACAATTTAATTAAAAGATATAAATTGGCCTCTCGTATTTGTTGGCTCATCAGAAGAGAATATATAATACTCGACATTCAGTTCATGTCACGTCACAAGTATCCGATTATATGCCTTAATATCCGATTATATGTTCAGTTCCCGGTGTGGGAACACCTGTTTTATATTCCTGGTCAGTTGAACATCGCAGCTTGTACAACATTCTCATAGACAATTTAATTAAAAGATATAAATTGGCCTCTCGTATTTGTTGGCTTGATTACAAGAGAATATATAATACTCGACATTCAGTTCATGTCACATCACAAGTATCAGATTATATGCCTTACTTATGTGTTCCCGATAAATAGGAAACGCCTTCATACGTCAACGTCTCATATGGTCTAGTGGTTAGGATTTGGCGCTTTCACCGCCAAGGCACGGGTTCAATTCCTCGTGTGGGAACATCTGTTTTAGATTCCTGGTCAGTTGAACATCGCAGCTTGTACAAAATTCTCATAGACAATTTAATTAAAAGATATAAATTGGCCTCTCGTATTTGTTGTCTCATCAGAAGAGAATATATAATACTCGACATTCAGTTCATGTCACGTCACAAGTATCCGATTATATGTCTTACTTATGTGTTCCCGATAAATAGGAAACGCCTTCATACGACAACGTCCCATATGGTCTAGTGGTCATGATTTCGCGCTCTCACCGCCATGACCCGGGTTCATTTCCTGGTGTGGGAACACCAGTTTTATATTCCTGGTCAGTTGAACATCGCAGAGTGTACAAAATTCTCATAGACAATTTAATTAAAAGATATAAATTGGCCTCTCGTATTTTTTGGCTCGATCACAAGAGAATATATAATACTCGACATTCAGTTCATGTCACGTCACAAGTATCAGATTATATGCCTTACTTATGTGTTCCCGATAAATAGGAAACACCTTCATACGTCAACATCCCATATGGTCTAGTGGTTAGGATTTGGCGCTCTCACCGCCAAGGCCCGGGTTTAATTCCCGGTATGGGAACACCAGTTTTATATTCCTGGTCAGTTGAACATCGCAGCTTGTACAAAATACTCATAGACAATTTAATTAAAAGATATAAATTGGTCTCTCGCATTTGTTGCCTTATTACAAGTGAATATATAATACTCGACATTCAGTTCATGTCACGTCACAAGTATCCGATTATATGCCGTAATATCCGATTATATGTTCAGTTCTCGGTGTGGGAACACCTGTTTTATATTCCTGGTCAGTTGATCATCGCAGCTTGTACAACATTCTCATAGACAATTTAATTAAAAGATATAAATTGGCCTCTCGTATTTGTTGTCTCATCAGAAGAGAATAAATAATACTCGACATTCAGTTCATGTCACGTCACAAGTATCCGATTATATGCCTTACTTATGTGTTCCCGATAAATAGGAAACGCCTTCATACGACAACGTCCCATATGGTCAAGTGGTCATGATTTCGCGCTCTCACCGCCATGACCCGGGTTCATTTCCCGGTGTGGGAACACCAGTTTTATATTCCTGGTCAGTTGAACATCGCAGAGTGTACACAATTCTCATAGACAATTTAATTAAAAGATATAAATTGGCCTCTCGTATTTGTTGGCTCGATCACAAGAGAATATATAATACTCGACATTCAGTTCATGTCACGTCACAAGTATCAGATTATATGCCTTACTTATGTGTTCCCGATAAATAGGAAACACCTTCATACGTCAACATCCCATATGGTCTAGTGGTTAGGATTTGGCGCTCTCACCGCCAAGGCCCGGGTTTAATTCCCGGTATGGGAACACCAGTTTTATATTCCTGGTCAGTTGAACATCGCAGCTTGTACAAAATACTCATAGACAATTTAATTAAAAGATATAAATTGGTCTCTCGCATTTGTTGCCTTATTACAAGTGAATATATAATACTCGACATTCAGTTCATGTCACGTCACAAGTATCCGATTATATGCCGTAATATCCGATTATATGTTCAGTTCTCGGTGTGGGAACACCTGTTTTATATTCCTGGTCAGTTGATCATCGCAGCTTGTACAACATTCTCATAGACAATTTAATTAAAATATATAAATTGGCCTCTCGTATTTGTTGGCTTGATTACAAGAGAATATATATAGTACTCGACATTCAGTTCATGTCACGTCACAAGTATCAGATTATATGCCTTACTTATGTGTTCCCGATAAATAGGAAACGCCTTCATACGTCAACGTCCCATATGGTCTAGTGGTTAGGATTTGGCGCTCTCACCGCCAAGGCCCGGGTTCAATTCCCGGTGTGGGAACACCTGTTTTAGATTCCTGGTCAGTTGAACATCGCACCTTGTATGAAATTCTCAGAGACAATTTAATTAAACGATATAAATTGGTCTCTCGCATTTGTTGCCTTATTACAAGTGAATATATAATACTCAACATTCAGTTCATGTCACGTCACAAGTATCCGATTATATGCCTTACTTACGTGTTCCCGATAAATAGGAAACGCCTTCATACGACAACGTCCCATATGGTCTAGTGGTCAGGATTTGGCGCTCTCACCGCCATGACCCGGGTTCATTTCCCGGTGTTTTAACACCAGTTTTATATTCCTGGTCAGTTGAACATCGCACCTTGTACAAAATTCTCATAGACAATTTAAATAAAAGATATAAATTGGCCTCTCGTATTTGTTGGCTCGATCACACGAGAATATATAATACTCGACATTCAGTTCATGTCACGTCACAAGTATCCAATTATATGCCTTACTTATGTGTTTCCGATAAATAGGAAACACCTTCATACGTCAACATCCCATATGGTCTAGTGGTTATGATTTGGCGCTCTCACCGCCAAGGCCCGGGTTCAATTCCCGGTGTGGGAACACCTGTTTTAGATTCCTGGTCAGTTGAACATCGCAGCTTGTATAAAACGCTCATAGACAATTTAATTAAAAGATTTAAATTGGCCTCTCGTATTTGTTGCCTTATTACAAGAGAATATATAATACACGACGTGCAGTTCATGTCACAAGTATCGTATTATATGCCTTACTTGTGTTTTCCCGATAAATAGGAAACGCCTTCATACGACAACGTCCCATATGTCTAGTGGTTAGGATTTGGCGCTTTCACCGCCAAGGTCCGGGTTCAATTCCCGGTGTGGGAACACCAGTTTTAGATTCCTGGTCAGTTGAACATCGCAGCTTGTATAAAATGCTCATAGACAATTTAATTAAAAGATATAAATTGGCGTCTATATTTGTTGCCTTATTACAAGAGAATATATAATGCACGACGTGCAGTTCATGTCACAAGTATCCTATTAAATACCTTACTTGTGTTTTCCCGATAAATAGGAAACGCCTTCATACGACAACGTCCCATATGGTCTTGTGGTTAGTATTTGGCGCTTTCATCGCCAAGGCCCGGGTTCAATTCCCGGTGTGGGAATACCTCTTTTAGATTCCTGGTCAGTTGAACATCGCAGCTTGTATAAAATTCTCAAAGACAATTTAATTAAAAGATATAAATTGGCCTCTCGTATTTGTTGCCTTATTACAAGAGAATATATAATACACGACTTGCAGTTCATGTCCCAAGCATCCGATTGTATGCCATACTTGTGTTTTCCAGATAAATAGGAAACGCTTTCAAAAGTCAACGTCCCATATGCTCTAGTGGTTAGGATTTTGCGCTTTCACCGCCAAGGCTCGGGTTCAATTCCCGGTGTGGGAACATCTGTTTTAGATTCCTGGTCAGTTGAACATCGCAGCTTGTACAACATTCTCAAAGACAATTTAAATAAAAGATATAAATTGGCCTCTCGTATTTGTTGCCTTATTACAAGAGAATATATAATACACGACATGCAGTTCATGTCACAAGTATCGTATTATATGCCTTACTTGTGTTTTCCCGATAAATAGGAAACGCCTTCAACGACAACGTCCCATATGTCTGGTGGTTAGGATTTGGCGCTTTCACCGCCAAGGCCCGTGTTCAATTCCCGGTGTGGGAACACCCGTTTTAGATTCCTGGTCAGTTGAACATCGCAGCTTGTATAAAATGCTCATAGACAATTTAATTAAAAGATATAAATTGGCGTCTCGTATTTGTTGCCTTATTACAGGAGAATATATAATGTACGACGTGCAGTTCATGTCACAAGTATCCTATTAAATGCCTTACTTGTATTTTCCCGATAAATAGGAAACGCCTTCATACGACAACGTACCATATGTCTTGTGGTTAGGATTTGGCGCTTTCACCGCCAAGGCCCCGGTTCAATTCCCGGATTGGGAACATCTGTTTTAGATTCCTGGTCAGTTGAACATCGCAGCTTGTACAAAATTCTCAAAGACAATTTAATTAAAAGATATAAATTGGCCTCTCGTATTTGTTGCCTTATTACAAGAGAATATATAATACACAACGTGCAGTTCATGTCACAAGCATCCGATTGTATGCCATACTTGTGATTTCCCGATAAATAGGAAACGCCTTCATACGACAACGTCCCATATGTCTTGTGGTTAGGATTTGGCGCTTTCACAGCCAAGGCCGGGTTCAATTCCCGGTGTGGGAACACCCGTTTTAGATTCCTGTCAGTTGAACATCGCAGCTTGTACAAAATTCTCAAAGACAATTTAAATAAAAGATATAAATTGGCCTGTCGTATTTGTTGCCTTATTTCAAGAGAATATATAATACACGACGTGCAGTTCATGTCACAAACATCTGATTGTATGCCATACTTGTGTTTTCCCGATAAATATGAAACGCCTTCAAATGTCAACGTCCCATATCCTCTAGTGGTTAGGATTTGGCGCTTTCACCGCCAAGGCCCGGGTTCAATTCCCGGTGTGGGAACACCCGTTTTAGATTCCTGGTCAGTTGAACATCGCAGCTTGTACAAAATTCTCAAAGACAATTTAAATAAAAGATATAAATTGGCCGCTCGTATTTGTTGCCTTATTACAAGAGAATATATAATACACAACTTGCATTTCATGTCCCAAACATCCGATTGTATGCCATACTTGTGTTTTCCCGATAAATAGGAAACGCCTTCAAATGGCAACGTCCAATATGGTCTAGAGGTTATGATTTGGCGCTTTCACCGCCAAGGCCCCGGTTCAATTCCCGGATTGGGAACATCTGTTTTAGATTCCTGGTCAGTTGAACATCGCAGCTTGTATAAAATGCTTATAGACAAATTAATTAAAAGATATAAATTGGCCTCTCGTATTTGTTGCCTTATTACAAGAGAATATATAATACACGACGTGTAGTTCATGTCACAAGTATTCTATTATATGCCTTACTTTTGTTTTCCCGATAAATAGGAAACGCCTTCATAAGACAACGTCCCATATGGTCTAGTAATTAGGATTTGGCGCTTTCACCGCCAAGGCCCGGGTTCAATTCCCGGTGTGGGAACACCTGCTTTAGATTACTGGTCAGTTGAACATCGCAGCTTGTATAAAACGCTCATAGACAATTTAATTAAAATATGTAAATTGGCCTCTCGTATTTGTTGCCTTATTACAAGAGAATATATAATACACGACGTGCAGTTCATGTCACAAACATCTGATTGTATGCCATACTTGTGTTTTCCCGATAAATATGAAACGCCTTCAAATGTCAACGTCCCATATCCTCTAGTGGTTAGGATTTGGCGCTTTCACCGCCAAGGCCCGGGTTCAATTCCCGGTGTGGGAACACCCGTTTTAGATTCCTGGTCAGTTGAACATCGCAGCTTGTACAAAATTCTCAAAGACAATTTAAATAAAAGATATAAATTGGCCTCTCGTATTTGTTGCCTTATTACAAGAGAATATATAATACACAACTTGCATTTCATGTCCCAAACATCCGATTGTATGCCATACTTGTGTTTTCCCGGTAAATAGGAAACGCCTTCAAATGGCAACGTCCAATATGGTCTAGAGGTTATGATTTGGCGCTTTCACCGCCAAGGCCCCGGTTCAATTCCCGGATTGGGAACATCTGTTTCAGATTCCTGGTCAGTTGAACATCGCAGCTTGTATAAAATGCTTATAGACAAATTAATTAAAAGATATAAATTGGCCTCTCGTATTTGTTGCCTTATTACAAGAGAATATATAATACACGACGTGTAGTTCATGTCACAAGTATTCTGTTATATGCCTTACTTGTGTTTTCCCGATAAATAGGAAACGCCTTTATAAGACCACATCCCATATGGTGTAGTGGTTAGGATTTGGCGCTTTCACCGCCAATGCCCGGGTTCAATTCCCGGTGTGGGAACACCTGTTTTAGATTCCTGGACAGTTGAACATCGCAGCTTGTATAAAATTCTCAAAGACAATTTAATTATAATTAAAAGATATAAATTGGCCTCTCGTATTTGTTGCCTTATTACAAGAGAATATATAATACACGACGGCCAGTTCATGTCACAAGCATCCGATTGTATGCCATACTTGTGTTTTCCCGATAAATAGGAAACGCTTTCAAATGATAACGTCCCATATGTTCTAGTGGTTAGGATTTGGCGCTTTCACCGCCAAGGCCTGGATTCAATACCCGGTGTGGGAACACCTGTTTTAGATTCCTGGTCAGTTGAACATCGCAGCTTGTCAAATATTCTCAAAGACAATTTAATTAAAAGATATAAATTGGCCTCTCGTATTTGTTGCCTTATTACAAGAGAATATATAATACACGACGTGCAGTTCATGTCACAAGTATCGTATTATATGCCTTACTTGTGTTTTCCCGATAAATAGGAAACGCCTTCATACGACAACGTCCCATATGTCCAGTGGTTAGGATTTGGCGCTTTCACCGCCAAGGCCCGGGTTCAATTCCCGGTGTGGGAACACCTGTTTTAGATTCCTGGTCAGTTGAACTACGCAGCTTGTATAAAACGCTCATAGACAATTTAATTAAAAGATTTAAATTGGCCTCTCGTATTTGTTGCCTTATTAAAAGAGAATATATAATACACGACGTGCAGTTCATGTCACAAGTATCCTATTATATGCCTTACTTGTGTTTTCCCGATAAATAGGAAACGCCTTCATACGACAACGTCCCATATGTCTAGTGGTTAGGATTTGGCGCTTTCACCGCCAAGGCCCTGGTTCAATTCCCGGTGTGGGAACACCTGTTTTAGATTCCTGGTCAGTTGAACATCGCAGCTTGTACAAAATTCTCAAAGACAATTTAAATAAAAGATATAAATTGGCCTCTCGTATTTGTTGCCTTATTACAAGAGAATATATAATACACGACGTGCAGTTCATGTCACAAGTATCGTATTATATGCCTTACTTGTGTTTTCCCGATAAATAGGAAACGCCTTCATACGACAACGTCCCATATGTCCAGTGGTTAGGATTTGGCGCTTTCACCGCCAAGGCCCGGGTTCAATTCCCGGTGTGGGAACACCTGTTTTAGATTCCTGGTCAGTTGAACTACGCAGCTTGTATAAAACGCTCATAGACAATTTAATTAAAAGATTTAAATTGGCCTCTCGTATTTGTTGCCTTATTAAAAGAGAATATATAATACACGACGTGCAGTTCATGTCACAAGTATCCTATTATATGCCTTACTTGTGTTTTCCCGATAAATAGGAAACGCCTTCATACGACAACGTCCCATATGTCTAGTGGTTAGGATTTGGCGCTTTCACCGCCAAGGCCCTGGTTCAATTCCCGGTGTGGGAACACCTGTTTCAGATTCCTGGTCAGTTGAACATCGCAGCTTGTACAAAATTCTCAA
Source organism: Saccoglossus kowalevskii (assembly GCF_978046115.1). Taxonomy (NCBI): domain Eukaryota; kingdom Metazoa; phylum Hemichordata; class Enteropneusta; family Harrimaniidae; genus Saccoglossus; species Saccoglossus kowalevskii. The sequence continues at coordinate 15,461,271 of NC_140649.1, read as the reverse complement.
AGACAATTTAAATAAAAGATATAAATTGGCCTCTCGTATGTGTTGCCTTATTACAAGAGAATATATAATACACGACGTGCAGTTCATGTCACAAGTATCGTATTATATGCCTTACTCGTGTTTTCCCGATAAATAGGAAACGCCTTCATACGACAACGTCCCATATGTCTAGTGGTTAGGATTTGGCGCTTTCACCGCCAAGGCCCGTGTTCAATTCCCGGTGTGGGAACACCCGTTTAAGATTCCTGGTCAGTTGAACATCGCAGCTTGTATAAAATGCTCATAGACAATTTAATTAAAAGATATAAATTGGCGTCTCGTATTTGTTGCCTTATTACAAGAGAATATATAATGCACGACCTGCAGTTCATGTCACAAGTATCCTATTAAATGCCTTACTTGTGTTTTCCCGATAAATAGGAAACGCCTTCAAATGTCAACGTCCCATATGCTCTAGTGGTTAGGATTTGGCGCTTTCGCCGCCAAGGCCCGGGTTCAATTCCCGGTGTGGGAACACCTGTTTTAGATTCCTGGACAGTTGAACATCGCAGCTTGTATAAAATTCTCAAAGACAATTTAAATAAAAGATATAAATTGGCCTCTCGTATTTGTTGCCTTATTACAAGAGAATATATAATACACGACGTGCAGTTCATGTCACAAGCATCCGATTGTATGCTATACTTTTGTTTTCCCGATAAATAGGAAACGCCTTCATACGACAACGTCCCATATGTCTTGTGGTTAGGATTTGGCGCTTTCACCGCCAAGGCCCGGGTTCAATTCCCGGTGTGGGAACACCGGTTTTAGGTTCCTGGTCAGTTGAACATCGCAGCTTGTACAAAATTCTCAAAGACAATTTAAATAAAAGATATAAATTGGCCTCTCGTATTTGTTGCCTTATTACAAGAGAATATATAATACACGACGTGCAGTTCATGTCACAAGTATCGTATTATATGCCTTACTTGTGTTTTCCCGATAAATAGGAAACGCCTTCATACGACAACGTCCCATATGTCTAGTGGTTAGGATTTGGCGCTTTCACCGCCAAGGCCCGTGTTCAATTCCCGGTGTGGGAACACCCGTTTTAGATTCCTGGTCAGTTGAACATCGCAGCTTGTATAAAATGCCCATAGACAATTTAATTAAAAGATATAAATTGGCGTCTCGTATTTGATGAATGATTACAAGAGAATATATAATGCACGACGTGCAGTTCATGTCACAAGTATCCTATTAAATGCATTACTTGTGTTTTCCCGATAAATAGGAAACCCCTTCAAATGTCAACGTCCCATATGCTATAGTGGTTAGGATTTGGCGCTTTCACCGCCAAGGCTCGGGTTCAATTCCCGGTGTGGGAACACCCTTTTTAGATTCCTGGTCAGTTGAACATCGCAGCTTGTACAAAATTCTCAAAGACAATTTAAATAAAAGATATAAATTGGCCTCTCGTATTTGTTGCCTTATTACAAGAGAATATATAATACACGACGTGCAGTTCATGTCACAAGAATCCTATTATATGCCTTACTTGTGTTTTCCCGATAAATAGGATACGCCTTCATACGACAACGTCCCATATGTCTTGTGGATAGGATTTGGCGCTTTCACCGCCAAGGCACGGGTTCAATTCCCGGTGTGGGAACACCAGTTTTAGGTTCCTGGTCAGTTGAACATCGCAGCTTGTACAAAATTCTCAAAGACAATTTAAATAAAAGATATAAATTGGCCTCTCGTATTTGTTGCCTTATTACCAGAGAATATATAATACACGACGTGCAGTTCATGTCACAAGCATCCGATTGTATGCCATACTTGTGTTTTCCCGATAAATAGGAAACGCTTTCAAATGATAACGCCCCATATGTTCTAGTGGTTAGGATTTGGCGCTTTCACCGCCAAGGCCTGGGTTCAATTCCCGGTGTGGGAACACCTGTTTTAGATTCCTGGTCAGTTGAACATCGCAGCTTGTATAAAACGCTCATAGACAATTTAATTAAACTATATAAATTGGCCTCTCGTATTTGTTGCCTTATTACAAGAGAATATATAATACACGACGTGCAGTTCATGTCACAAACATCTGATTGTATGCCATACTTGTGTTTTCCCGATAAATAGGAAACGCCTTCATACGACAACGTCCCATATGCTCCAGTGGTTAGGATTTTGCGCTTTCACCGCCAAGGCTCGGGTTCAATTCCCGGTGTGGGAACACCCGTTTTAGATTCCTGGTCAGTTGAACATCGCAGCTTGTACAAAATTCTCAAAGACAATTTAAACAAAAGATATAAATTGGCCTCTCGTATTTGTTGCCTTATTACAAGAGAATATATAATACACGACGTGCAGTTCATGTCACAAGTATCGTATTATATGCCTTACTTGTGTTTTCCCGATAAATAGAAAACGCTTCATACGACAACGTCCCATATGTCTATTGGTTAGGATTTGGCGCTTTCACCGCCAAGGCCCGGGTTCAATTCCCGGTGTGGGAACACCTGTTTTAGATTCCTGGTCAGTTGAACATCGCAGCTTGTATAAAATGCTCATAGACAATTTAATTAAAAGATTTAAATTGGCCTCTCGTATTTGTTGCCTTATTACAAGAGAATATATAATACACGACGTGCAGTTCATGTCACAAGCATCCGATTGTATGCCATACTTGTGTTTTCCCGATAAATAGGAAACGCTTTCAAATGATAACGTCCCATATGTTCTAGTGGTTAGGATTTGGCGCTTTCACCGCCAAGGCCCGGGTTCAATTCCCGGTGTGGGAACACCTGTTTTAGATTCCTGGTCAGTTGAACATCGCAGCTTGTATAAAATTCTCAAAGACTATTTAATTAAAAGATATAAATTGGCCTCTCGTATTTGTTGCCTTATTACAAAAGAATATATAATACACGACGTGCAATTCATGTCACAAGCATCCGATTGTATGCCATACTTGTGTTTTCCCGATAAATAGGAAACGCTTTCAAATGATAACGTCCCATATGTTCTAGTGGTTAGGATTTGGCGCTTTCACCGCCAAGGCCTGGGTTCAATTCCCGGTGTGGGAACACCTGTTTTAGATTCCTGGTCAGTTGAACATCGCAGCTTGTATAAAACGCTCATAAACAATTTAATTAAACTATATAAATTGACCTCTCGTATTTGTTGCCTGATTACAAGAGAATATATAATACACGACGTGCAGTTCATGTCACAAGCATCCGATTGTATGCCATACTTGTGTTTTCCCGATAAATATGAAACGCCTTCATACGACAACGTCCCATATGTCTTGTGGTTAGGATTTGGCGCTTTCACCGCCAAGGCCCGGGTTCAATTCCCGGTGTGGGAACACCTGTTTTAGATTCCTGGTCAGTTGAACATCGCAGCTTGTACAAAATTCTCAAAGACAATTTAAATAAAAGATATAAATTGGCCTCTCGTATTTGTTGCCTTATTACAAGAGAATATATAATACACGACGTGCAGTTCATGTCACAAGTATCGTATTATATGCCTTACTTGTGTTTTCCCGATAAATAGGAAACGCTTCATACGACAACGTCCCATATGTCTATTGGTTAGGATTTGGCGCTTTCACCGCCAAGGCCCGGGTTCAATTCCCGGTGTGGGAACACCAGTTTTAGATTCCTGGTCAGTTGAACATCGCAGCTTGTATAAAATGCTCATAGACAATTTAATTAAAAGATATAAATTGGCGTCTATATTTGTTGCCTTATTACAAGAGAATATATAATGCACGACGTGCAGTTCATGTCACAATTATCGTATTATATGCCTTACTTGTGTTTTTCCCGATAAATAGGAAACGCCTTCATACGACAACGTCCTATATGTCTTGTGGTTAGGATTTGGCGCTTTCACCGCCAAGGCCCGTTATCAATTTCCGGTGTGGGAACACCCGTTTTAGATTCCTGGTCAGTTGAACATCGCAGCTTGTTTAAAATGCTCATAGACAATTTAATTAAAAGATATAAATTGGCGTCTCGTATTTGTTGCCTTATTACAAGAGAATATATAATGCACGACGTGCAGTTCATGTCACAAGTATCCTGTTAAATGCCTTACTTGTGTTTTCCCGATAAATAGGAAAGGCCTTCGAATGTCAACGTCCCATATGATCTAGTGGTTAGGATTTGGCGCTTTCACCGCCAAGGCTCGGGATCAATTCCCGGTGTGGGAACACCCGTTTTAGATTCCTGGTCAGTTGAACATCGCAGCTTGTACAAAATTCTCAAAGACAATTTAAATAAAAGATATAAATTGGCCTCTCGTATTTGTTGCCTTATTACAAGAGAATATATAATACACAACTTGCAGTTCATGTCCCAAGCATCCGATTGTATGCCATACTTGTGTTTTCCCGATAAATAGGAAACGCCTTCAAATGTCAACGTCCCATATGCTCTAGTGGTTAGGATTTGGCGCTTTCACCGCCAAGGCTCGGGTTCAATTCCCGGTGTGGGAACACCCGTTTTAGATTCCTGGTCAGTTGAACATCGCAGCTTGTACAAAATTCTCAAAGACAATTTAATTAAAAGATATAAATTGGCCTCTCGTATTTGTTGCCTTGTTACAAGAGAATATATAATACACAACGTGCGGTTCATGTCACAAGCATCCGATTGTATGCCATACTTGTGATTTCCCGATAAATAGGAAACGCCTTCATACGACAACGTCCCATATGTCTTGTGGTTAGGATTTGGCGCTTTCACCGCCAAGGCCCGTGATCAATTTCCGGTGTGGGAACAGCCGTTTTAGATTCCTGGTCAGTTGAACATCGCAGCTTGTTTAAAATGCTCATAGACAATTTAATTAAAAGATATAAATTGGCGTCTCGTATTTGTTGCCTAATTACAAGAGAATATATAATGCACGACGTGCAGTTCATGTCACAAGTATCCTGTTAAATGCCTTACTTGTGTTTTCCCGATAAATAGGAAACGCCTTCAAATGTCAACGTCCCATATGCTCTAGTGGTTAGGATTTGGCGCTTTCACCGCCAAGGCTCGGGTTCAATTCCCGGTGTGGGAACACCCGTTTTAGATTCCTGGTCAGTTGAACATCGCAGCTTGTACAAAATTCTCAAAGACAATTTAATTAAAAGATATAAATTGGCCTCTCGTATTTGTTGCCTTGTTACAAGAGAATATATAATACACAACGTGCGGTTCATGTCACAAGCATCCGATTGTATGCCATACTTGTGATTTCCCGATAAATAGGAAATGCCTTCATACGACAACGTCCCATATGTCTTGTGGTTAGGATTTGGCGCTTTCACCGCCATGGCCCGGGTTAAATTTCCGGTGTGGGAACACCTGTTTTAGGTTCCTGGTCAGTTGAACATCGCAGCTTGTACAAAATTCTCAAAGACAATTTAAATAAAAGATATAAATTGGCCTCTCGTATTTGTTGCCTTATTACAAGAGAATATATAATACACGACGTGCAGTTCATGTCACAAGTATCGTATTATATGCCTTACTTGCGTTTTCCCGCTAAATAGGAAACGCCTTCATACGACAACGTCCCATTTGTCTAGTGGTTAGGATTTGGCGCTTTCACCGCCAAGGCCCGTGTTCAATTCCCGGTGTGGGAACACCCGTTTTAGATTCCTGGTCAGTTGAACATCGCAGCTTGTATAAAATGCTCATAGACAATTTAATTAAAAGATATAAATTGGCGTCTCGTATTTGTTGCCTTATTACAAGAGAATATATAATGCACGACGTGCAGTTCATGTCACAAGTATACTATTAAATGCCTTACTTGTGTTTTCCCGATAAATAGGAAACGCCTTCATATGTCAACGTCCCATATGCTCTAGTGGTTAGGATTTGGCGCTTTCACCGCCAAGGCTCGGGTTCAATTCCCGGTGTGGGAACACCGGTTTTAGATTCCTGGTCAGTTGAACATCGCAGCTTGTACAAAATTCTCAAAGACAATTTAAATAAAAGATATAAATTGGTCTCTCGTATTTGTTGCCTTATTACAAGAGAATATATAATACACGACGTGCAGTTCATGTCACAAGTATCGTATTATATGCCTTACTTGTGTTTTCCCGATAAATAGGAAACGCCTTCATACGACAACGTCCCATATGGTCTTGTGGTTAATATTTGGCGCTTTCACCGCCAAGGCCCGGGTTCAATTCCCGGTTTGGGAATACCTGTTTTAGATTCCTGGTCAGTTGAACATCGCAGCTTGTATAAAATTCTCAAAGACAATTTAATTAAAAGATATAAATTGGCCTCTCGTATTTGTTGCCTTATTACAAGAGAATATATAATACACCACTTGCAGTTCATGTCCCAAGCATCCGATTGTATGCCATACTTGTGTTTTCCCGATAAATAGGAAACGCTTTCAAATGATAACGTCCCATATGTTCTAGTGGTTAGGATTTGGCGCTTTCACCGCCATGGCCTGGGTTCAATTCCCGGTGTGGGAACACCTGTTTTAGATTCTTGGTCAGTTGAACATCGCAGCTTGTATAAAACGCTCATAGACAATTTAATTAAAATATATAAATTGGCCTCTCGTATTTGTTGCCTTATTACAAGAGAATATATAATACACGACGTGCAGTTCATGTCACAAACATCTGATTGTATGCCATACTTGTGTTTTCCCGATAAATAGGAAACGCCTTCATACGACATCGTCCCATATGGTCTAGTGGTTAGGCTTTGGCGTTTTCACCGCCAAGGCCCGGGTTCATTTTCCGGTGTGGTAACACCTGGTTTAGATTCCTGGTCAGTTGAACATCGCAGCTTGTATAAAATGCTCATAGACAATTTAATTAAAAGATATAAATTGGCGTCTCCTATTTGTTGCCTTATTACAAGAGAATATATAATACACGACGTGCAGTTCATGTCACAAACATCTGATTGTATGCCATACTTGTGTTTTCCCGATAAATAGGAAACGCCTTCATACGACAACGTCCCATATGCTATAGTGGTTAGGATTTGGCGTTTTCACCGCCAAGGCCCGGGTTCAATTCCCGGTGTGGGAATACCTGTTTTAGATTCCTGGTCAGTTGAACATCGCAGTTTGTACAAAATTCTCAAAGACAATTTAAATAAAAGATATAAATTGGTCTCTCGTATTTGTTGCCTTATTACCAGAGAATATATAATACACGACGTGCAGTTCATGTCACAAACATCCGATTGTATGCCATACTTGTGTTTTCCCGATAAATAGGAAACGCTTTCAAATGATAACGTCCCATATGTTCTAGTGGTTAGGTATTGGCGCTTTCACCGCCAAGGCCTGGGTTCAATTCCCGGTGTGGGAACACCTGTTTTAGATTCCTGGTCAGTTGAACATCGCAGCTTGTATAAAACGCTCATAGACAATTTAATTAAACTATATAAATTGGCCTCTCGTATTTGTTGCCTTATTACAAGAGAATATATAATACACGACGTGCAGTTCATGTCACAAACATCTGATTGTATGCCATACTTGTGTTTTCCCGATAAATAGGAAACGCCTTCATACGACAACGTCCCATATGCTCTAGTGGTTAGGATTTGGCGTTTTCACCGCCAAGGCCCGGGTTCAATTCCCGGTGTGGTAACACCTGTTTTATATTCCTGGTCAGTTGAACATCGCAGCTTGTATAAAATTCTCAAAGACAATTTAAATAAAAGATATAAATTGGCCTCTCGTATTTGTTGCCTTATTACAAGAGAATATATAATACACGACGTGCAGTTCATGTCACAAGCATCCGATTGTATGCCATACTTGTGTTTTCCCGATAAATAGGAAACGCCTTCATACGACAACGTCCCATATGTCCAGTGGTTAGGATTTGGCGCTTTCACCGCCAAGGCCCGGGTTCAATTCCCGGTGTGGGAACACCTGTTTTAGATTCCTGGTCAGTTGAACATCGCAGCTTGTATAAAATGAACATAGACAATTTAATTAAAAGATTTAAATTGGCCTCTTGTATTTGTTGCCTTATTACAAGAGAATATATAATACACGACGTGCAGTTCATGTCACAAGTATCCGATTATATGCCTTACTTGTGTTTTCCCGATAAATAGGAAACGCCTTCATACGACAACGTCCCATATGTCTAGTGGTTAGGATTTGGCGCTTTCACCGCCAAGGCCCGGGTTCAATTCCCGGTGTGGGAACACCTGTTTTAGATTCCTGGACAGTTGAACATCGCAGCTTGTATAAAATTCTCAAAGACAATTTAAATAAAAGATATAAATTGGCCTCTCGTATTTTTTGCCTTATTACAAGAGAATATATAATACACGACGTGCAGTTCATGTCACAAGTATTGTATTATATGCCTTACTTGTGTTTTCCTGATAAATAGGAAACGCCTTAATACGACAACGTCCCATATGTCTAGTGGTTAGGATTTGGCGCTTTCACCGCCAAGGCCCGTGTTCAATTCCCGGTGTGGGAACACCCGTTTTAGATTCCTGGTCAGTTGAACATCGCAGCTTGTATAAAATGCTCATGAACAATTTAATTAAAAGATATAAATTGGCGTCTCGTATTTGTTGCCTTATTACAAGAGAATATATAATTCACGACGTGCAGTTCATGTCACAAGTATCCTATTAAATGCCTTACTTGTGTTTTCCCGATAAATAGGAAACGCCTTCAAATGTCAACGTCCCATATGCTCTAGTGGTTAGGATTTGGCGCTTTCACCGCCAAGGCTCGGGTTCAATTCCCGGTGTGGGAACACCCGTTTTAGATTCCTGGTCAGTTGAACATCGCAGCTTGTACAAAATTCTCAAAGACAATTTAAATAAAAGATATAAATTGGCCTCTCGTATTTGTTGCCTTATTACAAGAGAATATATAATACACGACGTGCAGTTCATGTCACAAGTATCCTATTATATGCCTTACTTGTGTTTTCCCGATAAATAGGATACGCCTTCATACGACAACGTCCCATATGGTCTAGTGGTTAGGATTTGGCGCTTTCACCGCCAAGGCCTCGGTTCAATTCCCGGATTGGGAACATCTGTTTTAGCTTCCTGGTCAGTTGAACATCGCAGCTTGTACAAAATTCTCAAAGACAATTTAAATAAAAGATATAAATTGGCCTCTCGTATTTGTTGCCTTATTACAAGAGAATATATAATACACGACGTGCAGTTCATGTCACAAGTATTCTGTTATATGCCTTACTTGTGTTTTCCCGATAAATAGGAAACGCCTTTACAAGACCACGTCCCATATGGTCTATCAGTTAGGATTTGGCGCTTTCACCGCCAAGGCCCGGGTTCAATTCCTGGTGTGGGAACACCTGTTTTAGGTTCCTGGTCAGTTGAACATCGCAGCTTGTACAAAATTCTGAAAGACAATTTAAATAAAAGATATAAATTGGCCTCTCGTATTTGTTGCCTTATTACAAGAGAATATATAATACATGACGTGCAGTTCATGTCACAAGTATTCTGTTATATGCCTTACTTGTGTTTTCCCGATAAATAGGAAACGCCTTTATCGCGTCCCATATGGTCTAGTGGTTAGGATTTGGCGCTTTCACCGCCAAGGCCCGGGTTCAATTCCCGGTGTGGGAACACCTGTTTTAGATTCCTGGTCAGTTGAACATCGCAGTTTGTACAAAATTCTCAAAGACAATTTAAATAAAAGATATAAATTGGTCTCTCGTATTTGTTGCCTTATTACCAGAGAATATATAATACACGACGTGCAGTTCATGTCACAAACATCCGATTGTATGCCATACTTGTGTTTTCCCGATAAATAGGAAACGCATTCAAATGATAACGTCCCATATGTTCTAGTGGTTAGGTATTGGCGCTTTCACCGCCAAGGCCTGGGTTCAATTCCCGGTGTGGGAACACCTGTTTTAGATTCCTGGTCAGTTGAACATCGCAGCTTGTACAAAATTCTCAAAGACAATTTAAATAAAAGATATAAATTGGCCTCTCGTATTTGTTGCCTTATTACAAGAGAATATATAATACACGACGTGCAGTTCATGTCACAAGTATTCTGTTATATGCCTTACTTGTGTTTTCCCGATAAATAGGAAACGCCTTTATAAGACCACGTCCCATATGGTCTATCAGTTAGGATTTGGCGCTTTCACCGCCAAGGCCCGGGTTCAATTCCTGGTGTGGGAACACCTGTTTTAGGTTCCTGGTCAGTTGAACATCGCAGCTTGTACAAAATTCTGAAAGACAATTTAAATAAAAGATATAAATTGGCCTCTCGTATTTGTTGCCTTATTACAAGAGAATATATAATACATGACGTGCAGTTCATGTCACAAGTATTCTGTTATATGCCTTACTTGTGTTTTCCCGATAAATAGGAAACGCCTTTATAAGACCGCGTCCCATATGGTCTAGTGGTTAGGATTTGGCGCTTTCACCGCCAAGGCCCGGGTTCAATTCCCGGTGTGGGAACACCTGTTTTAGATTCCTGGTCAGTTGAACATCGCAGCTTGTATAAAACGCTCATAGACAATTTAATTAAACTATATAAATTGGCCTCTCGTATTTGTTGCCTTATTACAAGAGAATATATAATACACGACGTGCAGTTCATGTCACAAACATCTGATTGTATGCCATACTTGTGTTTTCCCGATAAATAGGAAACGCCTTCATACGACAACGTCCCATATGCTCTAGTGGTTAGGATTTGGCGTTTTCACCGCCAAGGCCCGGGTTCAATTCCCGGTGTGGTAACACCTGTTTTATATTCCTGGTCAGTTGAACATCGCAGCTTGTATAAAATTATCAAAGACAATTTAAATAAAAGATTTAAATTGGCCTCTCGTATTTGTTGCCTTATTACAAGAGAATATATAATACACGACGTGCAGTTCATGTCACAAGCATCCGATTGTATGCCATACTTGTGTTTTCCCGATAAATAGGAAACGCCTTCATACGACAACGTCCCATATGTCCAGTGGTTAGGATTTGGCGCTTTCACCGCCAAGGCCCGGGTTCAATTCCCGGTGTGGGAACACCTGTTTTAGATTCCTGGTCAGGTGAACATCGCAGCTTGTATAAAATGAACATAGACAATTTAATTAAAAGATTTAAATTGGCCTCTTGTATTTGTTGCCTTATTACAAGAGAATATATAATACACGACGTGCAGTTCATGTCACAAACATCTGATTGTATGCCATACTTGTGTTTTCCCGATAAATAGGAAACGCCTTCATACGACAACGTCCCATATGTCCAGTGGTTAGGATTTGGCGCTTTCACCGCCAAGGCCCGGGTTCAATTCCCGGTGTGGGAACACCTGTTTTAGATTCCTGGTCAGGTGAACATCGCAGCTTGTATAAAATGAACATAGACAATTTAATTAAAAGATTTAAATTGGCCTCTCGTATTTGTTGCCTTATTACAAGAGAATATATAATACACGACGTGCAGTTCATGTCACAAGTATCCTATTATATGCCTTACTTGTGTTTTCCCGATAAATAGGAAACGCCTTCATACGACAACGTCCCATATGTCTAGTGGTTAGGATTTGGCGCTTTCACCGCCAAGGCCCGGGTTCAATTCCCGGTGTGGGAACACCTGTTTTAGATTCCTGGACAGTTGAACATCGCAGCTTGTATAAAATTCTCAAAGACAATTTAAATAAAAGATATAAATTGGCCTCTCGTATTTTTTGCCTTATTACAAGAGAATATATAATACACGACGTGCAGTTCATGTCACAAGTATCGTATTATATGCCTTACTTGTGTTTTCCTGATAAATAGGAAACGCCTTAATACGACAACGTCCCATATGTCTAGTGGTTAGGATTTGGCGCTTTCACCGCCAAGGCCCGTGTTCAATTCCCGGTGTGGGAACACCCGTTTTAGATTCCTGGTCAGTTGAACATCGCAGCTTGTATAAAATGCTCATAGACAATTTAATTAAAAGATATAAATTGGCGTCTCGTATTTGTTGCCTTATTACAAGAGAATATATAATTCACGACGTGCAGTTCATGTCACAAGTATCCTATTAAATGCCTTACTTGTGTTTTCCCGATAAATAGGAAACGCCTTCAAATGTCAACGTCCCATATGCTCTAGTGGTTAGGATTTGGCGCTTTCACCGCCAAGGCTCGGGTTCAATTCCCGGTGTGGGAAGACCCGTTTTAGATTCCTGGTCAGTTGAACATCGCAGCTTGTACAAAATTCTCAAAGACAATTTAAATAAAAGATATAAATTGGCCTCTCGTATTTGTTGCCTTATTACAAGAGAATATATAATACACGACGTGCAGTTCATGTCACAAGTATCCTATTATATGCCTTACTTGTGTTTTCCCGATAAATAGGATACGCCTTCATACGACAACGTCCCATATGGTCTAGTGGTTAGGATTTGGCGCTTTCACCGCCAATGCCTCGGTTCAATTCCCGGATTGGGAACATCTGTTTTAGCTTCCTGGTCAGTTGAACATCGCAGCTTGTACAAAATTCTCAAAGACAATTTAAATAAAAGATATAAATTGGCCTCTCGTATTTGTTGCCTTATTACAAGAGAATATATAATACACGACGTGCAGTTCATGTCACAAGTATTCTGTTATATGCCTTACTTGTGTTTTCCCGATAAATAGGAAACGCCTTTATAAGACCACGTCCCATATGGTCTATCAGTTAGGATTTGGCGCTTTCACCGCCAAGGCCCGGGTTCAATTCCTGGTGTGGGAACACCTGTTTTAGGTTCCTGGTCAGTTGAACATCGCAGCTTGTACAAAATTCTGAAAGACAATTTAAATAAAAGATATAAATTGGCCTCTCGTATTTGTTGCCTTATTACAAGAGAATATATAATACATGACGTGCAGTTCATGTCACAAGTATTCTGTTATATGCCTTACTTGTGTTTTCCCGATAAATAGGAAACGCCTTTATAAGACCGCGTCCCATATGGTCTAGTGGTTAGGATTTGGCGCTTTCACCGCCAAGGCCTGGGTTCAATTCCCGGTGTGGGAACACCTGTTTTAGATTCCTGGTCAGTTGAACATCGCAGCTTGTATAAAATTCTCAAAGACAATTTAATTAAAAGATATAAATTGGCCTCTCGTATTTGTTGCCTTATTACAAAAGAATATATAATACACGACGTGCAATTCATGTCACAAGCATCCGATTGTATGCCATACTTGTGTTTTCCCGATAAATAGGAAACGCTTTCAAATGATAACGTCCCATATGTTCTAGTGGTTAGGATTTGGCGCTTTCACCGCCAAGGCCTGGGTTCAATTCCCGGTGTGGGAACACCTGTTTTAGATTCCTGGTCAGTTGAACATCGCAGCTTGTATAAAACGCTCATAAACAATTTAATTAAACTATATAAATTGACCTCTCGTATTTGTTGCCTGATTACAAGAGAATATATAATACACGACGTGCAGTTCATGTCACAAGCATCCGATTGTATGCCATACTTGTGTTTTCCCGATAAATATGAAACGCCTTCATACGACAACGTCCCATATGTCTTGTGGTTAGGATTTGGCGCTTTCACCGCCAAGGCCCGGGTTCAATTCCCGGTGTGGGAAGACCCGTTTTAGATTCCTGGTCAGTTGAACATCGCAGCTTGTACAAAATTCTCAAAGACAATTTAAATAAAAGATATAAATTGGCCTCTCGTATTTGTTGCCTTATTACAAGAGAATATATAATACACGACGTGCAGTACATGTCACAAGTATCCTATTATATGCCTTACTTGTGTTTTCCCGATAAATAGGATACGCCTTCATACGACAACGTCCCATATGGTCTAGTGGTTAGGATTTGGCGCTTTCACCGCCAAGGCCTCGGTTCAATTCCCGGATTGGGAACATCTGTTTTAGCTTCCTGGTCAGTTGAACATCGCAGCTTGTACAAAATTCTCAAAGACAATTTAAATAAAAGATATAAATTGGCCTCTCGTATTTGTTACCTTATTACAAGAGAATATATAATACACGACGTGCAGTTCATGTCACAAGTATTCTGTTATATGCCTTACTTGTGTTTTCCCGATAAATAGGAAACGCCTTTATAAGACCACGTCCCATATGGTCTATCAGTTAGGATTTGGCGCTTTCACCGCCAAGGCCCGGGTTCAATTCCTGGTGTGGGAACACCTGTTTTAGGTTCCTGGTCAGTTGAACATCGCAGCTTGTACAAAATTCTGAAAGACAATTTAAATAAAAGATATAAATTGGCCTCTCGTATTTGTTGCCTTATTACAAGAGAATATATAATACATGACATGCAGTTCATGTCACAAGTATTCTGTTATATGCCTTACTTGTGTTTTCCCGATAAATAGGAAACGCCTTTATAAGACCGCGTCCCATATGGTCTAGTGGTTAGGATTTGGCGCTTTCACCGCCAAGGCCTGGGTTCAATTCCCGGTGTGGGAACACCTGTTTTAGATTCCTGGTCAGTTGAACATCGCAGCTTGTATAAAATTCTCAAAGACAATTTAATTAAAAGATATAAATTGGCCTCTCGTATTTGTTGCCTTATTACAAAAGAATATATAATACACGACGTGCAGTTCATGTCACAAGCATCCGATTGTATGCCATACTTGTGTTTTCCCGATAAATAGGAAACGCTTTCACATGATAACGTCCCATATGTTCTAGTGGTTAGGATTTGGCGCTTTCACCGCCAAGGCCTGGGTTCAATTCCCGGTGTGGGAACACCTGTTTTAGATTCCTGGTCAGTTGAACACCGCAGCTTGTATAAAACGCTCATAAACAATTTAATTAAACTATATAAATTGGCCTCTCGTATTTGTTGCCTTATTACCAGAGAATATATAATACACGACGTGCAGTTCATGTCACAAGCATCCGATTGTATGCCATACTTGTGTTTTCCCGATAAATAGGAAACGCTTTCAAATGATATCGTCCCATATGTTCTAGTGGTTAGGATTTGGCGCTTTCAACGCCAAGGCCTGGGTTCAATTCCCGGTGTGGGAACACCTGTTTTAGATTCCTGGTCAGTTGAACATCGCAGCTTGTATAAAACGCTCATAGACAATTTAATTAAACTATATAAATTGGCCTCTCGTATTTGTTGCCTTATTACAAGAGAATATATAATACACGACGTGCAGTTCATGTCACAAACATCTGATTGTATGCCATACTTGTGTTTTCCCGATAAATAGGAAACGCCTTCATACGACAACGTCCCATATGCTCTAGTGGTTAGGATTTGGCGTTTTCACCGCCAAGGCCCGGGTTCAATTCCCGGTGTGGGAACACCTGTTTTAGATTCCTGGACAGTTGAACATCGCAGCTTGTATAAAATTCTCAAAGACAATTTAAATAAAAGATATAAATTGGCCTCTCGTATTTGTTGCCTTATTACAAGAGAATATATAATACACGACGTGCAGTTCATGCCACAAGCATCCGATTGTATGCCATACTTGTGTTTTCCCGATAAATAGGAAACGCCTTCATACGACAACGTCCCATATGTCTTGTGGTTAGGATTTGGCGCTTTCACCGCCAAGGCCCGGGTTCAATTCCCGGTGTGGGAACACCTGTTTTAGGTTCCTGGTCAGTTGAACATCGCAGCTTGTACAAAATTCTCAAAGACAATTTAAATAAAAGATATAAATTGGCCTCTCGTATTTGTTGCCTTATTACAAGAGAATATATAATACACGACGTGCAGTTCATGTCACAAGTATCGTATTATATGCCTTACTTGTGTTTTCCCGATAAATAGGAAACGCCTTCATACGACAACGTCCCATATGTCTAGTGGTTAGGATTTGGCGCTTTCACCGCCAAAGCCCGTGTTCAATTCCCGGTGTGGGAACACCCGTTTTAGATTCCTGGTCAGTTGAACATCGCAGCTTGTATAAAATGCTCATACACAATTTAATTAAAAGATATAAATTGGCGTCTCGTATTTGTTGCCTTATTACAAGAGAATATATAATACACGACGTGCAGTTCATGTCACAAGTATCCTATTATATATATGCCTTACTTGTGTTTTCCCGATAAATAGGAAACGCTTTCAAATGATAACGTCCCATATGTTCTAGTGGTTAGGATTTGGCGCTTTCACCGCCAAGGCCCGGGTTCAATTCCCGGTGTGGGAACACCTGTTTTAGATTCCTGGTCAGTTGAACATCGCAGCTTGTATAAAATTCTCAAAGACTATTTAATTAAAAGATATAAATTGGCCTCTCGTATTTGTTGCCTTATTACAAAAGAATATATAATACACGACGTGCAATTCATGTCACAAGCATCCGATTGTATGCCATACTTGTGTTTTCCCGATAAATAGGAAACGCTTTCAAATGATAACGTCCCATATGTTCTAGTGGTTAGGATTTGGCGCTTTCACCGCCAAGGCCTGGGTTCAATTCCCGGTGTGGGAACACCTGTTTTAGATTCCTGGTCAGTTGAACATCGCAGCTTGTATAAAACGCTCATAAACAATTTAATTAAACTATATAAATTGACCTCTCGTATTTGTTGCCTGATTACAAGAGAATATATAATACACGACGTGCAGTTCATGTCACAAGCATCCGATTGTATGCCATACTTGTGTTTTCCCGATAAATATGAAACGCCTTCATACGACAACGTCCCATATGTCTTGTGGTTAGGATTTGGCGCTTTCACCGCCAAGGCCCGGGTTCAATTCCCGGTGTGGGAACACCTGTTTTAGATTCCTGGTCAGTTGAACATCGCAGCTTGTACAAAATTCTCAAAGACAATTTAAATAAAAGATATAAATTGGCCTCTCGTATTTGTTGCCTCATTACAAGAGAATATATAATACACGACGTGCAGTTCATGTCACAAGTATCGTATTATATGCCTTACTTGTGTTTTCCCGATAAATAGGAAACGCTTCATACGACAACGTCCCATATGTCTTGTGGTTAGGATTTGGCGCTTTCACCGCCAAGGCCCGTGATCAATTTCCGGTGTGGGAACACCCGTTTTAGATTCCTGGTCAGTTGAACATCGCAGCTTGTTTAAAATGCTCATAGACAATTTAATTAAAAGATATAAATTGGCGTCTATATTTGTTGCCTTATTACAAGAGAATATATAATGCACGACGTGCAGTTCATGTCACAATTATCGTATTATATGCCTTACTTGTGTTTTCCCGATAAATAGGAAACGCCTTCATACGACAACGTCCCATATGTCTTGTGGTTAGGATTTGGCTCTTTCACCGCCAAGGCCCGTGATCAATTTCCGGTGTGGGAACACCCGTTTTAGATTCCTGGTCAGTTGAACATCGCAGCTTGTTTAAAATGCTCATAGACAATTTAATTAAAAGATATAAATTGGCGTCTCGTATTTGTTGCCTTATTACAAGAGAATATATAATACACAACTTGCAGTTCATGTCCCAAGCATCCGATTGTATGCCATACTTGTGTTTTCCCGATAAATAGGAAACGCCTTCAAATGTCAACGTCCCATATGCTCTAGTGGTTAGGATTTTGCGCTTTCACCGCCAAGGCTCGGGTTCAATTCCCGGTGTGGGAACACCTGTTTTAGATTCCTGGTCAGTTGAACATCGCAGCTTGTATAAAATTCTCAAAGACTATTTAATTAAAAGATATAAATTGGCCTCTCGTATTTGTTGCCTTATTACAAAAGAATATATAATACACGACGTGCAGTTCATGTCACAAGCATCCGATTGTATGCCATACTTGTGTTTTCCCGATAAATAGGAAACGCTTTCAAATGATAACGTCCCATATGTTCTAGTGGTTAGGATTTGGCGCTTTCACCGCCAAGGCCCGGGTTCAATTCCCGGTGTGGGAACACCTGTTTTAGATTCCTGGTCAGTTGAACATCGCAGCTTGTATAAAATTCTCAAAGACTATTTAATTAAAAGATATAAATTGGCCTCTCGTATTTGTTGCCTTATTACAAAAGTATATATAATACACGACGTGCAATTCATGTCACAAGCATCCGATTGTATGCCATACTTGTGTTTTCCCGATAAATAGGAAACGCTTTCAAATGATAACGTCCCATATGTTCTAGTGGTTAGGATTTGGCGCTTTCACCGCCAAGGCCTGGGTTCAATTCCCGGTGTGGGAACACCTGTTTTAGATTCCTGGTCAGTTGAACATCGCAGCTTGTATAAAACGCTCATAAACAATTTAATTAAACTATATAAATTGACCTCTCGTATTTGTTGCCTGATTACAAGAGAATATATAATACACGACGTGCAGTTCATGTCACAAGCATCCGATTGTATGCCATACTTGTGTTTTCCCGATAAATATGAAACGCCTTCATACGACAACGTCCCAT
Source organism: Saccoglossus kowalevskii (assembly GCF_978046115.1). Lineage (NCBI taxonomy): Eukaryota > Metazoa > Hemichordata > Enteropneusta > Harrimaniidae > Saccoglossus > Saccoglossus kowalevskii. The sequence continues at coordinate 15,442,896 of NC_140649.1, read as the reverse complement.
ATGTCTTGTGGTTAGGATTTGGCGCTTTCACCGCCAAGGCCCGGGTTCAATTCCCGGTGTGGGAACACCTGTTTTAGATTCCTGGTCAGTTGAACATCGCAGCTTGTACAAAATTCTCAAAGACAATTTAAATAAAAGATATAAATTGGCCTCTCGTATTTGTTGCCTCATTACAAGAGAATATATAATACACGACGTGCAGTTCATGTCACAAGTATCGTATTATATGCCTTACTTGTGTTTTCCCGATAAATAGGAAACGCTTCATACGACAACGTCCCATATGTCTATTGGTTAGGATTTGGCGCTTTCACCGCCAAGGCCCGGGTTCAATTCCCGGTGTGGGAACACCAGTTTTAGATTTCTGGTCAGTTGAACATCGCAGCTTGTATAAAATGCTCATAGACAATTTAATTAAAAGATATAAATTGGCGTCTATATTTGTTGCCTTATTACAAGAGAATATATAATGCACGACGTGCAGTTCATGTCACAATTATCGTATTATATGCCTTACTTGTGTTTTCCCGATAAATAGGAAACGCCTTCATACGACAACGTCCCATATGTCTTGTGGTTAGGATTTGGCGCTTTCACCGCCAAGGCCCGTGATCAATTTCCGGTGTGGGAACACCCGTTTTAGATTCCTGGTCAGTTGAACATCGCAGCTTGTTTAAAATGCTCATAGACAATTTAATTAAAAGATATAAATTGGCGTCTATATTTGTTGCTTTATTACAAGAGAATATATAATGCACGACGTGCAGTTCATGTCACAATTATCGTATTATATGCCTTACTTGTGTTTTCCCGATAAATAGGAAACGCCTTCATACGACAACGTCCCATATGTCTTGTGGTTAGGATTTGGCTCTTTCACCGCCAAGGCCCGTGATCAATTTCCGGTGTGGGAACACCCGTTTTAGATTCCTGGTCAGTTGAACATCGCAGCTTGTTTAAAATGCTCATAGACAATTTAATTAAAAGATATAAATTGGCGTCTCGTATTTGTTGCCTTATTACAAGAGAATATATAATACACAACTTGCAGTTCATGTCCCAAGCATCCGATTGTATGCCATACTTGTGTTTTCCCGATAAATAGGAAACGCCTTCAAATGTCAACGTCCCATATGCTCTAGTGGTTAGGATTTTGCGCTTTCACCGCCAAGGCTCGGGTTCAATTCCCGGTGTGGGAACACCCGTTTTAGATTCCTCGTCAGTTGAACATCGCAACTTGTACAAAATTCTCAAAGACTATTTAATTAAAAGATATAAATTGGCCTCTCGTATTTGTTGCCTTATTACAAAAGAATATATAATACACGACGTGCAATTCATGTCACAAGCATCCGATTGTATGCCATACTTGTGTTTTCCCGATAAATAGGAAACGCTTTCAAATGATAACGTCCCATATGTTCTAGTGGTTAGGATTTGGCGCTTTCACCGCCAAGGCCTGGGTTCAATTCCCGGTGTGGGAACACCTGTTTTAGATTCCTGGTCAGTTGAACATCGCAGCTTGTATAAAACGCTCATAAACAATTTAATTAAACTATATAAATTGACCTCTCCTATTTGTTGCCTGATTACAAGAGAATATATAATACACGACGTGCAGTTCATGTCACAAGCATCCGATTGTATGCCATACTTGTGTTTTCCCGATAAATATGAAACGCCTTCATACGACAACGTCCCATATGTCTTGTGGTTAGGATTTGGCGCTTTCACCGCCAAGGCCCGGGTTCAATTCCCGGTGTGGGAACACCTGTTTTAGATTCCTGGTCAGTTGAACATCGCAGCTTGTACAAAATTCTCAAAGACAATTTAAATAAAAGATATAAATTGGCCTCTCGTATTTGTTGCCTCATTACAAGAGAATATATAATACACGACGTGCAGTTCATGTCACAAGTATCGTATTATATGCCTTACTTGTGTTTTCCCGATAAATAGGAAACGCTTCATACGACAACGTCCCATATGTCTATTGGTTAGGATTTGGCGCTTTCACCGCCAAGGCCCGGGTTCAATTCCCGGTGTGGGAACACCAGTTTTAGATTTCTGGTCAGTTGAACATCGCAGCTTGTATAAAATGCTCATAGACAATTTAATTAAAAGATATAAATTGGCGTCTATATTTGTTGCCTTATTACAAGAGAATATATAATGCACGACGTGCAGTTCATGTCACAATTATCGTATTATATTCCTTACTTGTGTTTTCCCGATAAATAGGAAACGCCTTCATACGACAACGTCCCATATGTCTTGTGGTTAGGATTTGGCGCTTTCACCGCCAAGGCCCGTGATCAATTTCCGGTGTGGGAACACCCGTTTTAAATTCCTGGTCAGTTGAACATCGCAGCTTGTTTAAAATGCTCATAGACAATTTAATTAAAAGATATAAATTGGCCTCTCGTATTTGTTGCCTCATTACAAGAGAATATATAATACACGACGTGCAGTTCATGTCACAAGCATCCGATTGTATGCCATACTTGTGTTTTCCCGATAAATAGGAAACGCCTTCATACGACAACGTCCCATATGTCTTGTGGTTAGGATTTGGCGCTTTCACCGCCAAGGCCCGGGTTCAATTCCCGGTGTGGGAACACCTGTTTTAGGTTCCTGGTCAGTTGAACATCGCAGCTTGTACAAAATTCTCAAAGACAATTTAAATAAAAGATATAAATTGGCCTCTCGTATTTGTTGCCTTATTACAAGAGAATATATAATACACGACGTGCAGTTCATGTCACAAGTATCCTATTATATGCCTTACTTGTGTTTTCCCCATAAATAGGATACGCCTTCATACGACAACGTCCCATATGGTCTAGTGGTTAGGATTTGGCGCTTTCACCGCCAAGGCCCGGGTTCAATTCCCGGTGTGACAACACCTGTTTCAGATTCCTGGTCAGTTGAACATCGCAGTTTGTACAAAATTCTCAAAGACAATTTAAATAAAAGATATAAATTGGCCTCTCGTATTTGTTGCCTTATTACAAGAGAATATATAATACACGACGTGCAGTTCATGTCACAAGTATCATATTATATGCCTTACTTGTGTTTTCCCGATAAATAGGAAACGCCTTCATACGACAACGTCCCATATGTCTTGTGGTTAGGATTTGGCGCTTTCACCGCCAAGGCCCGGGTTCAATTCCCGGTGTGGGAACACCTGTTTTAGATTCCTGGACAGTTGAACATCGCAGCTTGTATAAAATGTTCATAGACAATTTAATTAAAAGATATAAATTGGCCTCTCGTATTTGTTGCCTTATTACGAGAGAATATATAATACACGACGTGCAGTTCATGTAACAAGCATCCGATTGTATGCCATACTTGTGTTTTCCCGATAAATAGGAAACGCGTTCAAATGACGACGTCCCATATGGTCTAGTGGTTAGGATTTGGCGCTTTCATCGCCAAGGCCCGGGTTCAATTCCCGGTGTGGAACATCTGTTTTAGATTCCTGGTCAGTTGAACATCGCAGCTTGTATAAAACGCTCAGAGACAATTTAATTAAAATATATAAATTGGCCTCTCGTATTTGTTGCCTTATTACAAGAGAATATATAATACACGACGTGCAGTTCATGTGACAAACATCTGATTGTATGCCATACTTGTGTTTTCCCGATAAATAGGAAACGCCTTCATACGACAACGTCCCATATGCTCTAGTGGTTAGGATTTGGCGTTTTCACCGCCAAGACCCGGGTTCAATTCCCGGTGTGGGAATACCTGTTTTAGATTCCTGGTCAATTGAACATCGCAGCTTGTATAACATTCTCAAAGACAATTTAATTAAAAGATATAAATTGGCCTCTCGTATTTGTTGCCTTATTACAAGAGAATATATAATACACGACGTGCAGTTCATGTCACAAGCATCCGATTGTATGCCATACTCGTGTTTTCCCGATAAATAGGAAACGCTTTCAAATGTCCACGTCCCATATGGTCTAGTGGTTAGGATTTTGTGCAGTTCATGACACAAGCATCCGATTGTGTGCCCTACTTGTGTTTTCCCCATAAATAGGAAACGCTTTCAAATGACGACGTCCCATATGGTCTAGTTGTTAGGATTTGGCGCTTTCACCGCCAAGGACCGGGTTCAATTCCCGGTGTGGGAACACCTGTTTTAGATTCCTAGTCAGTTGAACATCGCAGCTTGTATAAAATGCTCATAGACAATTTAATTAAAATATATATATTGGCCGCTCGTATTTGTTGCCTTATTACAAGAGAATATATAACACACGACGTGCAGTTCATGTCACAAGCATCCGATTGTATGCCATACTTGTTTTTTCCCGATAAATAGGAAACGCCTTCATACGAAAACGTCCCATATGGTCTAGTGGTTAGGATTTGGTGCTTTCACTGCCAATGCCTGGGTTCAATTTCCGGTGTGGGATGACCTGTTTTAGATTCCTGGTCAGTTGAACATCGCAGCTTGTATAAAATTCTCAAAGACAATTTAATTAAAAGATATAAATTGGCCTCTCGTATTTGTTGCCTTATTACAAGAGAATATATAATACACGACGTGCAGTTCATGTCACAGGCATCCGATTGTATGCCATACTTGTGTTTTCCCGATAAATAGGAAACACCTTCATACGACAACGTCCCATATGTCATGTGGTTAGGATTTGGCGCTTTCACCGCCAAGGCCCGGGTTCAATTCCCGGTGTGGGAACACCTGTTTTAGATTCCTGGTCAGTTGAACATCGCAGCTTGTACAAAATTGTCAAGGACAATTTAATTAAAAGATATAAATTGGCCTCTCGTATTTGTTGCCTTATTACAAGAGAATATATAATACACAACGTGTAGTTCATGTCACAAGCATCCGATTGTATGCCATTCTTGTGATTTCCCGATAAATAGGAAACGCCTTCATACGACAACGTCCCATATGTCTTGTGGTTAGGATTTGGCGCTTTCACCGCCAAGGCCCGGGTTCATTTCCCGGTGTGGGAACACCTGTTTTAGGTTCCTGGTCAGTTGAACATCGCAGTTTGTAAAAATTCTCAAAGACAATTTAAATAAAAGATATAAATTGGCCTCTCATATTTGTTGCCTTATTACAAGAGAATATATAATACACGACGTGCAGTTCATGTCACAAGTATCGTATTATATGCCTTACTTGTGTTTTCCCGATAAATAGGAAACGCCTTCTTACGACAACGTCCCTTATGGTCTAGTGGTTAGGATTTGGTGCTTTCACTGCCAAGGCCCGGGTTCAATTTCCGGTGTGGGATGACCTGTTTTAGATTCCTGGTCAGTTGAACATCGCAGCTTGTATAAAATTCTCAAAGACAATTTAATTAAAAGACATAAATTGGCCTCTCGTATTTGTTGCCTTATTACAAGAGAATATATAATACACGACGTGCAGTTCATGTCACAGGCATCCGATTGTATGCCATACTTGTGTTTTCCCGATGAATAGGAAACGCCTTCATACGACAACGTCCCATATGTCATGTGGTTAGGATTTGGCGCTTTCACCGCCAAGGCCCGGGTTCAATTCCCGGTGTGGGAACACCTGTTTTAGATTCCTAGTCAGTTGAACATCGCAGCTTGTATAAAATGCTCATAGACAATTTAATTAAAATATATATATTGGCCGCTCGTATTTGTTGCCTTATTACAAGAGAATATATAACACACGACGTGCAGTTCATGTCACAAGCATCCGATTGTATGCCATACTTGTTTTTTTCCCGATAAATAGGAAACGCCTTCATACGAAAACGTCCCATATGGTCTAGTGGTTAGGATTTGGTGCTTTCACTGCCAATGCCTGGGTTCAATTTCCGGTGTGGGATGACCTGTTTTAGATTCCTGGTCAGTTGAACATCGCAGCTTGTATAAAATTCTCAAAGACAATTTAATTAAAAGATATAAATTGGCCTCTCGTATTTGTTGCCTTATTACAAGAGAATATATAATACACGACGTGCAGTTCATGTCACAGGCATCCGATTGTATGCCATACTTGTGTTTTCCCGATAAATAGGAAACACCTTCATACGACAACGTCCCATATGTCATGTGGTTAGGATTTGGCGCTTTCACCGCCAAGGCCCGGGTTCAATTCCCGGTGAGGGAACACCTGTTTTAGATTCCTGGTCAGTTGAACATCGCAGCTTGTACAAAATTGTCAAGGACAATTTAATTAAAAGATATAAATTGGCCTCTCGTATTTGTTGCCTTATTACAAGAGAATATATAATACACAACGTGTAGTTCATGTCACAAGCATCCGATTGTATGCCATACTTGTGATTTCCCGATAAATAGGAAACGCCTTCATACGACAACGTCCCATATGTCTTGTGGTTAGGATTTGGCGCTTTCACCGCCAAGGCCCGGGTTCATTTCCCGGTGTGGGAACACCTGTTTTAGGTTCCTGGTCAGTTGAACATCGCAGTTTGTAAAAAATTCTCAAAGACAATTTAATTAAAAGATATAAATTGGCCTCTCATATTTGTTGCCTTATTACAAGAGAATATATAATACACGACGTGCAGTTCATGTCACAAGTATCGTATTACATGCCTTACTTGTGTTTTCCCGATAAATAGGAAACGCCTTCTTACGACAACGTCCCTTATGGTCTAGTGGTTAGGATTTGGCTCTTTCACCGCCAAGGCTCGGGTTCAATTCCCGGTGTGGGAACACCCGTTTTAGATTCCTGGTCAGTTGAACATCGCAGGTTGTACAAAATTCCCAAAGACAATTTAATTAAAAGATATAAATTGGCCTCTCGTATTTGTTACCTTATTACAAGAGAATATATAATACACAACGTGTAGTTCATGTCACAAGCATCCGATTGTATGCCATACTTGTGATTTCCCGATAAATAGGAAACGCCTTCATACGACAACGTCCCATATGTCTTGTGGTTAGGATTTGTCGCTTTCACCGCCAAGGCCCAGGTTCAATTCCCGGTGTGGGAACACCTGTTTTAGGTTCCTGGTCAGTTGAACATCGCAGTTTGTAAAAAATTCTCAAAGACAATTTAAATAAAAGATATAAATTGGCCTCTCATATTTGTTGCCTTATTACAAGAGAATATATAATACACGACGTGCAGTTCATGTCACAAGTATCGTATTATATGCCTTACTTGTGTTTTCCCGATAAATAGGAAACGCCTTCATACGACAACGTCCCATATGTCTAGTGGTTAGGATTTGGCGCTTTCACCGCCAAGGCCCGTGTTCAATTCCCGGTGTGGGAACACTCGTTTTAGATTCCTGGTCAGTTGAACATCGCAGCTTGTATAAAATGCTCATAGACAATTTAATTAAAAGATATAAATTGGCGTCTCGTATTTGTTGCCTTATTACAAGAGAATATATAATGCACGACGTGAAGTTCATGTCACAAGTATCCTATTAAATGCCTTACTTGTGTTTTCCCGATAAATAGGAAACGCCTTCATACGACAACGTCCCATAAAGTCTTGTGGTTAATATTTGGCGCTTTCACCGTCAAGGCCCGCGTTCAATTCCCGGTGTGGGAATACCTGTTTTAGATTCCTGGTCAGTTGAACATCGCAGCTTGTATAAAATTCTCAAAGACAATTTAATTAAAAGATATAAATTGTCCTCTCGTATTTGTTTCCTTATTACAAGAGAATATATAATACCCGACTTGCAGTTCATGTCACAAGCATCCGATTGTATGCCATACTTGTGTTTTCCCGATAAATAGGAAACGCCTTCAAATGTCAACGTCCCATATGCTCTAGTGGTTAGGATTTGGCGCTTTCACCGCCAAGGCTCGGGTTCAATTCCCGGTGTGGGAACACCCGTTTTAGATTCCTGGTCAGTTGAACATCGCAGCTTGTACAACATTCTCAAAGACAATTTAAATAAAAGATATAAATTGGCCTCTCGTATTTGTTGCCTTATTACAAGAGAATATATAATACACGACGTGCAGTTCATGTCACAAGTATCCTATTATATGCCTTACTTGTGTTTTCCCAATAAATAGGATACGCCTTCATACGACAACGTCCCATATGGTCTTGTGGTTAGGATTTGGCGCTTTCACCGCCAAGGCCCCGGTTCAATTCCCGGATTGGGAACATCCGTTTTAGATTCCTGGTCAGTTGAACATCGCAGCTTGTATAAAATGCTCATAGACAATTTAATTAAAATATATATATTGGCCGCTCGTATTTGTTGCCTTATTACAAGAGAATATATAACACACGACGTGCAGTTCATGTCACAAGCATCCGATTGTATGCCATACTTGTTTTTTCCCGATAAATAGGAAACGCCTTCATACGAATACGTCCCATATGGTCTAGTGGTTAGGATTTGGTGCTTTCACTGCCAATGCCTGGGTTCAATTTCCGGTGTGGGATGACCTGTTTTAGATTCCTGGTCAGTTGAACATCGCAGCTTGTATAAAATTCTCAAAGACAATTTAATTAAAAGATATAAATTGGCCTCTCGTATTTGTTGCCTTATTACAAGAGAATATATAATACACGACGTGCAGTTCATGTCACAGGCATCCGATTGTATGCCATACTTGTGTTTTCCCGATAAATAGGAAACACCTTCATACGACAACGTCCCATATGTCATGTGGTTAGGATTTGGCGCTTTCACCGCCAAGGCCCGGGTTCAATTCCCGGTGTGGGAACACCTGTTTTAGATTCCTGGTCAGTTGAACATCGCAGGTTGTACAAAATTCTCAAAGACAATTTAATTAAAAGATATAAATTGGCCTCTCGTATTTGTTACCTTATTACAAGAGAATATATAATACACAACGTGTAGTTCATGTCACAAGCATCCGATTGTATGCCATACTTGTGATTTCCCGATAAATAGGAAACGCCTTCATACGACAACGTCCCATATGTCTTGTGGTTAGGATTTGTCGCTTTCACCGCCAAGGCCCAGGTTCAATTCCCGGTGTGGGAACACCTGTTTTAGGTTCCTGGTCAGTTGAACATCGCAGTTTGTAAAAAATTCTCAAAGACAATTTAAATAAAAGATATAAATTGGCCTCTCATATTTGTTGCCTTATTACAAGAGAATATATAATACACGACGTGCAGTTCATGTCACAAGTATCGTATTATATGCCTTACTTGTGTTTTCCCGATAAATAGGAAACGCCTTCATACGACAACGTCCCATATGTCTAGTGGTTAGGATTTGGCGCTTTCACCGCCAAGGCCCGTGTTCAATTCCCGGTGTGGGAACACTCGTTTTAGATTCCTGGTCAGTTGAACATCGCAGCTTGTATAAAATGCTCATAGACAATTTAATTAAAAGATATAAATTGGCGTCTCGTATTTGTTGCCTTATTACAAGAGAATATATAATGCACGACGTGCAGTTCATGTCACAAGTATCCTATTAAATGCCTTACTTGTGTTTTCCCGATAAATAGGAAACGCCTTCATACGACAACGTCCCATAAAGTCTTGTGGTTAATATTTGGCGCTTTCACCGTCAAGGCCCGCGTTCAATTCCCGGTGTGGGAATACCTGTTTTAGATTCCTGGTCAGTTGAACATCGCAGCTTGTATAAAATTCTCAAAGACAATTTAATTAAAAGATATAAATTGTCCTCTCGTATTTGTTTCCTTATTACAAGAGAATATATAATACCCGACTTGCAGTTCATGTCACAAGCATCCGATTGTATGCCATACTTGTGTTTTCCCGATAAATAGGAAACGCCTTCAAATGTCAACGTCCCATATGCTCTAGTGGTTAGGATTTGGCGCTTTCACCGCCAAGGCTCGGGTTCAATTCCCGGTGTGGGAACACCCGTTTTAGATTCCTGGTCAGTTGAACATCGCAGCTTGTACAACATTCTCAAAGACAATTTAAATAAAAGATATAAATTGGCCTCTCGTATTTGTTGCCTTATTACAAGAGAATATATAATACACGACGTGCAGTTCATGTCACAAGTATCCTATTATATGCCTTACTTGTGTTTTCCCGATAAATAGGATACGCCTTCATACGACAACGTCCCATATGGTCTTGTGGTTAGGATTTGGCGCTTTCACCGCCAAGGCCCCGGTTCAATTCCCGGATTGGGAACATCTGTTTTAGATTCCTGGTCAGTTGAACATCGCAGCTTGTATAAAATTCTCAAAGACAATTTAATTAAAATATATAAATTGGCCTCTCGTATTTGTTGCCTTATTACAAGAGAATATATAATACACGACGTGCAGTTTATGTCACAAGCATCCGATTGTATGCCATACATGTGTTTTCCCGATAAATAGGAAACGCTTTCAAATGATAACGTCCCATATGTTCTAGTGGTTAGGAATTGGCGCTTTCACCGCCAAGGCCCGGGTTCAATTCCTGGCGTGGGAACACATCTGTTTTAGATTCCTGGTCAGTTGAACATCGCAGCTTGTATAAAACGCTCATAGACAATTTAATTAAAAGATATAAATTGGCCTCTCGTATTTGTTGCCTTATTACAAGAGAATATATAATACACGACGTGCAGTTCATGTCACAAACATCTGATTGTATGCCATACTTGTGTTTTCCCGATAAATAGGAAACGCCTTCATACGACAACGTACCATATGGTCTAGTGGTTTGGATTTGGCGCTTTCACCGCCAAGGCCCCGGTTCAATTCCCGGATTGGGAACTTCTGTTTTAGATTCCTGGTCAGTTGAACATCGCAGTTTGTAAAAAATTCTCAAAGACAATTTAAATAAAAGATATAAATTAGCCTCTCATATTTGTTGCCTTATTACAAGAGAATATATAATACACGACGTGCAGTTCATGTCACAAGTATCGTATTATATGCCTTACTTGTGTTTTCCCGATAAATAGGAAACGCCTTCTTACGACAACGTCCCTTATGGTCTAGTGGTTAGGATTTGGTGCTTTCACTGCCAAGGCCCGGGTTCAATTTCCGGTGTGGGATGACCTGTTTTAGATTCCTGGTCAGTTGAACATCGCAGCTTGTATAAAATTCTCAAAGACAATTTAATTAAAAGATATAAATTGGCCTCTCGTATTTGTTGTCTTATTACAAGAGAATATATAACACACGACGTGCAGTTCATGTCACAAGAATCCGATTGTATGCCATACATGTGTTTTCCCGATAAATAGGAAACGCTTTCAAATGATAACGTCCCATATGTTCTAGTGGTTAGGAATTGGCGCTTTCACCGCCAAGGCCCGGGTTCAATTCCTGGTGTGGGAACACATCTGTTTTAGATTCCTGGTCAGTTGAACATCGCAGCTTGTATAAAACGCTCATAGACAATTTAATTAAAAGATATAAATTGGCCTCTCGTATTTGTTGCCTTATTACAAGAGAATATATAATACACGACGTGCAGTTCATGTCACAGGCATCCGATTGTATGCCATACTTGTGTTTTCCCGATAAATAGGAAATACCTTCATACGACAACGTCCCATATGTCATGTGGTTAGGATTTGGCGCTTTCACCGCCAAGGCCCGGGTTCAATTCCCGGTGTGGGAACACCTGTTTTAGATTCCTGGTCAGTTGAACATCGCAGCTTGTACAAAATTCTCAAGGACAATTTAATTAAAAGATATAAATTGGCCTCTCGTATTTGTTGCCTTATTACAAGAGAATATATAATACACGACGTGCAGTTCATGTCACAGGCATCCGATTGTATGCCATACTTGTGTTTTCCCGATAAATAGGAAACGCCTTCATACGACAACGTCCCATATGTCATGTGGTTAGGATTTGGCGCTTTCACCGCCAAGGCCCGGGTTCAATTCCCGGTGTGGGAACACCTGTTTTAGATTCCTGGTCAGTTGAACATCGCAGCTTGTATAAAATTCTCAAAGACAATTTAATTAAAAGATATAAATTGGCCTCTCGTATTTGTTGCCTTATTACAAGAGAATATATAATACACGACTTGCAGTTCATGTCCCAAGAATCCGATTGTATGCCATACTTCTGTTTTCCCGATAAATAGGAAACGCCTTCAAATGTCAACGTCCCATATGCTCTAGTGGTTAGGATTTTGCGCTTTCACCGCCAAGGCTCGGGTTCAATTCCCGGTGTGAGAACACCCGTTTTAGATTCCTGGTCAGTTGAACATCGCAGGTTGTACAAAATTCTCAAAGACAATTTAAATAAAAGATATAAATTGGCCTCTCATATTTGTTGCCTTATTACAAGAGAATATATAATACACGACGTGCAGATCATGTCACAAGTATCGTATTATATGCCTTACTTGTGTTTTCCCGATAAATAGGAAACGCCTTCATACGACAACGTCCCATATGTCATGTGGTTAGGATTTGGCGCTTTCACCGCCAAGGCCCGTGTTCAATTCCCGGTGTGGGAACACTCGTTTTAGATTCCTGGTCAGTTGAACATCGCAGCTTGTATAAAATGCTCATAGACAATTTAATTAAAAGATATAAATTGGCGTCTCGTATTTGTTGCCTTATTACAAGAGAATATATAATGCACGACGTGCAGTTCATGTCACAAGTATCCTATTAAATGCCTTACTTGTATTTTCCCGATAAATAGGAAACGCCTTCATACGACAACGTCCCATAAAGTCTTGTGGTTACTATTTGGCGCTTTCACCGTCAAGGCCCGCGTTCAATTCCCGGTGTGGGAATACCTGTTTTAGATTCCTGGTCAGTTGAACATCGCAGCTTTTATAAAATTCTCAAAGACAATTTAATTAAAAGATATAAATTGGCCTCTCGTATTTGTTTCCTTATTACAAGAGAATATATAATACCCGACTTGCAGTTCATGTCACAAGCATCCGATTGTATGCCATACTTGTGTTTTCCCGATAAATAGGAAACGCCTTCAAATGTCAACTTCCCATATGCTCTAGTGGTTAGGATTTGGCGCTTTCACCGCCAAGGCTCGGGTTCAATTCCCGGTGTGGGAACACCCGTTTTAGATTCCTGGTCAGTTGAACATCGCAGCTTGTACAACATTCTCAAAGACAATTTAAATAAAAGATATAAATTGGCCTCTCGTATTTGTTGCCTTATTACAAGAGAATATATAATACACGACGTGCAGTTCATGTCACAAGTATCCTATTATATGCCTTACTTGTGTTTTCCCGATAAATAGGATACGCCTTCATACGACAACGTCCCATATGGTCTTGTGGTTAGGATTTGGCGCTTTCACCGCCAAGGCCCCGGTTCAATTCCCGGATTGGGAACATCTGTTTTAGATTCCTGGTCAGTTGAACATCGCAGCTTGTATAAAATTCTCAAAGACAATTTAATTAAAAGATATAAATTGGCCTCTCGTATTTGTTGTCTTATTACAAGAGAATATATAACACACGACGTGCAGTTCATGTCACAAGAATCCGATTGTATGCCATACATGTGTTTTCCCGATAAATAGGAAACGCTTTCAAATGATAACGTCCCATATGTTCTAGTGGTTAGGAATTGGCGCTTTCACCGCCAAGGCCCGGGTTCAATTCCTGGTGTGGGAACACATCTGTTTTAGATTCCTGGTCAGTTGAACATCGCAGCTTGTATAAAACGCTCATAGACAATTTAATTAAAAGATATAAATTGGCCTCTCGTATTTGTTGCCTTATTACAAGAGAATATATAATACACGACGTGCAGTTCATGTCACAGGCATCCGATTGTATGCCATACTTGTGTTTTCCCGATAAATAGGAAATACCTTCATACGACAACGTCCCATATGTCATGTGGTTAGGATTTGGCGCTTTCACCGCCAAGGCCCGGGTTCAATTCCCGGTGTGGGAACACCTGTTTTAGATTCCTGGTCAGTTGAACATCGCAGCTTGTACAAAATTCTCAAGGACAATTTAATTAAAAGATATAAATTGGCCTCTCGTATTTGTTGCCTTATTACAAGAGAATATATAATACACGACGTGCAGTTCATGTCACAGGCATCCGATTGTATGCCATACTTGTGTTTTCCCGATAAATAGGAAACGCCTTCATACGACAACGTCCCATATGTCATGTGGTTAGGATTTGGCGCTTTCACCGCCAAGGCCCGGGTTCAATTCCCGGTGTGGGAACACCTGTTTTAGATTCCTGGTCAGTTGAACATCGCAGCTTGTATAAAATTCTCAAAGACAATTTAATTAAAAGATATAAATTGGCCTCTCGTATTTGTTGCCTTATTACAAGAGAATATATAATACACGACTTGCAGTTCATGTCCCAAGAATCCGATTGTATGCCATACTTCTGTTTTCCCGATAAATAGGAAACGCCTTCAAATGTCAACGTCCCATATGCTCTAGTGGTTAGGATTTTGCGCTTTCACCGCCAAGGCTCGGGTTCAATTCCCGGTGTGAGAACACCCGTTTTAGATTCCTGGTCAGTTGAACATCGCAGGTTGTACAAAATTCTCAAAGACAATTTAAATAAAAGATATAAATTGGCCTCTCATATTTGTTGCCTTATTACAAGAGAATATATAATACACGACGTGCAGATCATGTCACAAGTATCGTATTATATGCCTTACTTGTGTTTTCCCGATAAATAGGAAACGCCTTCATACGACAACGTCCCATATGTCATGTGGTTAGGATTTGGCGCTTTCACCGCCAAGGCCCGTGTTCAATTCCCGGTGTGGGAACACTCGTTTTAGATTCCTGGTCAGTTGAACATCGCAGCTTGTATAAAATGCTCATAGACAATTTAATTAAAAGATATAAATTGGCGTCTCGTATTTGTTGCCTTATTACAAGAGAATATATAATGCACGACGTGCAGTTCATGTCACAAGTATCCTATTAAATGCCTTACTTGTATTTTCCCGATAAATAGGAAACGCCTTCATACGACAACGTCCCATAAAGTCTTGTGGTTACTATTTGGCGCTTTCACCGTCAAGGCCCGCGTTCAATTCCCGGTGTGGGAATACCTGTTTTAGATTCCTGGTCAGTTGAACATCGCAGCTTGTATAAAATTCTCAAAGACAATTTAATTAAAAGATATAAATTGGCCTCTCGTATTTGTTTCCTTATTACAAGAGAATATATAATACCCGACTTGCAGTTCATGTCACAAGCATCCGATTGTATGCCATACTTGTGTTTTCCCGATAAATAGGAAACGCCTTCAAATGTCAACTTCCCATATGCTCTAGTGGTTAGGATTTGGCGCTTTCACCGCCAAGGCTCGGGTTCAATTCCCGGTGTGGGAACACCCGTTTTAGATTCCTGGTCAGTTGAACATCGCAGCTTGTACAACATTCTCAAAGACAATTTAAATAAAAGATATAAATTGGCCTCTCGTATTTGTTGCCTTATTACAAGAGAATATATAATACACGACGTGCAGTTCATGTCACAAGTATCCTATTATATGCCTTACTTGTGTTTTCCCGAAAAATAGGATACGCCTTCATACGACAACGTCCCATATGGTCTTGTGGTTAGGATTTGGCGCTTTCACCGCCAAGGCCCCGGTTCAATTCCCGGATTGGGAACATCTGTTTTAGATTCCTGGTCAGTTGAACATCGCAGCTTGTATAAAATTCTCAAAGACAATTTAATTAAAATATATAAATTGGCCTCTCGTATTTGTTGCCTTATTACAAGAGAATATATAATACACGACGTGCAGTTCATGTCACAAGCATCCGATTGTATGCCATACATGTGTTTTCCCGATAAATAGGAAACGCTTTCAAATGATAACGTCCCATATGTTCTAGTGGTTAGGAATTGGCGCTTTCGCCGCCAAAGCCCGGGTTCAATTCCTGGCGTGGGAACACATCTGTTTTAGATTCCTGGTCAGTTGAACATCGCAGCTTGTATAAAACGCTCATAGACAATTTAATTAAAAGATATAAATTGGCCTCTCGTATTTGTTGCCTTATTAAAAGAGAATATATAATACACGACGTGCAGTTCATGTCACAAACATCTGATTGTATGCCATACTTGTGTTTTCCCGATAAATAGGAAACGCCTTCATACGACAACGTCCCATATGGTCTAGTGGTTTGGATTTGGCGCTTTCACCGCCAAGGCCCCGGTTCAATTCCCGGATTGGGAACATCTGTTTTAGATTCCTGGTCAGTTGAACATCGCAGCTTGTATAAAATTCTCAAAGACAATTTAATTAAAAGATATAAATTGGCCTCTCGTATTTGTTGTCTTATTACAAGAGAATATATAACACACGACGTGCAGTTCATGTCACAAGAATCCGATTGTATGCCATACATGTGTTTTCCCGATAAATAGGAAACGCTTTCAAATGATAACGTCCCTTATGGTCTAGTGGTTAGGATTTGGTGCTTTCACTGCCAAGGCCCGGGTTCAATTTCCCGTGTGGGATGACCTGTTTTAGATTCCTGGTCTGTTGAACATCGCAGCTTGTATAAAATTCTCAAAGACAATTTAATTAAAAGATATAAATTGGCCTCTCGTATTTGTTGTCTTATTACAAGAGAATATATAACACACGACGTGCAGTTCATGTCACAAGAATCCGATTGTATGCCATACATGTGTTTTCCCGATAAATAGGAAACGCTTTCAAATGATAACGTCCCATATGTTCTAGTGGTTAGGAATTGGCGCTTTCACCGCCAAGGCCCGGGTTCAATTCCTGGTGTGGGAACACATCTATTTTAGATTCCTGGTCAGTTGAACATCGCAGCTTGTATAAAACGCTCATAGACAATTTAATTAAAAGATATAAATTGGCCTCTCGTATTTGTTGCCTTATTACAAGAGAATATATAATACACGACGTGCAGTTCATGTCACAGGCATCCGATTGTATGCCATACTTGTGTTTTCCCGATAAATAGGAAATACCTTCATACGACAACGTCCCATATGTCATGTGGTTAGGATTTGGCGCTTTCACCGCCAAGGCCCGGGTTCAATTCCCGGTGTGGGAACACCTGTTTTAGATTCCTGGTCAGTTGAACATCGCAGCTTGTACAAAATTCTCAAGGACAATTTAATTAAAAGATATAAATTGGCCTCTCGTATTTGTTGCCTTATTACAAGAGAATATATAATACACGACGTGCAGTTCATGTCACAGGCATCCGATTGTATGCCATACTTGTGTTTTCCCGATAAATAGGAAACGCCTTCATACGACAACGTCCCATATGTCATGTGGTTAGGATTTGGCGCTTTCACCGCCAAGGCCCGGGTTCAATTCCCGGTGTGGGAACACCTGTTTTAGATTCCTGGTCAGTTGAACATCGCAGCTTGTATAAAATTCTCAAAGACAATTTAATTAAAAGATATAAATTGGCCTCTCGTATTTGTTGCCTTATTACAAGAGTATATATAATACACGACTTGCAGTTCATGTCCCAAGAATCCGATTGTATGCCATACTTCTGTTTTCCCGATAAATAGGAAACGCCTTCAAATGTCAACGTCCCATATGCTCTAGTGGTTAGGATTTTGCGCTTTCACCGCCAAGGCTCGGGTTCAATTCCCGGTGTGAGAACACCCGTTTTAGATTCCTGGTCAGTTGAACATCGCAGGTTGTACAAAATTCTCAAAGACAATTTAAATAAAAGATATAAATTGGCCTCTCATATTTGTTGCCTTATTACAAGAGAATATATAATACACGACGTGCAGATCATGTCACAAGTATCGTATTATATGCCTTACTTGTGTTTTCCCGATAAATAGGAAACGCCTTCATACGACAACGTCCCATATGTCATGTGGTTAGGATTTGGCGCTTTCACCGCCAAGGCCCGTGTTCAATTCCCGGTGTGGGAACACTCGTTTTAGATTCCTGGTCAGTTGAACATCGCAGCTTGTATAAAATGCTCATAGACAATTTAATTAAAAGATATAAATTGGCGTCTCGTATTTGTTGCCTTATTACAAGAGAATATATAATGCACGACGTGCAGTTCATGTCACAAGTATCCTATTAAATGCCTTACTTGTATTTTCCCGATAAATAGGAAACGCCTTCATACGACAACGTCCCATAAAGTCTTGTGGTTACTATTTGGCGCTTTCACCGTCAAGGCCCGCGTTCAATTCCCGGTGTGGGAATACCTGTTTTAGATTCCTGGTCAGTTGAACATCGCAGCTTGTATAAAATTCTCAAAGACAATTTAATTAAAAGATATAAATTGGCCTCTCGTATTTGTTTCCTTATTACAAGAGAATATATAATACCCGACTTGCAGTTCATGTCACAAGCATCCGATTGTATGCCATACTTGTGTTTTCCCGATAAATAGGAAACGCCTTCAAATGTCAACTTCCCATATGCTCTAGTGGTTAGGATTTGGCGCTTTCACCGCCAAGGCTCGGGTTCAATTCCCGGTGTGGGAACACCCGTTTTAGATTCCTGGTCAGTTGAACATCGCAGCTTGTACAACATTCTCAAAGACAATTTAAATAAAAGATATAAATTGGCCTCTCGTATTTGTTGCCTTATTACAAGAGAATATATAATACACGACGTGCAGTTCATGTCACAAGTATCCTATTATATGCCTTACTTGTGTTTTCCCGATAAATAGGATACGCCTTCATACGACAACGTCCCATATGGTCTTGTGGTTAGGATTTGGCGCTTTCACCGCCAAGGCCCCGGTTCAATTCCCGGATTGGGAACATCTGTTTTAGATTCCTGGTCAGTTGAACATCGCAGCTTGTATAAAATTCTCAAAGACAATTTAATTAAAATATATAAATTGGCCTCTCGTATTTGTTGCCTTATTACAAGAGAATATATAATACACGACGTGCAGTTCATGTCACAAGCATCCGATTGTATGCCATACATGTGTTTTCCCGATAAATAGGAAACGCTTTCAAATGATAACGTCCCATATGTTCTAGTGGTTAGGAATTGGCGCTTTCACCGCCAAAGCCCGGGTTCAATTCCTGGCGTGGGAACACATCTGTTTTAGATTCCTGGTCAGTTGAACATCGCAGCTTGTATAAAACGCTCATAGACAATTTAATTAAAAGATATAAATTGGCCTCTCGTATTTGTTGCCTTATTAAAAGAGAATATATAATACACGACGTGCAGTTCATGTCACAAACATCTGATTGTATGCCATACTTGTGTTTTCCCGATAAATAGGAAACGCCTTCATACGACAACGTCCCATATGGTCTAGTGGTTTGGATTTGGCGCTTTCACCGCCAAGGCCCCGGTTCAATTCCCGGATTGGGAACATCTGTTTTAGATTCCTGGTCAGTTGAACATCGCAGCTTGTATAAAATTCTCAAAGACAATTTAATTAAAAGATATAAATTGGCCTCTCGTATTTGTTGTCTTATTACAAGAGAATATATAACACACGACGTGCAGTTCATGTCACAAGAATCCGATTGTATGCCATACATGTGTTTTCCCGATAAATAGGAAACGCTTTCAAATGATAACGTCCCTTATGGTCTAGTGGTTAGGATTTGGTGCTTTCACTGCCAAGGCCCGGGTTCAATTTCCCGTGTGGGATGACCTGTTTTAGATTCCTGGTCTGTTGAACATCGCAGCTTGTATAAAATTCTCAAAGACAATTTAATTAAAAGATATAAATTGGCCTCTCGTATTTGTTGCCTTATTACAAGAGAATATATAATACACGACGTGCAGTTCATGTCACAGGCATCCGATTGTATGCCATACTTGTGTTTTCCCGATGAATAGGAAACGCCTTCATACGACAACGTCCCATATGTCATGTGGTTAGGATTTGGCGCTTTCACCGCCAAGGCCCGGGTTCAATTCCCGGTGTGGGAACACCTGTTTTAGATTCCTGGTCAGTTGAACATCGCAGCTTGTATAAAATTCTCAAAGACAATTTAATTAAAAGATATAAATTGGCCTCTCGTATTTGTTGCCTTATTACAAGAGAATATATAATACACGACTTGCAGTTCATGTCCCAAGAATCCGATTGTATGCCATACTTCTGTTTTCCCGATAAATAGGAAACGCCTTCAAATGTCAACGTCCCATATGCTCTAGTGGTTAGGATTTTGCGCTTTCACCGCCAAGGCTCGGGTTCAATTCCCGGTGTGGGAACACCCGTTTTAGATTCCTGGTCAGTTGAACATCGCAGGTTGTACAAAATTCTCAAAGACAATTTAATTAAAAGATATAAATTGGCCTCTCGTATTTGTTACCTTATTACAAGAGAATATATAATACACAACGTGTAGTTCATGTCACAAGCATCCGATTGTATGCCATACTTGTGATTTCCCGATAAATAGGAAACGCCTTCATACGACAACGTCCCATATGTCTTGTGGTTAGGATTTGGCGCTTTCACCGCCAAGGCCCAGGTTCAATTCCCGGTGTGGGAACACCTGTTTTAGGTTCCTGGTCAGTTGAACATCGCAGTTTGTAAAAAATTCTCAAAGACAATTTAAATAAAAGATATAAATTGGCCTCTCATATTTGTTGCCTTATTACAAGAGAATATATAATACACGACGTGCAGTTCATGTCACAAGTATCGTATTATATGCCTTACTTGTGTTTTCCCGATAAATAGGAAACGCCTTCATACGACAACGTCCCATATGTCTAGTGGTTAGGATTTGGCGCTTTCACCGCCAAGGCCCGTGTTCAATTCCCGGTGTGGGAACACTCGTTTTAGATTCCTGGTCAGTTGAACATCGCAGCTTGTATAAAATGCTCATAGACAATTTAATTAAAAGATATAAATTGGCGTATCGTATTTGTTGCCTTATTACAAGAGAATATATAATGCACGACGTGCAGTTCATGTCACAAGTATCCTATTAAATGCCTTACTTGTGTTTTCCCGATAAATAGGAAACGCCTTCATACGACAACGTCCCATAAAGTCTTGTGGTTAATATTTGGCGCTTTCACCGTCAAGGCCCGCGTTCAATTCCCGGTGTGGGAATACCTGTTTTAGATTCCTGGTCAGTTGAACATCGCAGCTTGTATAATATTCTCAAAGACAATTTAATTAAAAGATATAAATTGGCCTCTCGTATTTGTTTCCTTATTACAAGAGAATATATAATACCCGACTTGCAGTTCATGTCACAAGCATCCGATTGTATGCCATACTTGTGTTTTCCCGATAAATAGGAAACGCCTTCAAATGTCAACGTCCCATATGCTCTAGTGGTTAGGATTTGGCGCTTTCACCGCCAAGGCTCGGGTTCAATTCCCGGTGTGGGAACACCCGTTTTAGATTCCTGGTCAGTTGAACATCGCAGCTTGTACAACATTCTCAAAGACAATTTAAATAAAAGATATAAATTGGCCTCTCGTATTTGTTGCCTTATTACAAGAGAATATATAATACACGACGTGCAGTTCATGTCACAAGTATCCTATTATATGCCTTACTTGTGTTTTCCCGATAAATAGGATACGCCTTCATACGACAACGTCCCATATGGTCTTGTGGTTAGGATTTGGCGCTTTCACCGCCAAGGCCCCGGTTCAATTCCCGGATTGGGAACATCTGTTTTAGATTCCTGGTCAGTTGAACATCGCAGCTTGTATAAAATTCTCAAAGACAATTTAATTGAAATATATAAATTGGCCTCTCGTATTTGTTGCCTTATTACAAGAGAATATATAATACACGACGTGCAGTTCATGTCACAAGCATCCGATTGTATGCCATACATGTGTTTTCCCGATAAATAGGAAACGCTTTCAAATGATAACGTCCCATATGTTCTAGTGGTTAGGAATTGGCGCTTTCACCGCCAAGGCCCGGGTTCAATTCCTGGCGTGGGAACACATCTGTTTTAGATTCCTGGTCAGTTGAACATCGCAGCTTGTATAAAACGCTCATAGACAATTTAATTAGAAGATATAAATTGGCCTCTCGTATTTGTTGCCTTATTACAAGAGAATATATAATACACGACGTGCAGTTCATGTCACAGACATCTGATTGTATGCCATACTTGTGTTTTCCCGATAAATAGGAAACGCCTTCATACGACAACGTCCCATATGGTCTAGTGGTTTGGATTTGGCGCTTTCACCGCCAAGGCCCCGGTTCAATTCCCGGATTGGGAACATCTGTTTTAGATTCCTGGTCAGTTGAACATCGCAGCTTGTATAAAATTCTCAAAGACAATTTAATTAAAAGATATAAATTGGCCTCTCGTATTTGTTGTCTTATTACAAGAGAATATATAACACACGACGTGCAGTTCATGTCACAAGAATCCGATTGTATGCCATACATGTGTTTTCCCGATAAATAGGAAACGCTTTCAAATGATAACGTCCCATATGTTCTAGTGGTTAGGAATTGGCGCTTTCACCGCCAAGGCCCGGGTTCAATTCCTGGTGTGGGAACACACCTGTTTTAGATTCCTGGTCAGTTGAACATCGCAGCTTGTATAAAACGCTCATAGACAATTTAATTAAAAGATATAAATTGGCCTCTCGTATTTGTTGCCTTATTACAAGAGAATATATAATACACGACGTGCAGTTCATGTCACAAACATCTGATTGTATGCCATACTTATGTTTTCCCGATAAATAGGAAACGCCTTCATACGACAACGTCCCATATGGTCTAGTGGTTAGGATTTGGCGTTTTCACCGCCAAGGCCTGGGTTCAATTCCCGGTGTGGTAACTCCTGTTTTAGATTCCTGGTCAGTTGAACATCGCAGCTTGTATAAAATGCTCATAGACAATTTAATTAAAAGATATAAAATGGCGTCTCGTATTTGTTGCCTTATTACAAGAGAATATATAATACACGACGTGCAGTTCATGTCACAAATATCGTATTATATGCCTTACTTGTGTTTTCCCGATAAATAGGAAACGCCTTCATACGACAACGTCCCATATGGTCTAGTGGTTAGGATTTGGTCTAGTGGTTAGGATTTGGCGCTTTCACCGCCAAGGCCCGGGTTCAATTCCCGGTGTGGGCACACCTGTTTTAGATTTCTGGACAGTTGAACATCGCAGCTTGTATAAAATGTTCATAGACAATTTAATTAAAATATATAAATTGGCCTCTCGTATGTGTTGCCTTATTACAAGAGAATATATAATACACGACGTGCAGTTCATGTCACAAGCATCCGATTGTATGCCATACTAGTGTTTTCCCGATAAATAGGAAACGCTTTCAAATGACGGCGTCCCATATGGTCTAGTTGTTAGGATTTGGCGCTTTCACCGCCAAGGCCCGGGTTCAATTCCCGGTGTGGAACATCTGTTTTAGATTCCTGGTCAGTTGAACATCGCAGCTTGTATAAAACGCTCATAGACAATTTAATTAAAATATATAAATTGGCCTCTCGTATTTGTTGCCTTATTACAAGAGAATATATAATACACGACGTGCAGTTCATGTCACAAACATCTGATTGTATGCCATACTTGTGTTCTCCCGATAAATAGGAAACGCCTTCATACGACAACGTCCCATATGGTCTAGTGGTTAGGATTTGGCGTTTTCACCGCCAAAGCCCGGGTTCAATTCCCGGTGTGGTAACACCTGTTTTAGATTCCTGGTCAGTTGAACATCGCAGCTTGTATAAAATGCTCATAGACAATTTAAATAAAAGATGTAAATTGGCCTCTCGTATTTGTTGCCTTATTACAAGAGAATATATAATACACGACGTGCAGTTCATGTCACAAGTATCGTATCATATGCATTACTTGTGTTTTCCCGATAAATAGGAAACGCCTTCATACGTCAACGTCCCATATGTCTAGTGGTTAGGATTTGGCGCTTTCACCGCCAAGGCCCGGGTTCAATTCCAGGTGTGGGAACACCTGTTTTAGATTCCTGGTCAGTTGCACATCGCAGCTTGTATAAAATTCTCAAAGACAATTTAATTAAAAGATATAAATTGACCACTCGTATTTGTTGCCTTATTACAAGAGAATATATAATACACGACTTGCATTTCATGTCACAAGCATCCGATTGTATGCCATACTTGTGTTTTCCCGATAAATAGGAAACGCCTTCAAATGTCAACGTCCCATTTGGTTTAGTGGTTAGGATTTGTCGCTTTCACCGCCAAGGCTCGGGTTCAATTCCCGGTGTGAGAACACCCGTTTTAGATTCCTGGTCAATTGAACATCGCAGCTTGTACAAAATTCTCAAAGACAATTTAAATAAAAGATTTAGAGAATATATCTCGTATTTGTTGCCTTATTACAAGAGAATATATAATACACGAAGTGCAGTTCATGTCACAAGTATCGTATCATATGCCTTACTTGTGTTTTCCCGATAAATAAGAATAAGTATCCTATTATATGCCTTACTTGTGTTTTCCCGATAAATAGGAAACGCCTTCATACGACAACGTCCCATATGGTCTAGTGGTTAGCATTTGGCGCTTTCACCGCCAAGGCCCGTGTTCAATTCCCGGTGTGGGAATACCTGTTTTAGATTCCTGGTCAGTTGAACATCGCAGCTTGTATAAAATTCTCAAAGACAATTTATTTAAAAGATATAAATTGGCCTCTCGTATTTGTTGCCTTATTACAAGAGAATATAAAATACACGACGTGCAGTTCATGTCACAAGTATCATATTATATGCCTTACATGTGTTTTCCCGATAAATAGGAAACGCCTTCATACTTCAACGTCCCATATGTCTACTGGTTAGGATTTGGCGCTTTCACCGCCAAGGCCCGGGTTCAATTCCAGGTGTGGGAACACCTGTTTTAGATTCCTGGACAGTTGAACATCGCAGCTTGTATAAAATGCTCATAGACAATTTAATTAAAAGATATAAATTGGCGTCTCGTATTTGTTGCCTTATTACAAGAGAATATATAATGCACGTCGTGCAGTTCATGTCACAAGTATCCTGTTATATGCCTTACTTGTGTTTTCCCGATAAATAGGAAACGCCTTCATTCGACAACGTCCCATATGGTCTAGTGGTTAGGATTTGGCGCTTTCACCGCCAAGGCCCGGGTTCAATTCCCGGTGTGGGAATACCTGTTTTAGATTCCTGGTCATTTGAATATCGCAGCTTGTATAAAATTCTCAAAGACAATTTAATTAAAAGATATAAATTGGCCTCTCGTATTTGTTGCCTTATTACAAGAGAATATATAATACACAACTTGCATTTCATGTCACAAGCATCCGATTGTATGCCATACTCGTGTTTTCCCGATAAATAGGAAACGCTTTCAAATGTCAACGTTCCATATGGTCTAGTGGATAGGATTTTGTGCAGTTCATGTCACAAGCATCCGATTGTATGCCGTACTTGTGTTTTCCCGATAAATAGGAAACGCCTTCATACGACAACGTCCCATATGGTCTAGTGGTTAGGATTTGGCGCTTTCACCGCCAAGGCCCGGGTTCATTTCCCGGTGTGGGAACACCTGTTTTAGATTCCTGGCAGGTGTACATCGCAGCTTGTATAAAATGCTCATAGACAATTTAATAAAAATATATAAATTGCCCTCTCGTATTTGTTGCCTTATTACAAGAGAATATATAATACACGACGTGCAGTTCATGTCACAAGCATCCGATTGTATGCCATACTTGTGTTTTCCCGATAAATAGGAAACGCCTTCATACGACAACGTCCCATATGTCTTGTGGTTAGGATTTGGCGCTTTCACCGCTTTCACCGCCAAGGCCCGGGTTCAATTCCCGGTGTGGGAACACCTGTTTTAGATTCCTGGTCAGTTGAACATCGCAGCTTGTACAAAATTCTCAAAGACAATTTAATTAAAAGATATAAATTGGCCTCTCGTATTTGTTGCCTTATTACAAGAGAATATATAATACACGACTTGCAGTTCATGTTACAAGCATCCGATTGTATGCCATACTCGTGTTTTCCCGATAAATAGGCAACGCTTTCAAATGTCAACGTCCCATATGGTCTAGTCGTTAGGATTTGTCGCTTTCACCGCCAAGGCTCGGGTTCAATTCCCGGTGTGAGAACACCCGTTTTAGATTCCTGGTCAATTGAACATCGCAGCTTGTACAAAATTCTCAAAGACAATTTAAATAAAAGATTTAGAGAATATATCTCGTATTTGTTGCCTTATTACAAGAGAATATATAATACACGACGTGCAGTTCATGTCACAAGTATCGTATCATATGCCTTACTTGTGTTTTCCCGATAAATAAGAATAAGTATCCTATTATATGCCTTACTTGTGTTTTCCCATAAATAGTAAACACCTTCATACGACAACGTCCCATATGGTCTCGTGGTTAGGATTTGGCGCTTTCACCGCCAAGGCCCGGGTTCAATTCCCGGTGTGGGAATACCTGTTTTAGATTCCTGGTCAATTGCACATCGCAGCTTGTATAAAATTCTCAAAGACAATTTAATTAAAAGATATAAATTGGCCACTCGTGTTTGTTGCCTTATTACAAGAGAATATATAATACACGACTTGCATTTCATGTCACAAGCATCCGATTGTATGCCATACTTGTGTTTTCCCGATAAATAGGAAACGCCTTCAAATGTCAACGTCCCATATGGTTTAGTGGTTAGGATTTGTCGCTTTCACCGCCAAGGCACGGGTTCAATTCCCGGTGTGAGAACACCCGTTTTAGATTCCTGGTCAATTGAACATCGCAGCTTGTACAAAATTCTCAAAGACAATTTAAATAAAAGATATAAATT
Organism: Saccoglossus kowalevskii; assembly: GCF_978046115.1. NCBI lineage: Eukaryota > Metazoa > Hemichordata > Enteropneusta > Harrimaniidae > Saccoglossus > Saccoglossus kowalevskii. The sequence goes on along the minus strand of NC_140649.1, from coordinate 15,416,209 downwards.
GGCCTCTCGTATTTGTTGCCTTATTACAAGAGAATATGTAATACACGACGTGCAGTTCATGTCACAAGTATCCTATTATATGCCTTACTTGTGTTTTCCCGATAAATAGGAAACGCCTTCATACGTCAACGTCCCATATGTCTAGTGGTTAGGATTTGGCGCTTTCACCGCTTTCACCGCCAAGGCCCGGGTTCAATTCCCGGTGTGGGAACACCTGTTTTAGATTCCTGGTCAGTTGAACATCGCAGCTTGTACAAAATTCTCAAAGACAATTTAATTAAAAGATATAAATTGGCCTCTCGTATTTGTTGCCTTATTACAAGAGAATATATAATACACGACTTGCAGTTCATGTTACAAGCATCCGATTGTATGCCATACTCGTGTTTTCCCGATAAATAGGCAACGCTTTCAAATGTCAACGTCCCATATGGTCTAGTCGTTAGGATTTGTCGCTTTCACCGCCAAGGCTCGGGTTCAATTCCCGGTGTGAGAACACCCGTTTTAGATTCCTGGTCAATTGAACATCGCAGCTTGTACAAAATTCTCAAAGACAATTTAAATAAAAGATTTAGAGAATATATCTCGTATTTGTTGCCTTATTACAAGAGAATATATAATACACGACGTGCAGTTCATGTCACAAGTATCGTATCATATGCCTTACTTGTGTTTTCCCGATAAATAAGAATAAGTATCCTATTATATGCCTTACTTGTGTTTTCCCATAAATAGTAAACACCTTCATACGACAACGTCCCATATGGTCTCGTGGTTAGGATTTGGCGCTTTCACCGCCAAGGCCCGGGTTCAATTCCCGGTGTGGGAATACCTGTTTTAGATTCCTGGTCAATTGCACATCGCAGCTTGTATAAAATTCTCAAAGACAATTTAATTAAAAGATATAAATTGGCCACTCGTGTTTGTTGCCTTATTACAAGAGAATATATAATACACGACTTGCATTTCATGTCACAAGCATCCGATTGTATGCCATACTTGTGTTTTCCCGATAAATAGGAAACGCCTTCAAATGTCAACGTCCCATATGGTTTAGTGGTTAGGATTTGTCGCTTTCACCGCCAAGGCACGGGTTCAATTCCCGGTGTGAGAACACCCGTTTTAGATTCCTGGTCAATTGAACATCGCAGCTTGTACAAAATTCTCAAAGACAATTTAAATAAAAGATATAAATTGGCCTCTCGTATTTGTTGCCTTATTACAAGAGAATATGTAATACACGACGTGCAGTTCATGTCACAAGTATCCTATTATATGCCTTACTTGTGTTTTCCCGATAAATAGGAAACGCCTTCATACGTCAACGTCCCATATGTCTAGTGGTTAGGATTTGGCGCTTTCACCGCCAAGGCCCGGGTTCAATTCCAGGTGTGGGAACACCTGTTTTAGATTCCTGGACAGTTGAACATCGCAGCTTGTATAAAATGCTCATAGACAATTTAATTAAAAGATATAAATTGGCCTCTCGTATTTGTTGCCTTATTACAAGAGAATATATAATACACGACGTGCAGTTCATGTCACAAGTATCCTATTATATGCCTTACTTGTGTTTTCCCGATAAATAGGAAACGCCTTCATACGTCAACGTCCCATATGTCTTGTGGTTAGGATTTGGCGCTTTCACCGCCAGGGCCCAGGTTCAATTCCCGGTGTGGGAATACCTGTTTTAGATTCCTGGTCAGTTGAACATCGCAGCTTGTATAAAATTCTCAAAGACAATTTAATTAAAAGAAATAAATTGGCCTCTCGTATTTGTTGCCTTATTACAAGAGAATATATAATACACGACGTGCAGTTCATGTCACAAGTATCCTATTATATGCCTTACTTGTGTTTTCCCGATAAATAGGAAACGCCTTCATACGTCAACGTCCCATATGTCTAGTGGTTAGGATTTGGCGCTTTCACCGCCAAGGCCCGGGTTCAATTCCAGGTGTGGGGACACCTGTTTTAGATTCCTGGACAGTTGAACATCGCAGCTTGTATAAAATGCTCATAGACAATTTAATTAAAAGATATAAATTGGCCTCTCGTATTTGTTGTCTTATTACAAGAGAATATATAATACACGACGTGCAGTTCATGTCACAAGTATCCTATTATATGCCTTACTTGTGTTTTCGCGATAAATAGGAAACGCCTTCATTCGACAACGTCCCATATGGTCTAGTGGTTAGGATTTGTCGCTTTCACCGCCAAGGCTCGGGTTCAATTCCCGGTGTGAGAACACCCGTTTTAGATTCCTGGTCAATTGAACATCGCAGCTTGTACAGAATTCTCAAAGACAATTTAAATAAAAGATATAAATTGGCATCTCGTATTTGTTGCCTTATTACAAGAGAATATATAATACACGACGTGCAGTTCATGTCACAAGTATCCTATTATATGCCTTACTTGTGTTTTCCCGATAAATAGGATACGCCTTCATACGACAACGTCCCATATGGTCTTGTGGTTTGGATTAGGCGCTTTCACCTCCAAGGCCCGGGTTCAATTCCCGGTGTGGGAATACTTGTTTTAGATTCCTGGTCAGTTGAACATCGCAGCTTGTATAAAATTCTCAAAGACAATTTAATTAAAAGATATAAATTGGCCTCTCGTATTTGTTGCCTTATTACAAGAGAATATATAATACACGACGTGCAGTTCATGTCACAAGTATCCTATTATATGCCTTACATGTGTTTTCCCGATAAATAGGAAACGCCTTCATACGTCAACGTCCCATATGTCTAGTGGTTAGGATTTGGCGCTTTCACCGCCAAGGCCCGGGTTCAATTCCAGGTGTGGGAACACCTGTTTTAGATTCCTGGACAGTTGAACATCGCAGCTTGTATAAAATGCTCATAGACAATTTAATTAAAAGATATAAATTGGCCTCTCGTATTTGTTGCCTTATTACAAGAGAATATATAATACACGACGTGCAGTTCATGTCACAAGTATCCTATTATATGCCTTACTTGTGTTTTCCCGATAAATAGGAAACGCCTTCATTCGACAACGTCCCATATGGTCTAGTGGTTAGGATTTGGCGCTTTCACCGCCAAGGCCCGGGTTCAATTCCCGGTGTGGGAATACCTGTTTTAGATTCCTGGTCAGTTGAATATCGCAGCTTGTATAAAATTCTCAAAGACAATTTAATTAAAAGATATAAATTGGCCTCTCGTATTTGTTGCCTTATTACAAGAGAATATATAATACACAACTTGCATTTCATGTCACAAGCATCCGATTGTATGCCATACTCGTGTTTTCCCGATAAATAGGAAACGCTTTCAAATGTCAACGTCCCATATGGTCTAGTGGTTAGGATTTTGTGCAGTTCATGTCACAAGCATCCGATTGTATGCCGTACTTGTGTTTTCCCGATAAATAGGAAACGCCTTCATACGACAACGTCCCATATGGCCTAGTGGTTAGGATTTGGCGCTTTCACCGCCAAGGCCCGGGTTCATTTCCCGGTGTGGGAACACCTGTTTTAGATTCCTGGTCAGGTGTACATAGCAGCTTGTATAAAATGCTCATAGACAATTTAATAAAAATATATAAATTGCCCTCTCGTATTTGTTGCCTTATTACAAGAGAATATATAATACACGACGTGCAGTTCATGTCACAAGCATCCGATTGTATGCCATACTTGTGTTTTCCCGATAAATAGGAAACGCCTTCATACGACAACGTCCCATATGTCTTGCGGTTAGGATTTGGCGCTTTCACCGCTTTCACCGCCAAGGCCCGGGTTCAATTCCCGGTGTGGGAACACCTGTTTTAGATTCCTGGTCAGTTGAACATCGCAGCTTGTACAAAATTCTCAAAGACAATTTAATTAAAAGATATAAATTGGCCTCTCGTATTTGTTGCCTTATTACAAGAGAATATATAATACACGACGTGCAGTTCATGTCACAAGTATCCTATTATATGCCTTACTTGTGTTTTCGCGATAAATAGGAAACGCCTTCATTCGACAACGTCCCATATGGTCTAGTGGTTAGGATTTGTCGCTTTCACCGCCAATGCTCGGGTTCAATTCCCGGTGTGAGAACACCCGTTTTAGATTCCTGGTCAATTGAACATCGCAGCTTGTACAGAATTCTCAAAGACAATTTAAATAAAAGATATAAATTGGCATCTCGTATTTGTTGCCTTATTACAAGAGAATATATAATACACGACGTGCAGTTCATGTCACAAGTATCCTATTATATGCCTTACTTGTGTTTTCCCGATAAATAGGAAACGCCTTCATACGACAACGTCCCATATGGTCTAGTGGTTAGGATTTGGCGCTTTCACCGCCAAGGCCCGGGTTCAATTCCCGGTGTGGGAATACCTTTTTTAGATTCCTGGTCAGTTGAACATCGCAGCTTGTATAAAATTCTCAAAGACAATTTAATTAAAAGATATAAATTGGCCTCTCGTATTTGTTGCCTTATTACAAGAGAATATATAATACACGACGTGCAGTTCATGTCACAAGTATCCTATTATATGCCTTACATGTGTTTTCCCGATAAATAGGAAACGCCTTCATACGTCAACATCCCATATGTCTAGTGGTTAGGATTTGGCGCTTTCACCGCCAAGGCCCGGGTTCAATTCCCGGTGTGGGAATACCTGTTTTAGATTCCTGGTCAGTTGAATATCGCAGCTTGTATAAAATTCTCAAAGACAATTTAATTAAAAGATATAAATTGGCCTCTCGTATTTGTTGCCTTATTACAAGAGAATATATAATACACAACTTGCAGTTCATGTCACAAGCATCCAATTGTATGCCATACTCGTGTTTTCCCGATAAATAGGAAACGCTTTCAAATGTCAACGTCCCATATGGTCTAGTGGTTAGGATTTTGTGCAGTTCATGTCACAAGCATCCGATTGTATGCCGTACTTGTGTTTTCCCGATAAATAGGAAACGCCTTCATACGACAACGTCCCATATGGCCTAGTGGTTAGGATTTGGCGCTTTCACCGCCAAGGCCCGGGTTCATTTCCCGGTGTGGGAACACCTGTTTTAGATTCCTGGTCAGGTGTACATAGCAGCTTGTATAAAATGCTCATAGACAATTTAATAAAAATATATAAATTGTCCTCTCGTATTTGTTGCCTTATTACAAGAGAATATATAATACACGACGTGCAGTTCATGTCACAAGCATCCGATTGTATGCCATACTTGTGTATTCCCGATAAATAGGAAACGCCTTCATACGACAACGTCCCATATGTCTTGTGGTTAGGATTTGGCGCTTTCACCGCTTTCACCGCCAAGGCCCGGGTTCAATTCCCGGTGTGGGAACACCTGTTTTAGATTCCTGGTCAGTTGAACATCGCAGCTTGTACAAAATTCTCAAAGACAATTTAATTAAAAGATATAAATTGGCCTCTCGTATTTTTTGCCTTATTACAAGAGAATATATAATACACGACTTGCAGTTCATGTCACAAGCATCCGATTGTATGCCATACTCGTGTTTTCCCGATAAATAGGCAACGCTTTCAAATGTCATCGTCCCATATGGTCTAGTGGTTAGGATTTGTCGCTTTCACCGCCAAGGCTCGGGTTCAATTCCCGGTATGAGAACACCCGTTTTAGATTCCTGGTCAATTGAACATCGCAGCTTGTACAAAATTCTCAAAGACAATTTAAATAAAAGATTTAGAGAATATATCTCGTATTTGTTGCCTTATTACAAGAGAATATATAATACACGACGTGCAGTTCATGTCACAAGTATCGTATCATATGCCTTACTTGTGTTTTCCCGATAAATAAGAATAAGTATCCTATTATATGCCTTACTTGTGTTTTCCCGATAAATAAGAAACACCTTCATACGACAACGTCCCATATGGTCTAGTGGTTAGGATTTGGCGCTTTCACCGCCAAGGCCAGGGTTCAATTCCCGGTGTGGGAATACCTGTTTTAGATTCCTGGTCAATTGCACATCGCAGCTTGTATAAATTTCTCAAAGACAATTTAATTAAAAGATATAAATTGGCCACTCGTATTTGTTGCCTTATTACAAGAGAATATATAATACACGACTTGCATTTCATGTCACAAGCATCCGATTGTATGCCATACTTGTGTTTTCCCGATAAATAGGAAACGCCTTCAAATGTCAACGTCCCATATGGTTCAGTGGTTAGGATTTGTCGCTTTCACCGCCAAGGCACGGGTTCAATTCCCGGTGTGAGAACACCAGTTTTAGATTCCTGGTCAATTGAACATCGCAGCTTGTACAAAATTCTCAAAGACAATTTAAATAAAAGATATAAATTGGCCTCTCGTATTTGTTGCCTTATTACAAGAGAATATATAATACACGACGTGCAGTTCATGTCACAAGAATCCTATTATATGCCTTACTTGTGTTTTCCCGATAAATAGGAAACGCCTTCATACGTCAACGTCCCATATGTCTAGTGGTTAAGATTTGGCGCTTTCACCGCCAAGGCCCGGGTTCAATTCCAGGTGTGGGAACACCTGTTTTAGATTCCTGGACAGTTGAACATCGCAGCTTGTATAAAATGCTCATAGACAATTTAATTAAAAGATATAAATTGGCCTATCGTATTTGTTGCCTTATTACAAGAGAATATATAATACACGACGTGCAGTTCATGTCACAAGTATCCTATTATATGCCTTACTTGTGTTTTCCCGATAAATAGGAAACGCCATCATTCGACAACGTCCCATATGGTCTAGTGGTTAGGATTTGGCGCTTTCACCGCCAAGGCCCGGGTTCAATTCCCGGTGTCGGAATACCTGTTTTAGATTCCTGGTCAGTTGAATATCGCAGCTTGTATAAAATTCTCAAAGACAATTTAATTAAAAGATATAAATTGGCCTCTCGTATTTGTTGCCTTATTACAAGAGAATATATAATACACAACTTGCATTTCATGTCACAAGCATCCGATTGTATGCCATACTCGTGTTTTCCCGATAAATAAGAAACGCTTTCAAATGTCAACGTCCCATATGGTCTAGTGGTTAGGATTTTGTGCAGTTCATGTCACAAGCATCCGATTGTATGCCGTACTTGTGTTTTCCCGATAAATAGGAAACGCCTTCATACGACAACGTCCCATATGTCTTGTGGTTAGGATTTGGCGCTTTCACCGCTTTCACCGCCAAGGCCCGGGTTCAATTCCCGGTGTGGGAACTCCTGTTTTAGATTCCTGGTCAGGTGAACATCGCAGCTTGTATAAAATGCTCATAGACAATTTAATTAAAAGATATAAATTGGCCTCTCGTATTTGTTGCCTTATTACAAGAGAATATATAATACACGACTTGCAGTTCATGTCACAAGCATCCGATTGTATGCCATACTCGTGTTTTCCCGATAAATAGGCAACGCTTTCAAATGTCAACGTCCCATATGGTCTAGTGGTTAGGATTTTGTGCAGTTCATGTCACAAGCATCCGATTGTATGCCGTACTTGTGTTTTCCCGATAAATAAGAAACGCCTTCATACGACAACGTCCCATATGGTCAAGTGGTTGCGATTTGGCGCTTTCACCGCCAAGGCCCGGGTTCAATTCCCGGTGTGGGAACACCTGTTTTAGATTCCTGGTCAGGTGAACATCGCAGCTTGTATAAAATGCTCATAGACAATTCAATTAAAAGATATAAATTGGCCTCTCGTATTTGTTGCCTTATTACAAGAGAATATATAATACACGACTTGCAGTTCATGTCACAAGCATCCGATTGTATGCCATACTTGTGTCTTCCCGATAAATAGGAAACGCCTTCATACGTCAACGTCCCATATGGTCTAGTGGTTAGGATTTGGCGCTTTCACCGCCAAGGCCTGGGTTCAATTCACGGTGTGAGAACACCCGTTTTAGAACTCTGGTCAGTTGAACATCGCAGCTTGTATAAAATGCTCATAGACAATTTAATTAAAATATATAAATTGGCCTGACGTATTTGTTGCCTTATTTCAAGAGAATATATAATACACTACGTGCAGTTCATGTCACAAGCATCCGATTGTATGCCATACTTGTGTTTTCTCGATAAATAGGAATAAGTATCCTATCATATGCCTTACATGTGTTTTCCCGATAAATAGGAAACGCCTTCATACGACAACGTCCCATATGGTCTAGTGGTTTGGATTTGGCGCTTTCACCGCCAAGGCCCTGGTTCAATTCCCGGTGTGGGAATACCTGTTTTAGATTCCTGGTCAGTTGAACATCGCAGCTTGTATAAAATTCTCAAAGACAATTTAATTAAAAGACATAAATTGGCCTCTCGTATTTGTTGCCTTATTACAAGAGAATATATAATACACGACTTGCAGTTCATGTCACAAGCATCCGATTGTATGTCATACTTGTGTCTTCCCGATAAATAGGAAACGCCTTCAAACGTCAACGTCCAATATGGTCTAGTGGTTAGGATTTGGCGCTTTCACCGCCAAGGCCAGGGTTCAATTCCCGGTGTGAGAACACCTGTTTTAGCTTCCTGGTCAGTTGAACATCGCAGCTTGTATAAAATGCTCAAAGACAATTTAATTAAATGATATAAATTGGCCTGTCGTATTTGTTGCCTTATTACAAGAGAATATATAATACACGACGTGCAGTTCATGTCACAAGCATCCGATTGTATGCCATACTCGTGTTTTCCCGATAAATAGGAAACGCTTTCAAATGTCAACGTCCCATATGGTCTAGTGGTTAGGATTTTGTGCAGTTCATGTCACAAGCATCCGATTGTATGCCGTACTTGTGTTTTCCCGATAAATAGGAAACGCCTTCATACGACAACGTCCCATATGGTCTAGTGGTTGCGATTTGGCGCTTTCACCGCCAAGGCCCGTGTTCAATTCCCGGTGTGGGAACACGTGTTTTAGATTCCTGGTCAGGTGAACATCGCAGCTTGTATACAATGCTCATAGACAATTTAATTAAAAGATATAAATTGGCCTCTCGTATTTGTTGCCTTATTACAAGAGAATATATAATACACGACTTGCAGTTCATGTCACATGCATCCGATTGTATGCCATACTTGTGTCTTCCCGATAAATAGAAAACGCCTTCATACGTCAACGTCCCATATGGTCTAGTGGTTAGGATTTGGCGCTTTCACCGCCAAGGCCTGGGTTTAATTCACGGTGTGAGAACACCCGTTTTAGAACTCTGGTCAGTTGAACATCGCAGCTTGTATAAAATGCTCATAGACAATTTAATTAAAATATATAAATTGGCCTGTCGTATTTGTTGCCTTAATTCAAGAGAATATATAATACACGACGTGCAGTTCATGTCACAAGCATCCGATTGTATGCCATACTTGTGTTTTCCCGATAAATAGGAATAAGTATCCTATCATATGCCTTACTTGTGTTTTCCCGATAAATAGGAAACGCCTTCATACGACAACGTCCCATATGGTCTAGTGGTTTGGATTTGGCGCTTTCACCGCCAAGGCCCTGGTTCAATTCCAGGTGTGGGAATACCTGTTTTAGATTCCTGGTCAGTTGAACATCGCAGCTTGTATAAAATTCTCAAAGACAATTTAATTAAAAGACATAAATTGGCCTCTCGTATTTGTTGCCTTATTACATGAGAATATATAATACACGACGTGCAGTTCATGTCACAAGCATCCGATTGTATGCCATACTCGTGTTTTCCCGATAAATAGGAAACGCTTTCAAATGTCAACGTCCCATATGGTCTAGTGGTTAGGATTTTGTGTAGTTCATGTCACAAGCATCCGATTGTATGCCGTACTTGTGTTTTCCCGATAAATAGGAAACGCCTTCATACGACAACGTCCCATATGGTCTAGTGGTTGGGATTTGGCGCTTTCACCGCCAAGGCCCGGGTTGAATTCCCGGTGTGGGAACACTTGTTTTAGATTCCTGGTCAGGTGTACATCGCAGCTAGTATAAAATGCTCATAGACAATTTAATAAAAATATATAAATTGCCCTCTCGTATTTGTTGCCTTATTACAAGAGAATATATAATACACGACGTGCAGTTCATGTCACAAGCATCCGATTGTATGCCATACTTGTGTTTTCCCGATAAATAGGAAACGCCTTCATACGACAACGTCCCATATGTCTTGTGGTTAGGATTTGGCACTTTCACCGCTTTCACCGCCAAGGCCCGGGTTCAATTCCCGGTGTGGGAACACCTGTTTTAGATTCCTGGTCAGTTGAACATCGCAGCTTGTGCAAAATTCTCAAAGACAATTTAATTAAAAGATATAAATTGGCCTCTCGTATTTGTTGCCTTATTACAAGAGAATATATAATACACGACTTGCAGTTCATGTCACAAGCATCCGATTGTATGCCATACTTGTGTCTTTCCGATAAATAGGAAACGCCTTCATACGTCAACGTCCCATATGGTCTAGTGGTTAGGATTTGGCGCTTTCACCGCCAAGGCCTGGGTTCAATTCACGGTGTGAGAACACCCGTTTTAGAACTCTGGTCAGTTGAACATCGCAGCTTGTATAAAATGCTCATAGACAATTTAATTAAAATATATAAATTGGCCTGACGTATTTGTTGCCTTATTTCAAGAGAATATATAATACACTACGTGCAGTTCATGTCACAAGCATCCGATTGTATGCCATACTTGTGTTTTCTCGATAAATAGGAATAAGTATCCTATCATATGCCTTACATGTGTTTTCCCGATAAATAGGAAACGCCTTCATACGACTACGTCCCATATGGTCTAGTGGTTTGGATTTGGCGCTTTCACCGCCAAGGCCCTGGTTCAATTCCCGGTGTGGGAATACCTGTTTTAGATTCCTGGTCAGTTGAACATCGCAGCTTGTATAAAATTCTCAAAGACAATTTAATTAAAAGACATAAATTGGCCTCTCGTATTTGTTGCCTTATTACAAGAGAATATATAATACACGACTTGCAGTTCATGTCACAAGCATCCGATTGTATGTCATACTTGTGTCTTCCCGATAAATAGGAAACGCCTTCAAACATCAACGTCCCATATGGTCTAGTGGGTAGGATTTTGTGCAGTTCGTGTCACAAGCATCCGATTGTATGACGTACTTGTGTTTTCCCGATAAATAGGAAACGCCTTCATACGACAACTTCCCATATGGTCTAGTGGTTGGGATTTGGCGCTTTCACCGCCAAGGCCCGGGTTCAATTCCTGGTGTGGGAACACTTGTTTTAGATTCCTGGTCAGGTGTACATCGCAGCTAGTATAAAATGCTCATAGACAATTTAATAAAAATATATAAATTGCCCTCTCGTATTTGTTGCATTATTACAAGAGAATATATAATACACGACGTGCAGTTCATGTCACAAGCATCCTATCATATGCCTTACTTGTGTTTTCCCGATAAATAGGAAACGCCTTCATACGACAACGTCCCATATGGTCTAGTGGTTTGGATTTGGCGCTTTCACCGCCAAGGCCCTGGTTCAATTCCCGGTGTGGGAATACCTGTTTTAGATTCCTGGTCAGTTGAACATCGCAGCTTGTATAAAATTCTCAAAGACAATTTAATTAAAAGACATAAATTGGCCTCTCGTATTTGTTGCCTTATTACAAGAGAATATATAATACACGACGTGCAGTTCATGTCACAAGCATCCGATTGTATGCCATACTCGTGTTTTCCCGATAAATAGGAAACGCTTTCAAATGTCAACGTCCCATATGGTCTAGTGGTTAGGATTTTGTGCAGTTCATGTCACAAGCATCCGATTGTATGCCGTACTTGTGTTTTCCCGATAAATAGGAAACGCCTTCATACGACAACGTCCCATATGGTCTAGTGGTTGCGATTTGGCGCTTTCACCCCCAAGGCCCGTGTTCAATTCCCGGTGTGGGAACACCTGTTTTAGATTCCTGGTCAGGTGAACATCGCAGCTTGTATACAATGCTCATAGACAATTTAATTAAAAGATATAAATTGGCCTCTCGTATTTGTTGCCTTATTACAAGAGAATATATAATACACGACTTGCAGTTCATGTCACAAGCATCCGATTGTATGCCATACTTGTGTCTTCCCGATAAATAGGAAACGCCTTCATACGTCAACGTCCCATATGGTCTAGTGGTTAGGATTTGGCGCTTTCACCGCCAAGGCCTGGGTTCAATTCACGGTGTGAGAACACCCGTTTTAGAACTCTGGTCAGTTGAACATCGCAGCTTGTATAAAATGCTCATAGACAATTTAATTAAAATATATAAATTGGCCTGTCGTATTTGTTGCCTTAATTCAAGAGAATATATAATACACGACGTGCAGTTCATGTCACAAGCATCCGATTGTATGCCATACTTGTGTTTTCCCGATAAATAGGAATAAGTATCCTATCATATGCCTTACTTGTGTTTTCCCGATAAATAGGAAAAGCCTTCATACGACAACGTCCCATATGGTCTAGTGGTTTGGATTTGGCGCTTTCACCGCCAAGGCCCTGGTTCAATTCCCGGTGTGGGAACACCTGTTTTAGGTTCCTGGTCAGTTGAACATCGCAGCTTGTACAAAATTCTCAAAGACAATTTAAATAAAAGATATAAATTGGCCTCTCGTATTTGTTGCCTTATTACAAGAGAATATATAATACACGACGTGCAGTTCATGTCACAAGCATCCGATTGTATGCCATACTCGTGTTTTCCCGATAAATAGGAAACGCTTTCAAATGTCAACGTCCCATATGGTCTAGTGGTTAGGATTTTGTGTAGTTCATGTCACAAGCATCCGATTGTATGCCGTACTTGTGTTTTCCCGATAAATAGGAAACGCCTTCATACGACAACGTCCCATATGGTCTAGTGGTTGGGATTTGGCGCTTTCACCGCCAAGGCCCGGGTTGAATTCCCGGTGTGGGAACACTTGTTTTAGATTCCTGGTCAGGTGTACATCGCAGCTAGTATAAAATGCTCATAGACAATTTAATAAAAATATATAAATTGCCCTCTCGTATTTGTTGCCTTATTACAAGAGAATATATAATACACGACGTGCAGTTCATGTCACAAGCATCCGATTGTATGCCATACTTGTGTTTTCCCGATAAATAGGAAACGCCTTCATACGACAACGTCCCATATGTCTTGTGGTTAGGATTTGGCACTTTCACCGCTTTCACCGCCAAGGCCCGGGTTCAATTCCCGGTGTGGGAACACCTGTTTTAGATTCCTGGTCAGTTGAACATCGCAGCTTGTGCAAAATTCTCAAAGACAATTTAATTAAAAGATATAAATTGGCCTCTCGTATTTGTTGCCTTATTACAAGAGAATATATAATACACGACTTGCAGTTCATGTCACAAGCATCCGATTGTATGCCATACTTGTGTCTTTCCGATAAACAGGAAACGCCTTCATACGTCAACGTCCCATATGGTCTAGTGGTTAGGATTTGGCGCTTTCACCGCCAAGGCCTGGGTTCAATTCACGGTGTGAGAACACCCGTTTTAGAACTCTGGTCAGTTGAACATCGCAGCTTGTATAAAATGCTCATAGACAATTTAATTAAAATATATAAATTGGCCTGACGTATTTGTTGCCTTATTTCAAGAGAATATATAATACACTACGTGCAGTTCATGTCACAAGCATCCGATTGTATGCCATACTTGTGTTTTCTCGATAAATAGGAATAAGTATCCTATCATATGCCTTACATGTGTTTTCCCGATAAATAGGAAACGCCTTCATACGACTACGTCCCATATGGTCTAGTGGTTTGGATTTGGCGCTTTCACCGCCAAGGCCCTGGTTCAATTCCCGGTGTGGGAATACCTGTTTTAGATTCCTGGTCAGTTGAACATCGCAGCTTGTATAAAATTCTCAAAGACAATTTAATTAAAAGACATAAATTGGCCTCTCGTATTTGTTGCCTTATTACAAGAGAATATATAATACACGACTTGCAGTTCATGTCACAAGCATCCGATTGTATGTCATACTTGTGTCTTCCCGATAAATAGGAAACGCCTTCAAACGTCAACGTCCCATATGGTCTAGTGGGTAGGATTTTGTGCAGTTCGTGTCACAAGCATCCGATTGTATGACGTACTTGTGTTTTCCCGATAAATAGGAAACGCCTTCATACGACAACTTCCCATACGGTCTAGTGGTTGGGATTTGGCGCTTTCACCGCCAAGGCCCGGGTTCAATTCCCGGTGTGGGAACACTTGTTTTAGATTCCTGGTCAGGTGTACATCGCAGCTAGTATAAAATGCTCATAGACAATTTAATAAAAATATATAAATTGCCCTCTCGTATTTGTTGCATTATTACAAGAGAATATATAATACACGACGTGCAGTTCATGTCACAAGCATCCTATCATATGCCTTACTTGTGTTTTCCCGATAAATAGGAAACGCCTTCATACGACAACGTCCCATATGGTCTAGTGGTTTGGATTTGGCGCTTTCACCGCCAAGGCCCTGGTTCAATTCCCGGTGTGGGAATACCTGTTTTAGATTCCTGGTCAGTTGAACATCGCAGCTTGTATAAAATTCTCAAAGACAATTTAATTAAAAGACATAAATTGGCCTCTCGTATTTGTTGCCTTATTACAAGAGAATATATAATACACGACGTGCAGTTCATGTCACAAGCATCCGATTGTATGCCATACTCGTGTTTTCCCGATAAATAGGAAACGCTTTCAAATGTCAACGTCCCATATGGTCTAGTGGTTAGGATTTTGTGCAGTTCATGTCACAAGCATCCGATTGTATGCCGTACTTGTGTTTTCCCGATAAATAGGAAACGCCTTCATACGACAACGTCCCATATGGTCTAGTGGTTGCGATTTGGCGCTTTCACCCCCAAGGCCCGTGTTCAATTCCCGGTGTGGGAACACCTGTTTTAGATTCCTGGTCAGGTGAACATCGCAGCTTGTATACAATGCTCATAGACAATTTAATTAAAAGATATAAATTGGCCTCTCGTATTTGTTGCCTTATTACAAGAGAATATATAATACACGACTTGCAGTTCATGTCACAAGCATCCGATTGTATGCCATACTTGTGTCTTCCCGATAAATAGGAAACGCCTTCATACGTCAACGTCCCATATGGTCTAGTGGTTAGGATTTGGCGCTTTCACCGCCAAGGCCTGGGTTCAATTCACGGTGTGAGAACACCCGTTTTAGAACTCTGGTCAGTTGAACATCGCAGCTTGTATAAAATGCTCATAGACAATTTAATTAAAATATATAAATTGGCCTGTCGTATTTGTTGCCTTAATTCAAGAGAATATATAATACACGACGTGCAGTTCATGTCACAAGCATCCGATTGTATGCCATACTTGTGTTTTCCCGATAAATAGGAATAAGTATCCTATCATATGCCTTACTTGTGTTTTCCCGATAAATAGGAAAAGCCTTCATACGACAACGTCCCATATGGTCTAGTGGTTTGGATTTGGCGCTTTCACCGCCAAGGCCCTGGTTCAATTCCCGGTGTGGGAACACCTGTTTTAGGTTCCTGGTCAGTTGAACATCGCAGCTTGTACAAAATTCTCAAAGACAATTTAAATAAAAGATATAAATTGGCCTCTCGTATTTGTTGCCTTATTACAAGAGAATATATAATACACGACGTGCAGTTCATGTCACAAGCATCCGATTGTATGCCATACTCGTGTTTTCCCGATAAATAGGAAACGCTTTCAAATGTCAACGTCCCATATGGTCTAGTGGTTAGGATTTTGTGCAGTTCATGTCACAAGCATCCGATTGTATGCCGTACTTGTGTTTTCCCGATAAATAGGAAACGCCTTCATACGACAACGTCCCATATGGTCTAGTGGTTGGGATTTGGCGCTTTCACGGCCAAGGCCCGGGTTCAATTCCTGATGTGGGAACACGTGTTTTAGATTCCTGGTCAGGTGAACATCGCAGCTTGTATACAATGCTCATAGACAATTTAATTAAAAGATATAAATTGGCCTCTCGTATTTGTTGCCTTATTACAAGAGAATATATAATACACGACTTGCAGTTCATGTCACAAGCATCCGATTGTATGCCATACTTGTGTCTTCCCGATAAATAGGAAACGCCTTCATACGTCAACGTCCCATATGGTCTAGTGGTTAGGATTTGGCGCTTTCACCGCCAAGGCCTGGGTTCAATTCACGGTGTGAGAACACCCGTTTTAGAACTCTGGTCAGTTGAACATCGCAGCTTGTATAAAATGCTCATAGACAATTTAATTAAAATATATAAATTGGCCTGTCGTATTTGTTGCCTTAATTCAAGAGAATATATAATACACGACGTGCAGTTCATGTCACAAGCATCCGATTGTATGCCATACTTGTGTTTTCCCGATAAATAGGAATAAGTATCCTATCATATGCCTTACTTGTGTTTTCCCGATAAATAGGAAACGCCTTCATACGACAACGTCCCATATGGTCTAGTGGTTTGGATTTGGCGCTTTCACCGCCAAGGCCCAGGTTCAATTCCAGGTGTGGGAATACCTGTTTTAGATTCCTGGTCAGTTGAACATCGCAGCTTGTATAAAATTCTCAAAGACAATTTAATTAAAAGACATAAATTGGCCTCTCGTATTTGTTGCCTTATTACATGAGAATATATAATACACGACGTGCAGTTCATGTCACAAGCATCCGATTGTATGCCATACTCGTGTTTTCCCGATAAATAGGAAACGCTTTCAAATGTCAACGTCACATATGGTCTAGTGGTTAGGATTTTGTTCAGTTCATGTCACAAGCATCCGATTGTATGCCGTACTTGTGTTTTCTCGATAAATAGGAAACGCCTTCATACGACAACGTCCCATATGGTCTAGTGGTTGGGATTTGGCGCTTTCACCGCCAAGGCCCGGGTTCAATTCCCGGTGTGGGAACACTTGTTTTAGATTCCTGTTCAGGTGTACATCGCAGCTAGTATAAAATGCTCATAGACAATTTAATAAAAATATATAAATTGCCCTCTCGTATTTGTTGCTTTATTACAAGAGAATATATAATACACGACGTGCAGTTCATGTCACAAGCATCCGATTGTATGCCATACTTGTGTTTTCCCGATAAATAGGAAACGCCTTCATACGACAACGTCCCATATGTCTTGTGGTTAGGATTTGGCACTTTCACCGCTTTCACCGCCAAGGCCCGGGTTCAATTCCCGGTGTGGGAACACCTGTTTTAGATTCCTGGTCAGTTGAACATCGCAGCTTGTGCAAAATTCTCAAAGACAATTTAATTAAAAGATATAAATTGGCCTCTCGTATTTGTTGCCTTATTACAAGAGAATATATAATACACGACTTGCAGTTCATGTCACAAGCATCCGATTGTATGCCATACTTGTGTCTTCCCGATAAATAGGAAACGCCTTCATACGTCAACGTCCCATATGGTCTAGTGGTTAGGATTTGGCGCTTTCACCGCCAAGGCCTGGGTTCAATTCACGGTGTGAGAACACCCGTTTTAGAACTCTGGTCAGTTGAACATCGCAGCTTGTATAAAATGCTCATACACAATTTAATTAAAATATATAAATTGGCCTGTCGTATTTGTTGCCTTAATTCAAGAGAATATATAATACACGACGTGCAGTTCATGTCACAAGCATCCGATTGTATGCCATACTTGTGTTTTCCCGATAAATAGGAATAAGTATCCTATCATATGCCTTACTTGTGTTTTCCCGATAAATAGGAAACGCCTTCATACGACAACGTCCCATATGGTCTAGTGGTTTGGATTTGGCGCTTTCACCGCCAAGGCCCTGGTTCAATTCCCGGTGTGGGAATACCTGTTTTAGATTCCTGGTCAGTTGAACATCGCAGCTTGTATAAAATTCTCAAAGACAATTTAATTAAAAGACATAAATTGGCCTCTCGTATTTGTTGCCTTATTACATGAGAATATATAATACACGACGTGCAGTTCATGTCACAAGCATCCGATTGTATGCCATACTCGTGTTTTCCCGATAAATAGGAAACGCTTTCAAATGTCAACGTCCCATATGGTCTAGTGGTTAGGATTTTGTGCAGTTCGTGTCACAAGCATCCGATTGTATGCCGTACTTGTGTTTTCCCGATAAATAGGAAACGCCTTCATACGACAACGTCCCATATGGTCTAGTGGTTGGGATTTGGCGCTTTCACCGCCAAGGCCCGGGTTCAATTCCCGGTGTGGGAACACTTGTTTTAGATTCCTGGTCAGGTGTACATCACAGCTAGTATAAAATGCTCATAGACAATTTAATAAAAATATGTAAATTGCCCTCTCGTATTTGTTGCCTTATTACAAGAGAATATATAATACACGACGTGCAGTTCATGTCACAAGCATCCGATTGTATGCCATACTTGTGTTTTCCCGATAAATAGGAAACGCCTTCATACGACAACGTCCAATATGTCTTGTGGTTAGGATTTGGCACTTTCACCGCTTTCACCGCCAAGGCCCGGGTTCAATTCCCGGTGTGGGAATACCTGTTTTAGATTCCTGGTCAGTTGAACATCGCAGCTTGTATAAAATTCCCAAAGACAATTTAATTAAAAGACATAAATTGGCCTCTCGTATTTGTTGCCTTATTACATGAGAATATATAATACACGACGTGCAGTTCATGTCACAAGCATCCGATTGTATGCCATACTCGTGTTTTCCCGATAAATAGGAAACGCTTTCAAATGTCAACGTCCCATATGGTCTAGTGGTTAGGATTTTGTGCAGTTCATGTCACAAGCATCCGATTGTATGCCGTACTTGTGTTTTCCCGATAAATAGGAAACGCCTTCATACGACAACGTCCCATATGGTCTAGTGGTTAGGATTTGACGCTTTCACCGCCAAGGCCCGGGTTCAATTCACGGTGTGGGAACACCTGTTGTAGATTCCTGGTCAGGTGTACATCGCAGCTAGTATAAAATGCTCATAGACAATTTAATAAAAATATATAAATTGCCCTCTCGTATTTGTTGCCTTATTACAAGAGAATATATAATACACGACGTGCAGTTCATGTCACAAGCATCCGATTGTATGCCATACTTGTGTTTTCCCGATAAATAGGAAACGCCTTCATACGACAACGTCCCATATGTCTTGTGGTTAGGATTTGGCGCTTTCACCGCCAAGGCCCGGGTTCAATTCCAGGTGTGGGAACACCTGTTTTAGATTCCTGGACAGTTGAACATCGCAGCTTGTATAAAATGCTCATAGACAATTTAATTAAAAGATATAAATTGGCTTCTCGTATTTGTTGCCTTATTACAAGAGAATATATAATACACGACGTGCAGTTCATGTCACAAGTATCCTATTATATGCCTTACTTGTGTTTTCCCGATAAATAGGAAACGCCTTCATACGACATCATCCCATATGGTCTAGTGGTTACGATTTGGCGCTTTCACCGCTAAGGCCCGGGTTCAATTCTCGGTGTGGGAATACCTGTTTTAGATTCCTGGTCAGTTGCACATCGCAGCTTGTATAAAATTCTCAAAGACAATTTAATCAAAAGATATAAATTGGCCACTCGTATTTGTTGCCTTATTACAAGAGAATATATAATACACGACTTGCATTTCATGTCACAAGCATCCGATCGTATGCCATACTTGTGTTTTCCCGATAAATAGGAAACGCCTTCAAATGTCAACGTCCCATATGGTTTAGTGGTTAGGATTTGTCGCTTTCACCGCCAAGGCTCGGGTTCAATTCCCGGTGTGAGAACACCCGTTTTAGATTCCTGGTCAATTGAACATCGCAGCTTGTACAACATTCTCAAAGACAATTTAAATAAAAGACATAAATTCGCCTCTCGTATTTGTTGCCTTATTACATGAGAATATATAATACACGACGTGCAGTTCATGTCACAAGCATCCGATTGTATGCCATACTCGTGTTTTCCCGATAAATAGGAAACGCTTTCAAATGTCAACGTCCCATATGGTCTAGTGGTTAGGATTTTGTGCAGTTCGTGTCACAAGCATCCGATTGTATGCCGTACTTGTGTTTTCCCGATAAATAGGAAACGCCTTCATACGACAACGTCCCATATGGTCTAGTGGTTGGGATTTGGCGCTTTCACCGCCAAGGCCCGGGTTCAATTCCCGGTGTGGGAACAGTTGTTTTAGATTCCTGGTCAGGTGTACGTCGCAGCTAGTATAAAATGCTCATAGACAATTTAATAAAAATATATAAATTGCCCTCTCGTATTTGTTGCCTTATTACAAGAGAATATATAATACACGACGTGCAGTTCATGTCACAAGCATCCGATTGTATGCCATACTTGTGTTTTCCCGATAAATAGGAAACGCCTTCATACGACAACGTCCAATATGTCTTGTGGTTAGGATTTGGCACTTTCACCGCTTTCACCGCCAAGGCCCGGGTTCAATTCCCGGTGTGGGAATACCTGTTTTAGATTTCTGGTCAGTTGAACATCGCAGCTTGTATAAAATTCCCAAAGACAATTTAATTAAAAGACATAAATTGGCCTCTCGTATTTGTTGCCTTATTACATGAGAATATATAATACACGACGTGCAGTTCATGTCACAAGCATCCGATTATATGCCATACTCGTGTTTTCCCGATAAATAGGAAACGCTTTCAAATGTCAACGTCCCATATGGTCTAGTGGTTAGGATTTTGTGCAGTTCATGTCACAAGCATCCGATTGTATGCCGTACTTGTGTTTTCCCGATAAATAGGAAACGCCTTCATACGACAACGTCCCATATGGTCTAGTGGTTGGGATTTGGCGCTTTCACCGCCAAGGCCCGGGTTCAATTCCCGGTGTGGGAACACTTGTTTTAGATTCCTGGTCAGGTGTACATCGCAGCTAGTATAAAATGCTCATAGACAATTTAATAAAAATATATAAATTGCCCTCTCGTATTTGTTGCCTTATTACAAGAGAATATATAATACACGACGTGCAGTTCATGTCACAAGCATCCGATTGTATGCCATACTTGTGTTTTCCCGATAAATAGGAAACGCCTTCATACGACAACGTCCAATATGTCTTGTGGTTAGGATTTGGCACTTTCACCGCTTTCACCGCCAAGGCCCGGGTTCAATTCCCGGTGTGGGAATACCTGTTTTAGATTCCTGGTCAGTTGAACATCGCAGCTTGTATAAAATTCCCAAAGACAATTTAATTAAAAGACATAAATTGGCCTCTCGTATTTGTTGCCTTATTACATGAGAATATATAATACACGACGTGCAGTTCATGTCACAAGCATCCGATTGTATGTCATACTCGTGTTTTCCCGATAAATAGGAAACGCTTTCAAATGTCAACGTCCCATATGGTCTAGTGGTTAGGATTTTGTGCAGTTCATGTCACAAGCATCCGATTGTATGCCGTACTTGTGTTTTCCCGATAAATAGGAAACGCCTTCATACGACAACGTCCCATATGGTCTAGTGGTTAGGATTTGACGCTTTCACCGCCAAGGCCCGGGTTCAATTCACGGTGTGGGAACACCTGTTGTAGATTCCTGGTCAGGTGTACATCGCAGCTAGTATAAAATGCTCATAGACAATTTAATAAAAATATATAAATTGCCCTCTCGTATTTGTTGCCTTATTACAAGAGAATATATAATACACGACGTGCAGTTCATGTCACAAGCATCCGATTGTATGCCATACTTGTGTTTTCCCGATAAATAGGAAACGCCTTCATACGACAACGTCCCATATGTCTTGTGGTTAGGATTTGGCGCTTTCACCGCCAAGGCCCGGGTTCAATTCCAGGTGTGGGAACACCTGTTTTAGATTCCTGGACAGTTGAACATCGCAGCTTGTATAAAATGCTCATAGACAATTTAATTAAAAGATATAAATTGGCTTCTCGTATTTGTTGCCTTATTACAAGAGAATATATAATACACGACGTGCAGTTCATGTCACAAGTATCCTATTATATGCCTTACTTGTGTTTTCCCGATAAATAGGAAACGCCTTCATACGACATCGTCCCATATGGTCTAGTGGTTACGATTTGGCGCTTTCACCGCTAAGGCCCGGGTTCAATTCTCGGTGTGGGAATACCTGTTTTAGATTCCTGGTCAGTTGCACATCGCAGCTTGTATAAAATTCTCAAAGACAATTTAATCAAAAGATATAAATTGGCCACTCGTATTTGTTGCCTTATTACAAGAGAATATATAATACACGACTTGCATTTCATGTCACAAGCATCCGATCGTATGCCATACTTGTGTTTTCCCGATAAATAGGAAACGCCTTCAAATGTCAACGTCCCATATGGTTTAGTGGTTAGGATTTGTCGCTTTCACCGCCAAGGCTCGGGTTCAATTCCCGGTGTGAGAACACCCGTTTTAGATTCCTGGTCAATTGAACATCGCAGCTTGTACAAAATTCTCAAAGACAATTTAAATAAAAGACATAAATTCGCCTCTCGTATTTGTTGCCTTATTACATGAGAATATATAATACACGACGTGCAGTTCATGTCACAAGCATCCGATTGTATGCCATACTCGTGTTTTCCCGATAAATAGGAAACGCTTTCAAATGTCAACGTCCCATATGGTCTAGTGGTTAGGATTTTGTGCAGTTCGTGTCACAAGCATCCGATTGTATGCCGTACTTGTGTTTTCCCGATAAATAGGAAACGCCTTCATACGACAACGTCCCATATGGTCTAGTGGTTGGGATTTGGCGCTTTCACCGCCAAGGCCCGGGTTCAATTCCCGGTGTGGGAACACTTGTTTTAGATTCCTGGTCAGGTGTACATCGCAGCTAGTATAAAATGCTCATAGACAATTTAATAAAAATATATAAATTGCCCTCTCGTATTTGTTGCCTTATTACAAGAGAATATATAATACACGACGTGCAGTTCATGTCACAAGCATCCGATTGTATGCCATACTTGTGTTTTCCCGATAAATAGGAAACGCCTTCATACGACAACGTCCAATATGTCTTGTGGTTAGGATTTGGCACTTTCACCGCTTTCACCGCCAAGGCCCGGGTTCAATTCCCGGTGTGGGAATACCTGTTTTAGATTCCTGGTCAGTTGAACATCGCAGCTTGTATAAAATTCCCAAAGACAATTTAATTAAAAGACATAAATTGGCCTCTCGTATTTGTTGCCTTATTACATGAGAATATATAATACACGACGTGCAGTTCATGTCACAAGCATCCGATTATATGCCATACTCGTGTTTTCCCGATAAATAGGAAACGCTTTCAAATGTCAACGTCCCATATGGTCTAGTGGTTAGGATTTTGTGCAGTTCATGTCACAAGCATCCGATTGTATGCCGTACTTGTGTTTTCCCGATAAATAGGAAACGCCTTCATACGACAACGTCCCATATGTCTTGTGGTTAGGATTTGGCGCTTTCACCGCCAAGGCCCGGGTTCAATTCCAGGTGTGGGAACACCTGTTTTAGATTCCTGGACAGTTGAACATCGCAGCTTGTATAAAATGCTCATAGACAATTTAATTAAAAGATATAAATTGGCTTCTCGTATTTGTTGCCTTATTACAAGAGAATATATAATACACGACGTGCAGTTCATGTCACAAGTATCCTATTATATGCCTTACTTGTGTTTTCCCGATAAATAGGAAACGCCTTCATACGACATCGTCCCATATGGTCTAGTGGTTACGATTTGGCGCTTTCACCGCTAAGGCACGGGTTCAATTCTCGGTGTGGGAATACCTGTTTTAGATTCCTGGTCAGTTGCACATCGCAGCTTGTATAAAATAATCAAAGACAATTTAATCAAAAGATATAAATTGGCCACTCGTATTTGTTGCCTTATTACAAGAGAATATATAATACACGACTTGCATTTCATGTCACAAGCATCCGATCGTATGCCATACTTGTGTTTTCCCGATAAATGGGAAACGCCTTCAAATGTCAACGTCCCATATGGTTTAGTGGTTAGGATTTGTCGCTTTCACTGCCAAGGCTCGGGTTCAATTCCCGGTGTGAGAACACCCGTTTTAGATTCCTGGTCAATTGAACATCGCAGCTTGTACAAAATTCTCAAAGACAATTTAAATAAAAGACATAAATTCGCCTCTCGTATTTGTTGCCTTATTACATGAGAATATATAATACACGACGTGCAGTTCATGTCACAAGCATCCGATTGTATGCCATACTCGTGTTTTCCCGATAAATAGGAAACGCTTTCAAATGTCAACGTCCCATATGGTCTAGTGGTTAGGATTTTGTGCAGTTCGTGTCACAAGCATCCGATTGTATGCCGTACTTGTGTTTTCCCGATAAATAGGAAACGCCTTCATACGACAACGTCCCATATGGTCTAGTGGTTGGGATTTGGCGCTTTCACCGCCAAGGCCCGGGTTCAATTCCCGGTGTGGGAACACTTGTTTTAGATTCCTGGTCAGGTGTACATCGCAGCTAGTATAAAATGCTCATAGACAATTTAATAAAAATATATAAATTGCCCTCTCGTATTTGTTGCCTTATTACAAGAGAATATATAATACACGACGTGCAGTTCATGTCACAAGCATCCGATTGTATGCCATACTTGTGTTTTCCCGATAAATAGGAAACGCCTTCATACGACAACGTCCAATATGTCTTGTGGTTAGGATTTGGCACTTTCACCGCTTTCACCGCCAAGGCCCGGGTTCAATTCCCGGTGTGGGAATACCTGTTTTAGATTCCTGGTCAGTTGAACATCGCAGCTTGTATAAAATTCCCAAAGACAATTTAATTAAAAGACATAAATTGGCCTCTCGTATTTGTTGCCTTATTACATGAGAATATATAATACACGACGTGCAGTTCATGTCACAAGCATCCGATTATATGCCATACTCGTGTTTTCCCGATAAATAGGAAACGCTTTCAAATGTCAACGTCCCATATGGTCTAGTGGTTAGGATTTTGTACAGTTCATGTCACAAGCATCCGATTGTATGCCGTACTTGTGTTTTCCCGATAAATAGGAAACGCCTTCATACGACAACGTCCCATATGGTCTAGTGGTTAGGATTTGGCGCTTTCACCGCCAAGGACCGGGTTCAATTCCAGGTGTGGGAACACCTGTTTTAGATTCCTGGACAGTTGAACATCGCAGCTTGTATAAAATGCTCATAGACAATTTAATTAAAAGATATAAATTGGCCTCTCGTATTTGTTGCCTTATTACAAGAGAATATATAATACACGACGTGCAGTTCATGTCACAAGTATCCTATTATATGCCTTACTTGTGTTTTCCCGATAAATAGGAAACGCCTTCATACGACATCGTCCCATATGGTCTAGTGGTTACGATTTGGCGCTTTCACCGCTAAGGCCCGGGTTCAATTCTCGGTGTGGGAATACCTGTTTTAGATTCCTGGTCAGTTGCACATCGCAGCTTGTATAAAATTCTCAAAGACAATTTAATTAAAAGATATAAATTGGCCACTCGTATTTGTTGCCTTATTACAAGAGAATATATAATACACGACTTGCATTTCATGTCACAAGCATCCGATCGTATGCCATACTTGTGTTTTCCCGATAAATAGGAAACGCCTTCAAATGTCAACGTCCCATATGGTTTAGTGGTTAGGATTTGTCGCTTTCACCGCCAAGGCTCGGGTTCAATTCCCGGGGTGAGAACACCCGTTTTAGATTCCTGGTCAATTGAACATCGCAGCTTGTACAAAATTCTCAAAGACAATTTAAATAAAAGATATAAATTGGCCTCTCGTATTTGTTGCCTTATTACAAGAGAATATATAATACACGACGTGCAGTTCATGTCACAAGTATCCTATTATATGCCTTACTTGTGTTTTCCCGATAAATAGGAAACGCCTTCATAACGCCTTCATACGACAACGTCCCATATGGTCTAGTGGTTAGGATTTGTCGCTTTCACCGCCAAGGCCCGGGTTCAATTCCCGGTGTGGGAATACTTGTTTTAGATTCCTGGTCAGTTGAACATCGCAGCTTGAATAAAATTCTCAAAGACAATTTAATTAAAAGATATAAATTGGCCTCTCGTATTTGTTGCCTTATTACAAGAGAATATATAATACACGACGTGCAGTTCATGTCACAAGTATCCTATTATATGCCTTACTTGTGTTTTCCCGATAAATAGGAAACGCCTTCAAATGTCAACGTCCCATATCGTTTAGTGGTTAGGATTTGTCGCTTTCACCGTCAAGGCTCGGGTTCAATTCCCGGTGCGGGAACACCCGTTTTAGATTCCTGGTCAATTGAACATCGCAGCTTGTACAAAATTCTCAAAGACAATTTAAATAAAAGATATAAATTGCCCTCTCGTATTTGTTGCCTTATTACAAGAGAATATATAATACACGACGTGCAGTTCATGTCACAAGTATCCTATTATATGCCTTACTTGTGTTTTCCCGATAAATAGGAAACGCCTTCATACGACAACGTCCCACATGGTCTAGTGGTTAGGATTTGGCGCTTTCACCGCCAAGGCCCGGGTTCAATTCCCGGTGTGGGAATACCTGTTTTAGATTCCTGGTCAGTTGAACATCGCAGCTTGAATAAAATTCTCAAAGACAATTTAATTAAAAGATATAAATTGGCCTCTCATATTTGTTGCCTTATTACAAGAGAATATATAATACACGACGTGCAGTTCATGTCACAAGTATCCTATTATATGCCTTACTTGTGTTTTCCCGATAAATAGGAAACGCCTTCATACGACAACGTCCCACATGGTCTAGTGGTTAGGATTTGTCGCTTTCACCGCCAAGGCTCGGGTTCAATTCCCGGTGTGAGAACACCCGTTTTAGATTCCTGGTCAATTGAACATCGCAGCTTGTACAAAATTCTCAAAGACAATTTAAATAAAAGATATAAATTGGCCTCTCATATTTGTTGCCTTATTACAAGACAATATATAATACACGACGTGCAGTTCATGTCACAAGTATCCTATTATATGCCTTACTTGTGTTTTCCCGATAAATAGGAAACGCCTTCATTCGACAACGTCCCATATGGTCTAGTGGTTAGGATTTGGCGCTTTCACCGCCAAGGCCCGGGTTCAATTCCCGGTGTGGGAATACCTGTTTTAGATTCCTGGTCAGTTGAATATCGCAGCTTGTATAAAATTCTCAAAGACAATTTAATTAAAAGATATAAATTGGCCTCTCGTATTTGTTGCCTTATTACAAGAGAATATATAATACACAACTTGCATTTCATGTCACAAGCATCCGATTGTATGCCATACTTGTGTTCTCCCGATAAATAGGAAACGCCTTCAAATGTCAACGTCCCATATGGTTTAGTGGTTAGGATTTGTCGCTTTCACCGTCAAGGCTCGGGTTCAATTCCCGGTGCGGGAACACCCGTTTTAGATTCCTGGTCAATTGAACATCGCAGCTTGTACAAAATTCTCAAAGACAATTTAAATAAAAGATATAAATTGGCCTCTCGTATTTGTTGCCTTATTACAAGAGAATATATAATACACGACGTGCAGTTCATGTCACAAGTATCCTATTATATGCCTTTCTTGTGTTTTCCCGATAAATAGGAAACGCCTTCATACGACAACGTCCCACATGGTCTAGTGGTTAGGATTTGGCGCTTTCACCGCCAAGGTCCGGGTTCAATTCCCGGTGTGGGAATACCTGTTTTAGATTCCTGGTCAGTTGAACATCGCAGCTTGTATACAATTCTCAAAGACAATTTAATTAAAAGATATAATTTGGCCTCTCGTATTTGTTACCTCATTACAAGAGAATATATAATACACGACTTGCAGTTCATGTCACAAGCATCCGATTGTATGCCATACTTGTGTCTTCCCAATAAATAGGAAACGCCTTCATACGTCAACGTCCCATATGGTCTAGTGGTTAGGATTTGGGGCTTTCACCGCCAAGGCCTGGGTTCAATTCCCGGTGTGAGAACACCCGTTTTAGAACTCTGGTCAGTTGAACATCGCAGCTTGTATAAAATGCTCATAGGCAATTTAATTAAAATATATAAATTGGCCTGTCGTATTTGTTGCGTTATTTCAAGAGAATATATAATACACGACGTGCAGTTCATGTCACAAACATCAGATTGTATGCCATACTCGTGTTTTCCCGATAAATAGGCAACGCTTTCAAATGTCAACGTCCCATATGGTATAGTGGTTAGGATTTTGTGCAGTTCATGTCACAAGCATCCGATTGTATGCCGTACTTGTGTTTTCCCGATAAATAGGAAACGCCTTCATACGACAACGTCCCATATGGTCTAGTGGTTGGGATTTGGCGCTTTCACCGCCAAGGCCCGGGTTCAATTCCAGGTGTGGGAACACCTGTTTTAGATTCCTGGACAGGTGAACATCGCAGCTTGTATAAAATGCTCATAGACAATTTAATTAAAAGATATAAATTGGCCTCTCGTATTTGTTGCCTTATTACAAGAGAATATATAATACACGACTTGCAGTTCATGTCACAAGCATCCGATTGTATGCCATACTTGTGTCTTCCCGATAAATAGGAAACGCCTTCAAACGTCAACGTCCCATATGGTCTAGTGGTTAGGATTTGGCGCTTTCACCGCCAAGGCCTGGGTTCAATTCCCGGTGTGAGAACACCCGTTTTAGAACTCTGGTAAGTTGAACATCGCAGCTTGTATAAAATGCTCATAGACATTTTAATTAAAATAGATAAATTGGCCTGTCGTATTTGTTGCCTTATTTCAAGAGAATATATAATACACGACGTGCAGTTCATGTCACAAGCATCCGATTGAATGCCATACTTATGTTTTCCCGATAAATAGGAATAAGTATCCTATCATATGCCTTACTTGTGTTTTCCCGATAAATAGGAAACGCCTTCATACGACAACGTCCCATATGGTCTAGTGGTTAGGATTTTGTGCAGTTCATGTCACAAGCATCCGATTGTATGCCGTACTTGTGTTTTCCCGATAAATAGGAAACGCCCTCATACGACAACGTCCCATATGGTCTAGTGGTTAGGATTTGGCGCTTTCACCGCCAAGGCCCGGGTTCAATTCCCGGTGTGGGAACACCTGTTTTAGATTCCTGGTCAGGTGTACATCGCAGCTTGTATAAAATGCTCATAGACAATTTAATAAAAATATATAAATTGCCCTCTCGTATTTGTTGCCTTATTACAAGAGAATATATAATACACGACGTGCAGTTCATGTCACAAGTATCCTATTATATGCCTTACTTGTGTTTTCCCGATAAATAGGAAACGCCTTCATTCGTCCCATATGGTCTAGTGGTTAGGATTTGGCGCTTTCACCGCCAAGGCCCGGGTTCAATTCCCGGTGTTTAGAATACCTGTTTTAGATTCCTGGTCAGTTGAATATCGCAGCTTGTATAAAATTCTCAAAGACAATTTAATTAAAAGATATAAATTGGCCTCTCGTATTTGTTGCCTTATTACAAGAGAATATATAATACACAACTTGCATTTCATGTCACAAGCATCCGATTGTATGCCATACTTGTGTTCTCCCGATAAATAGGAAACGCCTTCAAATGTCAACGTCCCATATGGTTTAGTGGTTAGGATTTGTCGCTTTCACCGCCAAGGCCTGGGTTCAATTCCCGGTGTGAGAACACCCGTTTTAGAACTCTGGTAAGTTGAACATCGCAGCTTGTATAAAATGCTCATAGACATTTTAATTAAAATAGATAAATTGGCCTGTCGTATTTGTTGCCTTATTTCAAGAGAATATATAATACACGACGTGCAGTTCATGTCACAAGCATCCGATTGAATGCCATACTTATGTTTTCCCGATAAATAGGAATAAGTATCCTATCATATGCCTTACTTGGGTTTTCCCGATAAATAGGAAACGCCTTCATACGACAACGTCCCATATAGTCTAGTGGTTAGGATTTTGTGCAGTTCATGTCACAAGCATCCGATTGTATGCCGTACTTGTGTTTTCCCGATAAATAGGAAACGCCTTCATACGACAACGTCCCATATGGTCTAGTGGTTAGGATTTGGCGCTTTCACCGCCAAGGCCCGGGTTCAATTCCCGGTGTGGGAACACCTGTTTTAGATTCCTGGTCAGGTGTACATCGCAGCTTGTATAAAATGCTCATAGACAATTTAATAAAAATATATAAATTGCCCTCTCGTATTTGTTGCCTTATTTCAAGAGAATATATAATACACGACGTGCAGTTCATGTCACAAACATCCGATTGTATGCCATACTCGTGTTTTCCCGATAAATAGGCAACGCTTTCAAATGTCAACGTCCCATATGGTCTAGTGGTTAGGATTTTGTGCAGTTCATGTCACAAGCATCCGATTGTATGCCGTACTTGTGTTTTCCCGATAAATAGGAAACGCCGTCATACGACAACGTCCCATATGGTCTAGTGGTTGGGATTTGGCGCTTTCACCGCCAAGGCCCGGGTTCAATTCCCGGTGTGGGAACACCTGTTTTAGATTCCTGGTCAGGTGAACATCGCAGCTTGTATAAAATGCTCATAGACAATTTAATTAAAAGATATAAATTGGCCTCTCGTATTTGTTGCCTTATTACAAGAGAATATATAATACACGACTTGCAGTTCATGTCACAAGCATCCGATTGTATGCCATACTTGTGTCTTCCCGATAAATAGGAAACGCCTTCAAACGTCAACGTCCCATATGGTCTAGTTGTTAGGATTTGGCGCTTTCACCGCCAAGGCCCGGGTTCAATTCCCGGTGTTTAGAATACCTGTTTTAGATTCCTGGTCAGTTGAATATCGCAGCTTGTATAAAATTCTCAAAGACAATTTAATTAAAAGATATAAATTGGCCTCTCGTATTTGTTGCCTTATTACAAGAGAATATATAATACACAACTTGCATTTCATGTCACAAGCATCCGATTGTATGCCATACTTGTGTTCTCCCGATAAATAGGAAACGCCTTTAAATGTCAACGTCCCATATGGTTTAGTGGTTAGGATTTGTCGCTTTCACCGTCAAGGCTCGGGTTCAATTCCCGGTGCGGGAACACCCGTTTTAGATTCCTGGTCAATTGAACATCGCAGCTTGTACAAAATTCTCAAAGACAATTTAAATAAAAGATATAAATTGGCCTCTCGTATTTGTTGCCTTATTACAAGAGAATATATAATACACGACGTGCAGTTCATGTCACAAGTATCCTATTATATGCCTTACTTGTGTTTTCCCGATAAATAGGAAACGCCTTCATACGACAACGTCCCACATGGTCTAGTGGTTAGGATTTGGCGCTTTCACCGCCAAGGTCCGGGTTCAATTCCCGGTGTGGGAATACCTGTTTTAGATTCCTGGTCAGTTGAACATCGCAGCTTGTATACAATTCTCAAAGACAATTTAATTAAAAGATATAAATTGGCCTCTCGTATTTGTTGCCTCATTACAAGAGAATATATAATACACGACTTGCAGTTCATGTCACAAGCATCCGATTGTATGCCATACTTGTGTCTTCCCAATA
The DNA here is from genome assembly GCF_978046115.1 of Saccoglossus kowalevskii. Taxonomy (NCBI): domain Eukaryota; kingdom Metazoa; phylum Hemichordata; class Enteropneusta; family Harrimaniidae; genus Saccoglossus; species Saccoglossus kowalevskii. Next base: position 15,384,644 of record NC_140649.1, on the reverse strand, counting down.
AATAGGAAACGCCTTCATACGTCAACGTCCCATATGGTCTAGTGGTTGGGATTTGGGGCTTTCACCGCCAAGGCCTGGGTTCAATTCCTGGTGTGGGAACACCTGTTTTAGATTCCTGGTCAGGTGAACATCGCAGCTTGTATAAAATGCTCATAGACAATTTAATTAAAAGATATAAATTGGCCTCTCGTATTTGTTGCCTTATTACAAGAGAATATATAATACACGACTTGCAGTTCATGTCACAAGCATCCGATTGTATGCCATACTTGTGTCTTCCCGATAAATAGGAAACGCCTTCAAACGTCAACGTCCCATATGGTCTAGTGGTTAGGATTTGGCGCTTTCACCGCCAAGGCCTGGGTTCAATTCCCGGTGTGAGAACACCCGTTTTAGAACTCTGGTAAGTTGAACATCGCAGCTTGTATAAAATGCTCATAGACATTTTAATTAAAATAAATAAATTTTCCTGTCGTATTTGTTGCCTTATTTCAAAAGAATATATAATACACGACGTGCAGTTCATGTCACAAGCATCCGATTGTATGCCATACTTATGTTTTCCCGATAAATAGGAATAAGTATCCTATCATATGCCTTACTTGTGTTTTCCCGATAAATAGGAAACGCCTTCATACGACAACGTCCCATATGGTCTAGTGGTTAGGATTTGGCGCTTTCACCGCCAAGGCCCGGGTTCAATTCCCGGTGTGGGAACCCCTGTTTTAGATTCCTGGTCAGGTGTACATCGCAGCTTGTATAAAATGCTCATAGACAATTTAATAAAAATATATAAATTGCCCTCTCGTATTTGTTGCCTTATTACAAGAGAATATATAATACACGACGTGCAGTTCATGTCACAAGCATCCGATTGTATACCATAATTGTGTTTTCCCGATAAATAGGAAACGCCTTCATACGACAACGTCCCATATGTCTTGTGGTTAGGATTTGGCGCTTTCACCGCTTTCACCGCCAAGGCCCGGGTTCAATTCCCGGTGTGGGAACACCTGTTTTAGATTCCTGGTCAGTTGAACATCGCAGCTTGTACAAAATTCTCAAAGACAATTTAATTAAAAGATATAAATTGGCCTCTCGTATTTGTTGCCTTATTACAAGAGAATATATAATACTCAACTTGCATTTCATGTCACAAGCATCCGATTGTATGCCATACTTGTGTTCTCCCGATAAATAGGAAACGCCTTCAAATGTCAACGTCCCATATGGTTTAGTGGTTAGGATTTGTCGCTTTCACCGTCAAGGCTCGGGTTCAATTCCCGGTGCGGGAACACTCGTTTTAGATTCCTGGTCAATTGAACATCGCAGCTTGTACAAAATTCTCAAAGACAATTTAAATAAAAGATATAAATTGGCCTCTCGTATTTGTTGCCTTATTACAAGAGAATATATAATACACGACGTGCAGTTCATGTCACATGTATCCTATTATATGCCTTACTTGTGTTTTCCCGATAAATAGGAAACGCCTTCATACGACAACGTCCCACATGGTCTAGTGGTTAGGATTTGGCGCTTTCACCGCCAAGGTCCGTGTTCAATTCCCGGTGTGGGAATACCTGTTTTAGATTCCTGGTCAGTTGAACATCGCAGCTTGTATACAATTCTCAAAGACAATTTAATTAAAATATATAAATTGGCCTGTCGTATTTGTTGCCTTATTTCAAGAGAATATATAATACACGACGTGCAGTTCATGTCACAAACATCCGATTGTATGCCATACTCGTGTTTTCCCGATAAATAGGAAACGCCTTCATACGACAACGTCCCATATGGTCTAGTGGTTGGGATTTGGCGCTTTCACCGCCAAGGCCCGGGTTCAATTCCCGGTGTGGGAACACATGTTTTAGATTCCTGTTCAGGTGAACATCGCAGCTTGTATAAAATGCTCATAGACAATTTAATTAAAAGATATAAATTGGCCTCTCGTATTTGTTGCCTTATTACAAGAGAATATATAATACACGACTTGCAGTTCATGTCACAAGCATCCGATTGTATGCCATACTTGTGTCTTCCCGATAAATAAGAAACGCCTTCATACGTCAACGTCCCATATGGTCTAGTGGTTAGGATTTGGCGCTTTCACCGCCAAGGCCTGGGTTCAATTCCCGGTGTGAGAACACCCGTTTTAGAACTCTGGTCAGTTGAACATCGCAGCTTGTATAAAATGCTCATAGACATTTTAATTAAAATAGATAAATTGGCCTGTCGTATTTGTTGCCTTATTTCAAGAGAATATATAATACACGACGTGCAGTTCATGTCACAAGCATCCGATTGTATGCCATACTTATGTTTTCCCGATAAATAGGAATAAGTATCCTATCATATGCCTTACTTGTATTTTCCCGATAAATAGGAAACGCCTTCATACGACAACGTCCCATATGGTCTAGTGGTTTGGATTTGGCGCTTTCACCGCCAAGGCCCGGGTTCAATTCCTGGTGTGGGAATTCCTGTTTTAGATTCCTGGTCAGTTGAACATCGCAGCTTGTATACAATTCTCAAAGACAATTTAATTAAAAGATATAAATTGGCCTCTCGTATTTGTTGCCTTATTACAAGAGAATATATAATACACGACGTGCAGTTCATGTCACAAGCATCCGATTGTATGCCATACTCGTGTTTTCCCGATAAATAGGAAACGCTTTCAAATGTCAACGTCCCATATGGTCTAGTGGTTAGGATTTTGTGCAGTTCATGTCACAAGCATCCGATTGTATGCCGTACTTGTGTTTTCCCGATAAATAGGAAACGCCTTCATACCACAACGTCCCATATGGTCTAGTGGTTAGGATTTGGCGCTTTCACCGCCAAGGCCCGGGTTCAATTCCCGGTGTGGGAACACCTGTTTTAGATTCCTGGTCAGGTGTACATCGCAGCTTGTATAAAATGCTCATAGACAATTTAATAAAAATATATAAATTGCCCTCTCGTATTTGTTGCCTTATTACAAGAGAATATATAATACACGACGTGCAGTTCATGTCACAAGCATCCGATTGTATGCCATACTTGTGTTTTCCCGATAAATAGGAAACGCCTTCAAACGTCAACGTCCCATATGGTCTAGTGGTTAGCATTTGGCGCTTTCACCGCCAAGGTCAGGGTTCAATTCCCGGTGTGAGAACACCTGTTTTAGCTTCCTGGTCAGTTGAACATCGCAGCTTGTATAAAATGCTAAAAGACAATTTAATTTAATGATATAAATTGGCCTGTCGTATTTGTTGCCTTATTACAAGAAAATATATAATACACGACGTGCAGTTCATGTCACAAGCATCCGATTGTATGCCATACTCGTGTTTTCCCGATAAATAGGAAACGCTTTCAAATGTCAACGTCCCATATGGTTTAGCGGTTAGGATTTTGTGCAGTTCATGTCACAAGCATCCGATTGTATGCCATACTCGTGTTTTCCCGATAAATAGGCAACGCTTTCAAATGTCAACGTCCCATATGGTCTAGTGGTTAGGATTTTGTGCAGTTCATGTCACAAGCATCCGATTGTATGCCGTACTTGTGTTTTCCCGATAAATAGGAAACGCCTTCATACGACAACGTCCCATATGGTCTAGTGGTTGCGATTTGGCGCTTTCACCGCCAAGGCCCGGGTTCAATTCCCGGTGTGGGAACACCTGTTTTAGATTCCTGGTCAGGTGAACATCGCAGCGTGTATAAAATGTTCATAGACAATTTAATTAAAAGATATAAATTGGCCTCTCGTATTTGTTGCCTTTTTACAAGAGAATATATAATACACGACTTGCAGTTCATGTCACAAGCATCCGATTGTATGCCATACTTGTGTCTCCCCGATAAATAGGAAACGCCTTCATACGTCAACGTCCCATATGGTCTAGTGGTTAGGATTTGGCGCTTTCACCGCCAAGGCCCGGCTTTAATTCCCGGCGTGGGAACACCTGTTTTAGATTCCAGGTCAGTTGAACATCGCAGCTTGTATAAAATGCTCATAGACAATTTAATTTAAATATATAAATTGGCCTCTCGTCTTTGTTGCCTTATTACAAGAGAATATATAATACACGACGTGCAGTTTATGTCACAAGTATCCAATTGCATGCCATACTTGTGTTTTCCCGATAAATAGGAAACGCCGTCAAATGTCATCGTCCCATATGGTCAAGTGGTTAGGATTTGGCGCTTTCACCGCCAAGGCTCGGGTGCAATTCCCGGTGTGGGAACACCTGTTTTAGATTCCTGGTCAGTTGAACATCGCAGCTTGTACAAAATTCTCAAAGACAGTTTAATTAAAAGATATAAATTGGCCTCTCGTATTTGTTGCCTTATTACAAGAGAATATATAATACACGACGTGCAGTTCATGTCACAAGCATCCGATTGTATGCCATACTTGTGTTTTCCCGATTATTAGGAAACGCCTTCATACGACAACGTCCCATATGTCTTGTGGATAGGATTTGGCGCTTTCACCGCCAAGGCCCGGGTTCAATTCCCGGTGTGGGAACACCTGTTTTAGATTCCTGGTCAGTTGAACATCGCAGCTTGTACAAAATTCTCAAAGACAATTTAATTAAATGATATAAATTGGCCTGTCGTATTTGTTGCCTTATTACAAGAGAATATATAATACACGACGTGCAGTTCATGTCACAAGCATCCGATTGTATGCCATACTCGTGTTTTCCCGATAAATAGGAAACGCTTTCAAATGTCAACGTCCCATATGGTCTAGTGGTTAGGATTTTGTGCAGTTCATGTCACAAGCATCCGATTGTATGCCATACTCGTGTTTTCCCGATAAATAGGCAACGCTTTCAAATGTCAACGTCCCATATGGTCTAGTGGTTAGGATTTTGTGCAGTTCATGTCACAAGCATCCGATTGTATGCCGTACTTGTGTTTTCCCGATAAATAGGAAACGCCTTCATACGACAACGTCCCATATGGTCTAGTGGTTGCGATTTGGCGCTTTCACCGCCAAGGCCCGGGTTCAATTCCCGGTGTGGGAACACCTGTTTTAGATTCCTGGTCAGGTGAACATCGCAGCTTGTATAAAATGCTCATAGACAATTTAATTAAAAGATATAAATTGGCCTCTCGTATTTGTTGCCTTTTTACAAGAGAATATATAATACACGACTTGCAGTTCATGTCACAAGCATCCGATTGTATGCCATACTTGTGTCTCCCCGATAAATAGGAAACGCCTTCATACGTCAACGTCCCATATGGTCCAGTGGTTAGGATTTGACGCTTTCACCGCCAAGGCCTGGGTTCAATTCACGGTGTGAGAACACCCGTTTTAGAACTCTGGTCAGTTGAACATCGCAGCTTGTATAAAATGCTCATAGACAATTTAATTAAAATATATAAATTGGCCTGTCGTATTTGTTGCCTTATTTCAAGAGAATATATAATACACGACGTGCAGTTCATGTCACAAGCATCCGATTGTATGCCTTACTTGTGTCTTCCCGATAAATAGGAAACGCTTTCAAATGTCAACGTCCCATATGGTCTAGTGGTTAGGATTTTGTGCAGTTCATGTCACAAGCATCCGATTGTATGCCGTACTTGTGTTTTCCCGATAAATAGGAAACGCCTTCATACGACAACGTCCCATATGTCTTGTGGTTAGGATTTGGCGCTTTCACCGCCAAGGCCCGGGTTCAATTCCAGGTGTGGGAACACCTGTTTTAGATTCCTGGACAGTTGAACATCGCAGCTTGTATAAAATGCTCATAGACAATTTAATTAAAAGATATAAATTGGCCTCTCGTATTTGTTGCCTTATTACAAGAGAATATATAATACACGACGTGCAGTTCATGTCACAAGTATCTTATTATATGCCTTACTTGTGTTTTCCCGATAAATAGGAAACGCCTTCATACGACAACGTTCCATATGGTCTAGTGGTTAGGATTTGGCGCTTTCACCGCCAAGGCCCGGGTTCAATTCCCGGTGTTGGAATACCTGTTTTAGATTCCTGGTCAGTTGCACATCGCAGCTTGTATAAAATTCTCAAAGACAATTTAATTAAAAGATATAAATTGGCCACTCGTATTTGTTGCCTTATTACAAGAGAATATATAATACACGACGTGCAGTTCATGTCACAAGTATCCTATTATATGCCTTACTTGTGTTTTCCCGATAAATAGGAAATGCCTTCATACGACAACGTCCCATATGGTCTAGTGGTTAGGATTTGGCGCTTTCACCGCCAAGGCCCGGGTTCAATTCCCGGTGTGGGAATACATGTTTTAAATTCCTGGTCAGTTGAACATCGCAGCTTGTATCAAATGCTCATAGACAATTTAATTAAAAGATATAAATTGGCCACTCGTATTTGTTGCCTTATTACAAGAGAATATATAATACACGACGTGCAGTTCATGTCACAAGTATCCTATTATATGCCTTACTTGTGTTATCCCGATAAATAGGAAACGCCTTCAAATTTTAACGTCCCATATGGTTTAGTGGTTAGGATTTGTCGCTTTCACCGCCAAGGCTCGGGTTCAATTCCCGGTGTGAGAACACTCGTTTTAGATTCCTGGTCAATTGAACATCGCAGCTTGTACAAAATTCTCAAAGACAATTTAAATAAAAGATATAAATTGGCCTGTCGTATTTGTTGCCTTATTACAAGAGAATATATAATACACGACGTGCAGTTCATGTCACAAGTATCCTATTATATGCCTTACTTGTGTTTTCCCGATAAATAGGAAACGCCTTCATACGACAACGTCCCATTCGGTCTAGTGGTTAGGATTTGGCGCTTTCACCGCCAAGGCCCGGGTTCAATTCCCGGTGTGGGAATACCTGTTTTAGATTCCTGGTCAGTTGCACATCGCAGCTTGTATAAAATTCTCAAAGACAATTTAATTAAAAGATATAAATTGGCCACTCGTATTTGTTGCCTTATTACAAGAGAATATATAATACACGACTTGCATTTCATGTCACAAGCATCCGATTGTATGCCATACTTGTGTTTTCCCGATAAATAGGAAACGCCTTCAAATGTCAACGTCCCATATGGTTTAGTGGTTAGGATTTGTCGCTTTCACCGCCAAGGCTCGGGTTCAATTCCCGGTGTGAGAACACCCGTTTTAGATTCCTGGTCAATTGAACATCGCAGCTTGTACAAAATTCTCAAAGACAATTTAAATAAAAGATATAAATTGGCCTCTCGTATTTGTTGCCTTATTACATGAGAATATATAATACACGACGTGCAGTTCATGTCACAAGCATCCGATTGTATGCCATACTCGTGTTTTCCCGATAAATAGGAAACGCTTTCAAATGTCAACGTCCCATATGGTCTAGTGGTTAGGATTTTGTGCAGTTCATGTCACAAGCATCCGATTGTATGCCGTACTTGTGTTTTCCCGATAAATAGGAAACGCCTTCATACGACAACGTCCCATATGTCTAGTGGTTAGGATTTGGCGCTTTCACCGCCAAGGCCCGGGTTCAATTCCCGGTGTGGGAATACCTGTTTTAGATTCCTGGTCAGTTGCACATCGCAGCTTGTATAAAATTCTCAAAGACAATTTAATTAAAAGATATAAATTGGCCACTCGTATTTGTTGCCTTATTACAAGAGAATATATAATACACGACTTGCATTTCATGTCACAAGCATCCGATTGTATGCCATACTTGTGTTATCCCGATAAATAGGAAACGCCTTCAAATGTCAACGTCCCATATGGTTTAGTGGTTAGGATTTGTCGCTTTCACCGCCAAGGCTCGGGTTCAATTCCCGGTGTGAGAACACTCGTTTTAGATTCCTGGTCAATTGAACATCGCAGCTTGTACAAAATTCTCAAAGACAATTTAAATAAAAGATATAAATTGGCCTGTCGTATTTGTTGCCTTATTACAAGAGAATATATAATACACGACGTGCAGTTCATGTCACAAGTATCCTATTATATGCCTTACTTGTGTTTTCCCGATAAATAGGAAACGCCTTCATACGACAACGTCCCATACGGTCTAGTGGTTAGGATTTGGCGCTTTCACCGCCAAGGCCCGGGTTCAATTCCCGGTGTGGGAATACCTGTTTTAGATTCCTGGTCAGTTGAACATCGCAGCTTGAATAAAATTCTCAAAGACAATTTAATTAAAAGATAAAAATTGGCCTCTCGTATTTGTTGCCTTATTACAAGAAAATATATAATACACGACGTGCAGTTCATGTCACAAGTATCCTATTATATGCCTTACTTGTGTTTTCCCGATAAATAGGAAACGCCTTCATACGTCAACGTCCCATATGTCTAGTGGTTAGGATTTGGCGCTTTCACCGCCAAGGCCCGGGTTCAATTCCCGGTGTGGGAATACCTGTTTTAGATTCCTGGTCAGTTGCACATCGCAGCTTGTATAAAATTCTCAAAGACAATTTAATTAAAAGATATAAATTGGCCACTCGTATTTGTTGCCTTATTACAAGAGAATATATAATACACGACTTGCATTTCATGTCACAAGCATCCGATTGTATGCCATACTTGTGTTTTCCCGATAAATAGGAAACGCCTTCAAATGTCAACGTCCCATATGGTTTAGTGGTTAGGATTTGTCGCTTTCACCGCCAAGGCTCGGGTTCAATTCCCGGTGTGAGAACACTCGTTTTAGATTCCTGGTCAATTGAACATCGCAGCTTGTACAAAATTCTCAAAGACAATTTAAATAAAAGATATAAATTGGCCTCTCGTATTTGTTGCCTTATTACATGAGAATATATAATACACGACGTGCAGTTCATGTCACAAGCATCCGATTGTATGCCATACTCGTGTTTTCCCGATAAATAGGAAACGCTTTCAAATGTCAACGTCCCATATGGTCTAGTGGTTAGGATTTTGTGCAGTTCATGTCACAAGCATCCGATTGTATGCCGTACTTGTGTTTTCCCGATAAATAGGAAACGCCTTCATACGACAACGTCCCATATGGTCTAGTGGTTAGGATTTGGCGCCTTCACCGCCAAGGCCCGGGTTAAATTCCCGGTGTGGGAACACCTGTTTTAGATTCCTGGTCAGGTGTACATCGCAGCTAGTATAAAATGCTCATAGACAATTTAATAAAAATATATAAATTGCCCTCTCGTATTTGTTGCCTTATTACAAGAGAATATATAATACACGACGTGCAGTTCATGTCACAAGCATCCGATTGTATGCCATACTTGTGTCTTCCCGATAAATAGGAAACGCCTTCATACGACAACGTCCCATATGTCTTGTGGTTAGGATTTGGCGCTTTCACCGCCAAGGCCCGGGTTCAATTCCAGGTGTGGGAACACCTGTTTTAGATTCCTGGACAGTTGAACATCGCAGCTTGTATAAAATGCTCATAGACAATTTAATTAAAAGATATAAATTGGCCTCTCGTATTTGTTGCCTTATTACAAGAGAATATATAATACACGACGTGCAGTTCATGTCACAAGTATCTTATTATATGCCTTACTTGTGTTTTCCCGATAAATAGGAAACGCCTTCATACGACAACGTTCCATATGGTCTAGTGGTTAGGATTTGGCGCTTTCACCGCCAAGGCCCGGGTTCAATTCCCGGTGTTGGAATACCTGTTTTAGATTCCTGGTCAGTTGCACATCGCAGCTTGTATAAAATTCTCAAAGACAATTTAATTAAAAGATATAAATTGGCCACTCGTATTTGTTGCCTTATTACAAGAGAATATATAATACACGACGTGCAGTTCATGTCACAAGTATCCTATTATATGCCTTACTTGTGTTTTCCCGATAAATAGGAAACGCCTTCATACGACAACGTCCCATATGGTCTAGTGGTTAGGATTTGGCGCTTTCACCGCCAAGGCCCGGGTTCAATTCCCGGTGTGGGAATACATGTTTTAGATTCCTGGTCAGTTGAACATCGCAGCTTGAATAAAATTCTCAAAGACAATTTAATTAAAAGATATAAATTGGCCTCTCGTATTTGTTGCCTTATTACAAGAAAATATATAATACACGACGTGCAGTTCATGTCACAAGTATCCTATTATATGCCTTACTTGTGTTTTCCCGATAAATAGGAAACGCCTTCATACGTCAACGTCCCATATGTCTAGTGGTTAGGATTTGGCGCTTTCACCGCCAAGGCCCGGGTTCAATTCCCGGTGTGGGAATACCTGTTTTAGATTCCTGGTCAGTTGCACATCGCAGCTTGTATAAAATTCTCAAAGACAATTTAATTAAAAGATATAAATTGGCCACTCGTATTTGTTGCCTTATTACAAGAGAATATATAATACACGACTTGCATTTCATGTCACAAGCATCCGATTGTATGCCATACTTGTGTTTTCCCGATAAATAGGAAACGCCTTCAAATGTCAACGTCCCATATGGTTTAGTGGTTAGGATTTGTCGCTTTCACCGCCAAGGCTCGGGTTCAATTCCCGGTGTGAGAACACCCGTTTTAGATTCCTGGTCAATTGAAGATCGCAGCTTGTACAAAATTCTCAAAGACAATTTAAATAAAAGATATAAATTGGCCTGTCGTATTTGTTGCCTTATTACAAGAGAATATATAATACACGACGTGCAGTTCATGTCACAAGTATCCTATTATATGCCTTACTTGTGTTTTCCCGATAAATAGGAAACGCCTTCATACGACAACGTCCCATACGGTCTAGTGGTTAGGATTTGGCGCTTTCACCGCCAAGGCCCGGGTTCAATTCCCGGTGTGGGAATACCTGTTTTAGATTCCTGGTCAGTTGAACATCGCAGCTTGAATAAAATTCTCAAAGACAATTTAATTAAAAGATATAAATTGGCCTCTCGTATTTGTTGCCTTATTACAAGAAAATATATAATACACGACGTGCAGTTCATGTCACAAGTATCCTATTATATGCCTTACTTGTGTTTTCCCGATAAATAGGAAACGCCTTCATACGTCAACGTCCCATATGTCTAGTGGTTAGGATTTGGCGCTTTCACCGCCAAGGCCCGGGTTCAATTCCAGGTGTGGGAACACCTGTTTTAGATTCCTGGACAGTTGAACATCGCAGCTTGTATAAAATGCTCATAGACAATTTAATTAAAAGATATAAATTGGCCTCTCGTATTTGTTGCCTTATTACAAGAGAATATATAATACACGACGTGCAGTTCATGTCACAAGTATTCTATTATATGCCTTACTTGTGTTTTGCCGATAAATAGGAAACGCCTTCATACGACAATGTCCCATATGGTCTAGTGGTTAGGATTTGGCGCTTTCACCGCCAAGGCCCGGGTTCAATTCCCGGTGTGGGAATACCTGTTTTAGATTCCTGGTCAGTTGCACATCGCAGCTTGTATAAAATTCTCAAAGACAATTTAATTAAAAGATATAAATTGGCCACTCATATTTGTTGCCTTATTACAAGAGAATATATAATACACGACTTGCATTTCATGTCACAAGCATCCGATTGTATGCCATACTTGTGTTTTCCCGATAAATAGGAAACGCCTTCAAATGTCAACGTCCCATATGGTTTAGTGGTTAGGATTTGTCGCTTTCACCGCCAAGGCTCGGGTTCAATTCCCGGTGTGAGAACACCCGTTTTAGATTCCTGGTCAATTGAACATCGCAGCATGTACAAAATTCTCAAAGACAATTTAAATAAAATATATAAATTGGCCTCTCGTATTTGTTGCCTTATTACAAGAGAATATATAATACACGACGTGCAGTTCATGTCACAAGTATCCTATTATATGCCTTACTTGTGTTTTCCCGATAAATAGGAAACGCCTTCATACGACAACGTCCCATATGGTCTAGTGGTTAGGATTTGGCGCTTTCACCGCCAAGGCCCGGGTTCAATTCCCGGTGTGGGAATACCTGTTTTAGATTCCTGGTCAGTTGAACATCGCAGCTTGAATAAAATTCTCAAAGACAATTTAATTAAAAGATATAAATTGGCCTCTCGTATTTGTTGCCTTATTACAAGAGAATATATAATACACGACGTGCAGTTCATGTCACAAGTATCCTATTATATGCCTTACTTGTGTTTTCCCGATAAATAGGAAACGCCTTCATACGTCAACGTCCCATATGTCTAGTGGTTAGGATTTGGCGCTTTCACCGCCAAGGCCCGGGTTCAATTCCAGGTGTGGGAACACCTGTTTTAGATTCCTGGACAGTTGAACATCGCAGCTTGTATAAAATTCTCAAAGACAATTTAATTAAAAGATATAAATTGGCCACTCGTATTTGTTGCCTTATTACAAGAGAATATATAATACACGACGTGCAGTTCATGTCACAAGTATCCTATTATATGCCTTACTTGTGTTTTCCCGATAAATAGGAAACGCCTTCATACGACAACGTCCCATATGGTCTAGTGGTTAGGATTTGGCGCTTTCACCGCCAAGGCCCGGGTTCAATTCCCGGTGTGGGAATACATGTTTTAGATTCCTGGTCAGTTGAACATCGCAGCTTGAATAAAATTCTCAAAGACAATTTAATTAAAAGATATAAATTGGCCTCTCGTATTTGTTGCCTTATTACAAGAAAATATATAATACACGACGTGCAGTTCATGTCACAAGTATCCTATTATATGCCTTACTTGTGTTTTCCCGATAAATAGGAAACGCCTTCATACGTCAACGTCCCATATGTCTAGTGGTTAGGATTTGGCGCTTTCACCGCCAAGGCCCGGGTTCAATTCCCGGTGTGGGAATACCTGTTTTAGATTCCTGGTCAGTTGCACATCGCAGCTTGTATAAAATTCTCAAAGACAATTTAATTAAAAGATATAAATTGGCCACTCGTATTTGTTGCCTTATTACAAGAGAATATATAATACACGACTTGCATTTCATGTCACAAGCATCCGATTGTATGCCATACTTGTGTTTTCCCGATAAATAGGAAACGCCTTCAAATGTCAACGTCCCATATGGTTTAGTGGTTAGGATTTGTCGCTTTCACCGCCAAGGCTCGGGTTCAATTCCCGGTGTGAGAACACCCGTTTTAGATTCCTGGTCAATTGAAGATCGCAGCTTGTACAAAATTCTCAAAGACAATTTAAATAAAAGATATAAATTGGCCTGTCGTATTTGTTGCCTTATTACAAGAGAATATATAATACACGACGTGCAGTTCATGTCACAAGTATCCTATTATATGCCTTACTTGTGTTTTCCCGATAAATAGGAAACGCCTTCATACGACAACGTCCCATACGGTCTAGTGGTTAGGATTTGGCGCTTTCACCGCCAAGGCCCGGGTTCAATTCCCGGTGTGGGAATACCTGTTTTAGATTCCTGGTCAGTTGAACATCGCAGCTTGAATAAAATTCTCAAAGACAATTTAATTAAAAGATATAAATTGGCCTCTCGTATTTGTTGCCTTATTACAAGAAAATATATAATACACGACGTGCAGTTCATGTCACAAGTATCCTATTATATGCCTTACTTGTGTTTTCCCGATAAATAGGAAACGCCTTCATACGTCAACGTCCCATATGTCTAGTGGTTAGGATTTGGCGCTTTCACCGCCAAGGCCCGGGTTCAATTCCAGGTGTGGGAACACCTGTTTTAGATTCCTGGACAGTTGAACATCGCAGCTTGTATAAAATGCTCATAGACAATTTAATTAAAAGATATAAATTGGCCTCTCGTATTTGTTGCCTTATTACAAGAGAATATATAATACACGACGTGCAGTTCATGTCACAAGTATTCTATTATATGCCTTACTTGTGTTTTTCCGATAAATATGAAACGCCTTCATACGACAATGTCCCATATGGTCTAGTGGTTAGGATTTGGCGCTTTCACCGCCAAGGCCCGGGTTCAATTCCCGGTGTGGGAATACCTGTTTTAGATTCCTGGTCAGTTGCACATCGCAGCTTGTATAAAATTCTCAAAGACAATTTAATTAAAAGATATAAATTGGCCACTCATATTTGTTGCCTTATTACAAGAGAATATATAATACACGACTTGCATTTCATGTCACAAGCATCCGATTGTATGCCATACTTGTGTTTTCCCGATAAATAGGAAACGCCTTCAAATGTCAACGTCCCATATGGTTTAGTGGTTAGGATTTGTCGCTTTCACCGCCAAGGCTCGGGTTCAATTCCCGGTGTGAGAACACCCGTTTTAGATTCCTGGTCAATTGAACATCGCAGCATGTACAAAATTCTCAAAGACAATTTAAATAAAATATATAAATTGGCCTCTCGTATTTGTTGCCTTATTACAAGAGAATATATAATACACGACGTGCAGTTCATGTCACAAGTATCCTATTATATGCCTTACTTGTGTTTTCCCGATAAATAGGAAACGCCTTCATACGACAACGTCCCATATGGTCTAGTGGTTAGGATTTGGCGCTTTCACCGCCAAGGCCCGGGTTCAATTCCCGGTGTGGGAATACCTGTTTTAGATTCCTGGTCAGTTGAACATCGCAGCTTGAATAAAATTCTCAAAGACAATTTAATTAAAAGATATAAATTGGCCTCTCGTATTTGTTGCCTTATTACAAGAGAATATATAATACACGACGTGCAGTTCATGTCACAAGTATCCTATTATATGCCTTACTTGTGTTTTCCCGATAAATAGGAAACGCCTTCATACGTCAACGTCCCATATGTCTAGTGGTTAGGATTTGGCGCTTTCACCGCCAAGGCCCGGGTTCAATTCCAGGTGTGGGAACACCTGTTTTAGATTCCTGGACAGTTGAACATCGCAGCTTGTATAAAATGCTCATAGACAATTTAATTAAAAGATATAAATTGGCCTCTCGTATTTGTTGCCTTATTACAAGAGAATATATAATACACGACGTGCAGTTCATGTCACAAGTATCCTACTATATGCCTTACTTGTGTTTTCCCGATAAATAGGAAACGCCTTCATTCGACAACGTCCCATATGGTCTAGTGGTTAGGATTTGGCGCTTTCACCGCCAAGGCCCGGGTTCAATTCCCTGTGTGGGAATACCTGTTTTAGATTCCTGGTCAGTTGAATATCGCAGCTTGTATAAAATTCTCAAAGACAATTTAATTAAAAGATATAAATTGGCCTCTCGTATTTGTTGCCTCATTACAAGAGAATATATAATACACGACTTGCAGTTCATGTCACAAGCATCCGATTGTATGCCATACTAGTGTCTTCCCGACAAATAGGAAACGCCTTCATACGTCAACGTCCCATATGGTCTAGTGGTTAGGATTTGGCGCTTTCACCGCCAAGGCCTGGGTTCAATTCCCGATGTGAGAACACCCGTTTTAGTACTCTGGTCAGTTGAACATCGCAGCTTGTATAAAATGCTCATAGGCAATTTAATTAAAATATATAAATTGGCCTGTCGTATTTGTTGCCTTATTTCAAGAGAATATATAATACACGACGTGCAGTTCATGTCACAAGCATCCGATTGTATGCCATACTCGTGTTTTCCCGATAAATAGGCAACGCTTTCAAATGTCAACGTCCCATATGGTCTAGTGGTTAGGATTTTGTGCAGTTCATGTCACAAGCATCCGATTGTATGCCATACTTGTGTTTTCCCGATAAATAGGAAACGCCTTCACACGACAACGTCCCATACGTCTTGTGGTTATGATTTGGCGCTTTCACCGCCAAGGCCCGGGTTCAATTCCAGGTGTGGGAACACCTGTTTTAGATTCCTGGACAGTTGAACATCGCAGCTTGTATAAAATGCTCATAGACAATTTAATTAAAAGATATAAATTGGCCTCTCGCATTTGTTGCCTTATTACAAGAGAATATATAATACACGACGTGCAGTTCATGTCACAAGTATCCTATTGTATGCCATACTTGTGTTTTCCCGATAAATAGGAAACGCCTTCATACGACAACGTCCCATATGGTCTAGTGGTTAGGATTTGGCGCTTTCACCGCCAAGGCCCGGGTTCAATTCCCGGTGTGGGAATACCTGTTTTAGATTCCTGGACAGTTGAACATCGCAGCTTGTATAAAATGCTCATAGACAATTTAATTAAAAGATATAAATTGGCCTCTCGTATTTGTTGCTTTCATACAAGAGAATATATAATACACGACGTGCAGTTCATGTCACAAGTATCCTATTATATGCCTTACTTGTGTTTTCCCGATAAATAGGCAACGCTTTCAAATGTCAACGTCCCATATGGTCTAGTGGTTAGGATTTTGTGCAGTTCATGTCACAAGCATCCGATTGTATGCCGTACTTGTGTTTTCCCGATAAATAGGAAACGCCTTCATACGACAACGTCCCATATGGTCTAGTGGTTAGGATTTGGCGATTTCACCGCCAAGGTCCGGGTTCAATTCCCGGTGTGGGAACACCTGTTTTAGATTCCTGGTCAGTTGAACATCGCAGCTTGTATACAATGCTCATAGACAATTTAATTAAAATATATATATTGGCCTCTCGTATTTGTTGCCTTATTACAAGAGAATATATAATACACGACGTGCAGTTCATGTCACAAGTATCCTATTGTATGCCATACTTGTGTTTTCCCGATAAATAGGAAACGCCTTCAAATGTCAACGTCCCATATGGTTTAGTGGTTAGGATTTGTCGCTTTCACCGCCAAGGCTCGGTTTCAATTCCCGGTGTGAGAACACCCGTTTTAGATTCCTGGTCAATTGAACATCACAGCTTGTACAAAATTCTCAAAGACAATTTAAATAAAAGATATAAATTGGCCTCTCGTATTTGTTGCCTTATTACAAGAGAATATATAATACACGACGTGCAGTACATGTCACAAGTATCCTATTATATGCCTTACTTGTGTTTTCCCGATAAATAGGAAACGCCTTCATACGACAACGTCCCATATGGTCTAGTGGTTAGGATTTGGCGCTTTCACCGCCACGGTCCGGGTTCAATTCCCAGTGTGGGAATACCTGTTTTAGATTCCTGGTCAGTTGAACATCGCAGCTTGAATAAAATTCTCAAAGACAATTTAATTAAAAGATATAAATTGGCCTCTCGTATTTGTTGCCTTATTACAAGAGAATATATAATACACGACGTGCAGTTCATGTCACAAGTATCCTATTATATGCCTTACTTGTGTTTTCCCGATAAATAGGAAACGCCTTCATACGACAACGTCCCATATGGTCTAGTGGTTAGGATTTGGCGCTTTCACCGCCAAGGCCCGGGTTCAATTTCCGGTGTGGGAATACCTGTTTTAGATTCCTGGTCAGTTGAACATCGCAGCTTGAATAAAATTCTCAAAGACAATTTAATTAAAAGATATAAATTGGCCTCTCGTATTTGTTGCCTTATTACAAGAGAATATATAACACACGACGTGCAGTTCATGTCACAAGTATCCTATTATATGCCTTACTTGTGTTTTCCCGATAAATAGGAAACGCCTTCATACGTCAACGTCCCATATGTCTAGTGGTTAGGATTTGGCGCTTTCACCGCCAAGGCCCGGGTTCAATTCCAGGTGTGGGAACACCTGTTTTAGATTCCTGGACAGTTGAACATCGCAGCTTGTATAAAATGCTCATAGACAATTTAATTAAAATATATAAATTGGCCTCTCGTATTTGTTGCCTTATTACAAGAGAATATATAATACACGACGTGCAGTTCATGTCACAAGCATCCGATTGTATGCCATACTTGTGTTTTCCCGATAAATAGGAAACGCCTTCATACGACAACGTCCCATATGGTCTAGTGGTTAGGATTTGGCGCTTTCACCGCCAAGGCCCGGGTTCAATTCCCGGTGTGGGAATACCTGTTTTAGATTCCTGGTCAGTTGCACATCGCAGCTTGTATAAAATTCTCAAAGACAATTTAATTAAAAGATATAAATTGGCCACTCATATTTGTTGCCTTATTACAAGAGAATATATAATACACGACTTGCATTTCATGTCACAATCATCCGATTGTATGCCATACTTGTGTTTTCCCGTTAAATAGGAAACGCCTTCAAATGTCAACGTCCCATATGGTTTAGTGGTTAGGATTTGTCGCTTTCACCGCCAAGGCTTGGGTTCAATTCCCGATGTGAGAACACCCGTTTTAGATTCCTGGTCAATTGAACATCGCAGCTTGTACAAAATTCTCAAAGACAATTTAAATAAAAGATATAAATTGGCCTCTCGTACTTGTTGCCTTATTACAAGAGAATATATAATACACGACGTGCAGTTCATGTCACAAGTGTCCTATTATATGCCTTACTTGTGTTTTCCCGATAAATAGGAAACGCCTTCATACGACAACGTCCCATATGGTCTAGTGGTTAGGATTTGGCGCTTTCACCGCCTAGGCCCGGGTTCAATTCCCACTGTGGGAATACCTGTTTTAGATTCCTGGTCAGTTGAACATCGCAGCTTGAATAAAATTCTCAAAGACAATTTAATTAAAAGATATAAATTGGCCTCTCGTATTTGTTGCCTTATTACAAGAGAATATATAATACACGACGTGCAGTTCATGTCGCAAGTATCCTATTATATGCCTTACTTGTGTTTTCCCGATAAATAGGAAACGCCTTCATACGTCAACGTCCCATATGTCTAGTGGTTAGGATTTGGCGCTTTCACCGCCAAGGCCCGGGTTCAATTCCAGGTGTGGGAACACCTGTTTTAGATTACTGGACAGTTGAACATCGCAGCTTGTATAAAATGCTCATAGACAATTTAATTAAAAGATATAAATTGGCCTCTCGTATTTGTTGCCTTATTACAAGAGAATATATAATACACGACGTGCAGTTCATGTCACAAGTATCCTATTATATGCCTTACTTGTGTTTTCTCGATAAATAGGAAACGCCTTCATTCGACAACGTCCCATATGGTCTAGTGGTTAGTATTTGGTGCTTTCACCGCCAAGGCCCGGGTTCAATTCCCGGTGTGGGAACACCTGTTTTAGATTCCTGGACAGTTGAACATCGCAGCTTGTATAAAATGCTCATAGACAATTTAATTAAAAGATATAAATTGGCCTCTCGTATTTGTTGCCTTATTACAAGAGAATATATAATACACGACGTGCAGTTCATGTCACAAGTATCCTATTATACGCCTTACTTGTGTTTTCTCGATAAATAGGAAACGCCTTCATTCGACAACGTCCCATATGGTCTAGTGGTTAGTATTTGGCGCTTTCACCGCCAAGGCCCGGGTTCAATTCCCGGTGTGGGAATACCTATTTTAGATTCCTGGTCAATTGAACATCGCAGCTTGTACAAAATTCTCAAAGACAATTTAAATAAAAGATATAAATTGGCCTCTCGTATTTGTTGCCTTATTACAAGAGAATATATAATACACGACGTGCAGTTCATGTCACAAGTATCCTATTATATGCCTTACTTGTGTTTTCCCGATAAATAGGAAACGCCTTCACACGACAATGTCCCACATGGTCTAGTGGTTAGGATTTGGCGCTTTCACCGCCAAGGCCCGGGTTCAATTCACGGTGTGGGAATACCTGTTTTAGATTCCTGGTCAGTTGAACATCGCAGCTTGTATACAATTTTCAAAGACAATTTAATTAAAAGATATAAATTGGCCTCTCGTATTTGTTGCCTCATTACAAGAGAATATATAATACACGACTTGCAGTTCATGTCACAAGCATCCGATTGTATGCCATACTTGTGTTTTCCCGATAAATAGGAAACGCCTTCATACGGCAACGTCCCATATGTCTTGTGGTTAGGATTTGGCGCTTTCACCGCCAAGGCCCGGGTTCAATTCCAGGTGTGGGAACACCTGTTTAGATTCCTGGACAGTTGAACATCGCAGCTTGTATAAAATGCTCATAGACAATTTAATTAAAAGATATAAATTGGCCTCTCGTATTTGTTGCCTTATTACAAGAGAATATATAATACACGACGTGCAGTTCATGTCACAAGTATCCTATTGTATGCCATACTTGTATTTTCCCGATAAATAGGAAACGCCTTCAAATGTCAACGTCCCATATGGTTTAGTGGTTAGGATTTGTTGCTTTCACCGCCAAGGCTCGGGTTCAATTCCTGGTGTGAGAACACCCGTTTTAGATTCCTGGTCAATTGAACATCGCAGCTTGTACAAAATTCTCAAAGACAATTTAAATAAAAGATATAAATTGGCCTCTCGTATTTGTTGCCTTATTACAAGAGAATATATAATACACGACGTGCAGTTCATGTCACAAGTATCCTATTATATGCCTTACTTGTGTTTTCCCGATAAATAGGAAACGCCTTCATACGACAACGTCCCATATCGTCTAGTGGTTAGGATTTGGCGCTTTCACCGCCAAGGCCCGGGTTCAATCCCGGTGTGGGAATACCTGTTTTAGATTCCTGGTCAGTTGAACATCGCAGCTTGAATAAAATTCTCAAAGACAATTTAATTAAAAGATATAAATTGGCCTCTCGTATTTGTTCCCTTATTACAAGAGAATATATAATACACGACGTGCAGTTCATGTCACAAGTATCCTATTATATGCCTTACTTGTGTTTTCCCGATAAATAGGAAACGCCTTCATACGACAACGTCCCATATGTCTAGTGGTTAGGATTTGGCGCTTTCACCGCCAAGGCCGGGTTCAATTCCAGGTGCGGGAACACCTGTTTTAGATTCCTGGACAGTTGAACATCGCAGCTTGTATAAAATGCTCATAGACAATTTAATTAAAAGATATAAATTGGCCTCTCGTATTTGTTGCCTTATTACAAGAGAATATATAATACACGACGTGCAGTTCATGTCACAAGTATCCTATTATATGCCTTACTTGTGTTTTCCCGATAAATAGGAAACGCCTTCATACGGCAACGTCCCATATGTCTTGTGGTTAGGATTTGGCACTTTCACCGCCAAGGCCCGGGTTCAATTCCAGGTGTGGGAACACCTGTTTTAGATTCCTGGACAGTTGAACATCGCAGCTTGTATAAAATGCTCATAGACAATTTAATTAAAAGATATAAATTGGCCTCTCGTATTTGTTGCCTTATTACAAGAGAATATATAATACACGACGTGCAGTTCATGTCACAAGTATCCTATTGTATGCCATACTTGTATTTTCCCGATAAATAGGAAACGCCTTCAAATGTCAACGTCCCATATGGTTTAGTGGTTAGGATTTGTCGCTTTCACCGCCAAGGCTCGGGTTCAATTCCTGGTGTGAGAACACCCGTTTTAGATTCCTGGTCAATTGAACATCGCAGCTTGTACAAAATTCTCAAAGACAATTTAAATAAAAGATATAAATTGGCCTCTCGTATTTGTTGCCTTATTACAAGAGAATATATAATACACGACGTGCAGTTCATGTCTCAAGTATCCTATTATATGCCTTACTTGTGTTTTCCCGATAAATAGGAAACGCCTTCATACGACAACGTCCCATATGGTCTAGTGGTTAGGATTTGGCGCTTTCACCGCCAAGGCCCGGGTTCAATTCCCGGTGTGGGAATACCTGTTTTAGATTCCTGGTCAGTTGAACATCGCAGCTTGAATAAAATTCTCAAAGACAATTTAATTAAAAGATATAAATTGGCCTCTCGTATTTGTTGCCTTATTACAAGAGAATATATAATACACGACGTGCAGTTCATGTCACAAGTATCCTATTATATGCCTTACTTGTGTTTTCCCGATAAATAGGAAACGCCTTCATACGACAACGTCCCATATGTCTAGTGGTTAGGATTTGGCGCTTTCACCGCCAAGGCCCGGGTTCAATTCCAGGTGCGGGAACACCTGTTTTAGATTCCTGGACAGTTGAACATCGCAGCTTGTATAAAATGCTCATAGACAATTTAATTAAAAGATATAAATTGGCCTCTCGTATTTGTTGCCTTATTACAAGAGAATATATAATACACGACGTGCTGTTCATGTCACAAGTATCCTATTATATGCCTTACTTGTGTTTTCCCGATAAATAGGAAACGCCTTCATACGACAACGTCCCATATGGTCTAGTGGTTAGGATTTGGCGCTTTCACCGCCAAGGCCCGGGTTCAATTCCCGGTGTGGGAATACCTGTTTTAGATTCCTGGTCAGTTGCACATCGCAGCTTGTATAAAATTCTCAAAGACAATTTAATTAAAAGATATAAATTGGCCACTCATATTTGTTGCCTTATTACAAGAGAATATATAATACACGACTTGCATTTCATGTCACAAGCATCCGATTGTATGCCATACTTGTGTTTTCCCGATAAATAGGAAACGCCTTCAAATGTCAACGTCCCATATGGTTTAGTGGTTAGGATTTGTCGCTTTCACCGCCAAGGCACGGGTTCAATTCCCGGTGTGAGAACAACCGTTTTAGAACTCTGGTCAGTTGAACATCGCAGCTTGTATAAAATGCTCATAGGCAATTTAATTAAAATATATAAATTGGCCTGTCGTATTTGTTTCCTTATTTCAAGAGAATATATAATACACGACGTGCAGTTCATGTCACAAGCATCCGATTGTATGCCATACTTGTGTTTTCCCGATAAATAGGAAACGCCTTCATACGACAACTTCCCATATGGTCTAGTGGTTAGGATTTGGCGCTTTCACCGCCAAGGCCCGGGTTCAATTCCCGGCGTGGGAACACCTGTTTTAGATTCCTGGTCAGGTGTACATCGCAGCTAGTATAAAATGCTCATAGACAATTTAATAAAAATATATAAATTGCCCTCTCGTATTTGTTGCCTTATTACAAGAGAATATATAATACACGACGTGCAGTTCATGTCACAAGCATCCGATTGTATGCCATACTTGTGTTTTCCCGATAAATAGGCAACGCTTTCAAATGTCAACGTCCCATATGGTCTAGTGGTTAGGATTTTGTGCAGTTCATGTCACAAGCATCCGATTGTATGCCGTACTTGTGTTTTCCCGATAAATAGGAAACGCCTTCATACGACAACTTCCCATATGGTCTAGTGGTTAGGATTTGGCGCTTTCACCGCCAAGGCCCGGGTTCAATTCCCGGCGTGGGAACACCTGTTTTAGATTCCTGGTCAGGTGTACATCGCAGCTAGTATAAAATGCTCATAGACAATTTAATAAAAATATATAAATTGCCCTCTCGTATTTGTTGCCTTATTACAAGAGAATATATAATACACGACGTGCAGTTCATGTCACAAGCATCCGATTGTATGCCATACTTGTGTTTTCCCGATAAATAGGAAACGCCTTCATACGACAACTTCCCATATGTCTTGTGGTTAGGATTTGGCGCTTTCACCGCCAAGGCCCGGGATCAATTCCAGGTGTGGGAACACCTGTTTTAGATTCCTGGACAGTTGAACATCGCAGCTTGTATAAAATGCTCATAGACAATTTAATTAAAAGATATAAATTGGCCTCTCGTATTTGTTGCCTTATTACAAGAGAATATATAATACACGACGTGCTGTTCATGTCACAAGTATCCTATTATATGCCTTACTTGTGTTTTCCCGATAAATAGGAAACGCCTTCATACGACAACGTCCCATATGGTCTAGTGGTTAGGATTTGGCGCTTTCACCGCCAAGGCCCGGGTTCAATTCCCGGTGTGGGAATACCTGTTTTAGATTCCTGGTCAGTTGCACATCGCAGCTTGTATAAAATTCTCAAAGACAATTTAATTAAAAGATATAAATTGGCCACTCATATTTGTTGCCTTATTACAAGAGAATATATAATACACGACTTGCATTTCATGTCACAAGCATCCGATTGTATGCCATACTTGTGTTTTCCCGATAAATAGGAAACGCCTTCAAATGTCAACGTCCCATATGGTTTAGTGGTTAGGATTTGTCGCTTTCACCGCCAAGGCTCGGGTTCAATTCCCGGTGTGAGAACATCCGTTTTAGATTCCTGGTCAATTGAACATCGCAGCTTGTACAAAATTCTCAAAGACAATTTAAATAAAAGATATAAATTGGCCTCTCGTATTTGTTGCCTTATTACAAGAGAATATATAATACACGACGTGCAGTTCATGTCACAAGTATCCTATTATATGCCTTACTTGTGTTTTCCCGATAAATAGGAAACGCCTTCATACGACAACGTCCCATATGGTCTAGTGGTTAGGATTTGGCGCTTTCACCGCCAAGGCCCGGGTTCAATTCCCGGTGTGGGAATACCTGTTTTAGATTCCTGGTCAGTTGAACATCGCAGCTTGAATAAAATTCTCATAGACAATTTTATTAAAAGATATAAATTGGCCTCTCGTATTTGTTGCCTTATTACAAGAGAATATATAATACACGACGTGCAGTTCATGTCACAAGTATCCTATTATATGCCTTACTTGTGTTTTCCCGATAAATAGGAAACGCCTTCATACGTCAACGTACCATATGTCTAGTGGTTAGGATTTGGCGCTTTCACCGCCAAGGCCCGGGTTCAATTCCAGGTGTGGGAACACCTATTTTAGATTCCTGGACAGTTGAACATCGCAGCTTGTATAAAATGCTCATAGACAATTTTATTAAAAGATATAAATTGGCCTCTCGTATTTGTTGCCTTATTACAAGAGAATATATAATACACAACTTGCATTTCATGTCACAAGCATCCGATTGTATGCCATACTTGTGTTTTCCCGATAAATAGGAAACGCCTTCAAATGTCAACGTCCCATATGGTTTAGTGGTTAGGATTTGTCGCTTTCACCGTCAAGGCTCGGGTTCAATTCCCGGTGCGGGAACACCTGTTTTAGATTCCTGGTCAATTGAACATCGCAGCTTGTACAAAATTCTCAAAGACAATTTAAATAAAAGATATAAATTGGCCTCTCGTATTTGTTGCCTTATTACAAGAGAATATAGAATACACGACGTGCAGTTCATGTCACAAGTATCCTATTATATGCCTTACTTGTGTTTTCCCGATAAATAGGAAACGCCTTCATACGACAACGTCCCACATGGTCTAGTGGTTAGGATTTGGCGCTTTCACCGCCAAGGCCCGGGTTCAATTCCCGGTGTGGGAATACCTGTTTTAGATTCCTGGTCAGTTGAACATCGCAGCTTGTATACAATTCTCAAAGACAATTTAATTAAAAGATATAAATTGGCCTCTCGTATTTGTTGCCTCATTACAAGAGAATATATAATACACGACTTGCAGTTCATGTCACAAGCATCCGATTGTATGCCATACTTGTGTCTTCCCGACAAATAGGAAACGCCTTCATACGTCAACGTCCCATATGGTCTAGTGGTTAGGATATGGCGCTTTCACCGCCAAGGCCTGGGTTCAATTCCCGGTGTGAGAACACCCGTTTTAGAACTCTGGTCAGTTGAACATCGCAGCTTGTATAAAATGCTCATAGGCAATTTAATTAAAATATATAAATTGGCCTGTCGTATTTGTTTCCATATTTCAAGAGAATATATAATACACGACGTGCAGTTCATGTCACAAGCATCCGATTGTATGCCATACTCGTGTTTTCCCGATAAATAGGCAACGCTTTCAAATGTCAACGTCCCATATGGTCTAGTGGTTAGGATTTTGTGCAGTTCATGTCACAAGCATCCGATTGTATGCCGTACTTGTGTTTTCCCGATAAATAGGAAACGCCTTCATACGACAACGTCCTATATGGTCTAGTGGTTAGGATTTGGCGCTTTCACCGCCAAGGCCCGGGTTCAATTCCCGGTGTGGGAACACCTGTTTTAGATTCCTGGTCAGGTGTACATCGCAGATAGTATAAAATGCTCATAGACAATTTAATAAAAATATATAAATTGCCCTCTCGTATTTGTTGCCTTATTACAAGAGAATATATAATACACGACGTGCAGTTCATGTCACAAGCATCCGATTGTATGCCATACTTGTGTTTTCCCGATAAATAGGAAACGCCTTCATACGACAACGTCCCATATGTCTTGTGGTTAGGATTTGGCACTTTCACCGCCAAGGCCCGGGTTCAATTCCAGGTGTGGGAACACCTGTTTTAGATTCCTGGACAGTTGAACATCGCATCTTGTATAAAATGCTCATAGACAATTTAATTAAAAGATATAAATTGGCCTCTCGTATTTGTTGCCTTATTACAAGAGAATATATAATACACGACGTGCAGTTCATGTCACAAGTATCCTATTATATGCCTTACTTGTGTTTTCCCGATAAATAGGAAACGCCTTCATACGACAACGTCCCATATGGTCTAGTGGTTAGGATTTGACGCTTTCACCGCCAAGGCCCGGGTTCAATTCCCGGTGTTGAAATACCTGTTTTAGATTCCTGGTCAGTTGCACATCGCAGCTTGTATAAAATTCTCAAAGACAATTTAATTAAAAGATATAAATTGGCCACTCGTATTTGTTGCCTTATTACAAGAGAATATATAATACACGACTTGCATTTCATGTCACAAGCATCCGATTATATGCCATACTTGTGTTTTCCCGATAAATAGGAAACGCCTTCAAATGTCAACGTCCCATATGGTTTAGTGGTTAGGATTTGTCGCTTTCACCGCCAAGGCTCGGGTTCAATTCCCGGTGTGAGAACACCCGTTTTAGATTCCTGGTCAATTGAACATCGCAGCTTGTACAAAATTCTCAAAGACAATTTAAATAAAAGATATAAATTGGCCTCTCGTATTTGTTGCCTTAGTACAAGAGAATATATAATACACGACGTGCAGTTCATGTCACAAGTATCCTATTATATGCCTTACTTGTATTTTCCCGATATATAGGAAACGCCTTCATACGACAACGTCCCATATGGTCTAGTGGTTAGGATTTGGCGCTTTCACCGCCAAGGCCAGGGTTCAATTCCCGGTGTGGGAATACCTGTTTTAGATTCCTGGTCAGTTGAACATCGCATCTTGAATAAAATTCTCAAAGACAATTTAATTAAAAGATATAAATTGGCCTCTCGTATTTGTTGCCTTATTACAAGAGAATATATAATACACGACGTGCAGTTCATGTCACAATTATCCTATTATATGCCTTACTTGTGTTTTCCCGATAAATAGGAAACGCCTTCATACGTCAACGTCCCATATGTCTAGTGGTTAGGATTTGGCGCTTTCACCGCCAAGGCCCGGGTTCAATTCCAGGTTTGGGAACACCTGTTTTAGATTCCTGGACAGTTGAACATCGCAGCTTGTATAAAATGCTCATAGAGAATTTAATTAAAAGATATAAATTGGCCTCTCGTATTTGTTGCCTTATTACAAGAGAATATATAATACACGACGTGCAGTTCATGTCACAAGTATCCTATTATATGCCTTACTTGTGTTTTCCCGATAAATAGGAAACGCCTTCATACGTCAACGTACCATATGGTCTAGTGGTTAGGATTTGGCGCTTTCACCGCCAAGGCCTGGGTTCAATTCCCGGTGTGAGAACACCTGTTTTAGAACTCTGGTCAGTTGAACATCGCAGCTTGTATAAAATGCTCATAGGCAATTTAATTAAAATATATAAATTGGCCTGTCGTATTTGCGGCCTTATTTCAAGAGAATATATAATACACGACGTGCAGTTCATGTCACAAGCATCTGATTGTATGCCGTACTTGTGTTTTCCCGATATATAGGAAACGCCTTCATACGACAACGTCCCATATGGTCTAGTTGTTAGGATTTGGCGCTTTCACCGCCAAGGCCAGGGTTCAATTCCCGGTGTGGGAATACCTGTTTTAGATTCCTGGTCAGTTGAACATCGCAGCTTGAATAAAATTCTCAAAGACAATTTAATTAAAAGATATAAATTGGCCTCTCGTATTTGTTGCCTTATTACAAGAGAATATATAATACACGACGTGCAGTTCATGTCACAAGTATCCTATTATATGCCTTACTTGTGTTTTCCCGATAAATAGGAAACGCCTTCATACGTCAACGTCCCATATGTCTAGTGGTTAGGATTTGGCGCTTTCACCGCCAAGGCCCGGGTTCAATTCCAGGTGTGGGAACACCTGTTTTAGATTCCTGGACAGTTGAACATCGCAGCTTGTATAAAATGCTCATAGACAATTTAATTAAAAGATATAAATTGGCCTCTCGTATTTGTTGCCTTATTACAAGAGAATATATAATACACGACGTGCAGTTCATGTCACAAGTATTATATTATATGCCTTACTTGTGTTTTCCCGATAAATAGGAAACGCCTTCATACGTCAACGTCCCATATGGTCTAGTGGTTAGGATTTGGCGCTTTCACCGCCAAGGCCTGGGTTCAATTCCCGGCGTGAGAACACCCGTTTTAGAACTCTGGTCAGTTGAACATCGCAGCTTGTATAAAATGCTCATAGGCAATTTAATTAAAATATATAAATTGGCCTGTCGTATTTGTTGCCTTATTTCAAGAGAATATATAATACACGACGTGCAGTTCATGTCACAAGCATCCGATTGTATGCCGTACTTGTGTTTTCCCGATAAATAGGAAACGCCTTCATACGACAACGTCCCATATGGTCTAGTGGTTGGGATTTGGCGCATTCACCGCCAAGGCCCGGGTTCAATTCCTGGTGTGGGAACACCTGTTTTAGATTCCTGGTCAGGTGAACATCGCAGCTTGTATAAAATGCTCATAGACAATTTAATTAAAAGATATAAATTGGCCTCTCGTATTTGTTGCCTTATTACAAGAGAATATATAATACACGACTTGCAGTTCATGTCACAAGCATCCGATTGTATGCCATACTTGTGTCTTCCCGATAAATAGGAAACGCCTTCATACGTCAACGTCCCATATGGTCTAGTGGTTAGGATTTGGCGCTTTCACTGCCAAGGGCTGGGTTCAATTCCTGGTGTGAGAACACCCGTTTTAGAACTCTGGTCAGTTGAACATCGCAGCTTGTATAAAATGCTCATAGACAATTTAATTAAAATATAAAAATTGGCCTGTCGTATTTGTTGCCTTATTTCAAGAGGATATATAATACACGACGTGCAGTTCATGTCACAAGCATCCGATTGTATGCCATACCTATGTTTTCCCGATAAATAGGAATAAGTATCCCATCGTATGCCTTACTTGTGTTTTCCCGATAAATAGGAAACGCCTTCATACGACAGCGTCCGATATGGTCTAGTGGTTTGGATTTGGCGCTTTCACCGCCAAGGCCCGGGTTCAATTCCCGGTGTGGGAATACCTGTTTTAGATTCCTGGTCAGTTGAACATCGCAGCTTGTATAAAATTCTCAAAGACAATTTAATTAAAAGACATAAATTGGCCTCTCGTATTTGTTGCCTTATTACATGAGAAAATATAATACACGACGTGCAGTTCATGTCACAAGCATCCGATTGTATGCCATACTCGTGTTTTCCCGATAAATAGGAAACGCTTTCAAATGTCAACGTCCCATATGGTCTAGTGGTTAGGATTTTGTGCAGTTCATGTCACAAGCATCCGATTGTATGCCGTACTTGTGTTTTCCCGATAAATAGGAAACGCCATCATACGACAACGTCCCATATGGTCTAGTGGTTAGGATTTGGCGCTTTCACCTCCAAGGCCCGGGTTCAATTCCCGGTGTGGGAACACCTGTTTTAGATTCCTGGTCAGGTGTACATCGCAGCTTGTATAAAATGCTCATAGACAATTTAATAAAAATATATAAATTGCCCTCTCGTATTTGTTGCCTTATTACAAGAGAATATATAATACACGACGTGCAGTTCATGTCACAAGCATCCCATTGTATGCCATACTTGTGTTTTCCCGATAAATAGGAAACGCCTTCATACGACAACGTCCCATATGTCTTGTGTTTAGGATTTGGCGCTTTCACCGCTTTCACCGCCAAGGCCCGGGTTCAATTCCCGGTGTGGGAACACCTGTTTTAGATTCCTGGTCAGTTGAACATCGCAGCTTGTACAAAATTCTCAAAGACAATTTAATTAAAAGATATAAATTGGCCTCTCGTATTTGTTGCCTTATTACAAGAGAATATATAATACACGACTTGCAGTTCATGTCACAAGCATCCGATTGTATGCCATACTTGTGTCTTCCCGATAAATAGGAAACGCCTTCAAACGTCAACGTCCCATATGGTCTAGTGGTTAGCATTTGGCGCTTTCACCGCCAAGGCCAGGGTTCAATTCCCGGTGTGAGAACACCTATTTTAGCTTCCTGGTCAGTTGAACATCGCAGCTTGTATAAAATGCTCAAAGACAATTTAATTAAATGATATAAATTGGCCTGTCGTATGTGTTGCCTTATTACAAGAGAACATATAATACACGACGTGCAGTTCATGTCACAAGCATCCGATTGTATGCCATACTCGTGTTTTCCCGATAAATAGGAAACGCTTTCAAATGTCAACGTCCCATATGGTCTAGTGGTTAGGATTTTGAGCAGTTCATGTCACAAGCATCCGATTGTATGCCATACTCGTGTTTTCCCGATAAAAAGGCAACGCTTTCAAATGTCAACGTCCCATATGGTCTAGTGGTTAGGATTTTGTGCAGTTCATGTCACAAGCATCCGATTGTATGCCGTACTTGTGTTTTCCCGATAAATAGGAAACGCCTTCATACGACAACGTCCCATATGGTCTAGTGGTTGCGATTTGGCGCTTTCACCGCCAAGGCCCGGGTTCAATTCCTGGTGTGGGAACACCTTTTTTAGATTCCTGGTCAGGTGAACATCGCAGCTTGTATAAAATGCTCATAGACAATTTAATTAAAAGATATAAATTGGCCTCTCGTATTTGTTGCCTTATTACAAGAGAATATATAATACACGACTTGCAGTTCATGTCACAAGCATCCGATTGTATGCCATACTTGTGTCTTCCCGATAAATAGGAAACGCCTTCACACGTCAACGTCCCATATGGTCTAGTGGTTAGGATTTGGCGCTTTCACCGCCAAGGCCTGGGTTCAATTCACGGTGTGAGAACACCCGTTTTAGAACTCTGGTCAGTTGAACATCGCAGCTTGTATAAAATGCTCATAGACAATTTAATTAAAATATATAAATTGGCCTGTCGTATTTGTTGCCTTATTTCAAGAGAATATATAATACACGACGTGCAGTTCATGTCACAAGCATCCGATTGTATGCCATACTTGTGTTTTCCCGATAAATAGGAATAAGTATCCTATCATATGCCTTACTTGTGTTTTCCCGATAAATAGGAAACGCCTTCATACGACAACGTCCCATATGGTCTAGTGGTTTGGATTTGGCGCTTTCACCGCCAAGGCCCTGGTTCAATTCCCGGTGTGGGAATACCTGTTTTAGATTCCTGGTCAGTTGAACATCGCAGCTTGAATAAAATTCTCAAAGACAATTTAATTAAAAGACATAAATTGGCCTCTCGTATTTGTTGCCTTATTACATGAGAATATATAATACACGACTTGCAGTTCATGTCACAAGCATCCGATTGTATGCCTTACTTGTGTCTTCCCGATAAATAGGAAACGCCTTCAAACGACAACGTCCCATATGGTCTAGTGGTTAGCATTTGGCGCTTTCACCGCCAAGGCCAGGGTTCAATTCCCGGTGTGAGAACACCTGTTTTAGCTTCCTGGTCAGTTGAACATCGCAGCTTGTATAAAATGCTCAAAGACAATTTAATTAAATGATATAAATTGGCCTGTCGTATTTGTTGCCTTATTACAAGAGAATATATAATACACGACGTGCAGTTCATGTCACAAACATCCGATTGTATGCCATACTTGTGTCTTCCCGATAAATAGGAAACGCTTTCAAATGTCAACGTCTCATATGGTCTAGTGGTTAGGATTTTGTGCAGTTCATGTCACAAGCATCCGATTGTATGCCATACTTGTGTTTTCCCGATAAATAGGAAACGCTTTCAAATGACAACGTCCCATATGGTCTAGTGGTTAGGATTTGGCGCTTTCACCGCCAAGGCCTGGGTTC
The DNA here is from genome assembly GCF_978046115.1 of Saccoglossus kowalevskii. Taxonomy (NCBI): domain Eukaryota; kingdom Metazoa; phylum Hemichordata; class Enteropneusta; family Harrimaniidae; genus Saccoglossus; species Saccoglossus kowalevskii. Next base: position 15,352,695 of record NC_140649.1, on the reverse strand, counting down.
AATTCCCGGTGTGGGGATACCTGTTTTAGATTCCTGGTCAGTTAAACATCGCAGCTTGTATAAAATTCTCAAAGACAATTTAATTAAAAGACATAAATTGGCCTCTCGTATTTGTTGCCTTATTACATGAGAATATATAATACACGACGTGCAGTTCATGTCACAAGCATCCGATTGTATGCCATACTCGTGTTTTCCCGATAAATAGGAAACGCTTTCAAATGTCAACGTCCCATATGGTCTAGTGGTTAGGATTTTGTGCAGTTCATGTCACAAGCATCCGATTGTATGCCGTACTTGTGTTTTCCCGATAAATAGGAAACGCCTTCATACGACAACGTCCCATGTGGTCTAGTGGTTAGGATTTGGCGCTTTCACCGCCAAGGCCCGGGTTCAATTCCCGGTGTGGGAACACCTGTTTTAGATTCCTGGTCAGGTGTACATCGCAGCTAGTATAAAATGCTCATAGACAATTTAATAAAAATATATAAATTGCCCTCTCGTATTTGTTACCTTATTACAAGAGAATATATAATACACGACGTGCAGTTCATGTCACAAGCATCCGATTGTATGCCATACTTGTGTTTTCCCGATAAATAGGAAACGCCTTCTTACGACAACGTCCCATATGTCTTGTGGTTAGGATTTGGCGCTTTCACCGCTTTCACCGCCAAGCCCGGGTTCAATTCCCGGTGTGGGAACATCTGTTTTAGATTCCTGGTCAGTTGAACATCGCAGCTTGTACAAAATTCTCAAAGACAATTTAATTAAATGATATAAATTGGCCTCTCGTATTTGTTGCCTTATTACAAGAGAATATATAATACACGACTTGCAGTTCATGTCACAAGCATCCGATTGTATGCCATACTTGTGTCTTCCCGATAAATAGGAAACGCCTTCAAACGTCAACGTCCCATATGGTCTAGTGGTTAGCATTTGGTGCTTTCACCGCCAAGGCCAGGGTTCAATTCCCGGTGTGAGAACACCTGTTTTAGCTTCCTGGTCAGTTGAACATCGCAGCTTGTATAAAATGCTCAAAGACAATTTAATTAAATGATATAAATTGGCCTGTCGTATTTGTTGCCTTATTACAAGAGAATATATAATACACGACGTGCAGTTCATGTCACAAGCATCCGATTGTATGCCATACTCGTGTTTTCCCGATAAATAGGAAACGCTTTCAAATGTCAACGTCTCATATGGTCTAGTGGTTAGGATTTTGTGCAGTTCATGTCACAAGCATCCGATTGTATGCCATACTTGTGTTTTCCCGATAAATAGGAAACGCTTTCAAATGACAACGTCCCATATGGTCTAGTGGTTAGGATTTGGCGCTTTCACCGCCAAGGCCTGGGTTCAATTCCCGGTGTGGGGATACCTGTTTTAGATTCCTGGTCAGTTGAACATCGCAGCTTGTATAAAATTCTCAAAGACAATTTAATTAAAAGACATAAATTGGCCTCTCGTATTTGTTGCCTTATTACATGAGAATATATAATACACGACGTGCAGTTCATGTCACAAGCATCCGATTGTATGCCATACTTGTGTCTTCCCGATAAATAGGAAACGCCTTCAAACGTCAACGTCCCATATGGTCTAGTGGTTAGCATTTGGTGCTTTCACCGCCAAGGCCAGGGTTCAATTCCCGGTGTGAGAACACCCGTTTTAGAACTCTGGTCAGTTGAACATCGCAGCTTGTATAAAATGCTCATAGACAATTTAATTAAAAGATATAAATTGGCCTCTCGTATTTGTTGCCTTAATACAAGAGAATATATAATACACGACGTGCAGTTCATGTCACAAGCATCCGATTGTATGCCATACTTGTGTTTTCCCGATAAATAGGAAACGCCTTCATACGACAACGACCCATATGGTCTAGTGGTTAGGATTTGGTGCTTTCTCTGCCAAGGCCCGGGTTCAATTTCCGGTGTGGGAACACCTCTTTTAGATTCCTGGTCAGTTGAACATCGCAGCTTGTATAAAATTCTCAAGGACCATTTAATTAAAAGATATAAATTGGCCTCTCGTATTTGTTGCCTTATTACAAGAGAATATATAATACACGACGTGCAGTTCATGTCACAAGCATCCGATTGTATGCCATACTTGTGTTTTCCCGATAAATAGGAAACGCTTTCAAATGACAACGTGCCATATGTTCTAGTGGTTAGGATTTGGCGCTTTCACCGCCAAGGCCCGGGTTCAATTCTCGGTGTGGAACATCTGTTTTAGATTCCTGGTCAGGTGAACATCGCAGCTTGTATAAAATGCTCATAGACAATTTAATAAAAATATATAAATTGCCCTCTCGTATTTGTTGCCTTATTACAAGAGAATATATAATACACGACGTGCAGTTCATGTCACAAGCATCCGATTGTATGCCATACTTGTGTTTTCCCGATAAATAGGAAACGCCTTCATACGACAACGTCCCATATGTCTTGTGGTTAGGATTTGGCGCTTTCAACGCTTTCACCGCCAAGGCCCGGGTTCAATTCCCGGTGTCGGAACACCTGTTTTAGATTCCTGGTCAGTTGAACATCGCAGCTTGTACAAAATTCTCAAAGACAATTTAATTAAAAGATATAAATTGGCCTCTCGTATTTGTTGCCTTATTACAAGAGAATATATAATACACGACTTGCAGTTCATGTCACAAGCATCCGATTGTATGCCATACTTGTGTCTTCCCGATAAATAGGAAACACCTTCAAACGTCAACGTCCCATATGGTCTAGTGGTTAGCATTTGGCGCTTTCACCGCCAAGGCCAGGGTTCAATTCCAGGTGTGAGAACACCTGTTTTAGCTTCCTGGTTAGTTGAACATCGCAGCTTGTATAAAATGCTCATAGACAATTTAATTAAAATATATAAATTGGCCTGTCGTATTTGTTGCCTTATTTCAAGAGAATATATAATACACGACGTGCAGTTCATGTCACAAGCATCCGATTGTATGCCATACTCGTGTTTTCCCGATAAATAGGAAACGCTTTCAAATGTCAACGTCCCATATGGTCTAGTGGTTAGGATTCTGTGCAGTTCATGTCACAAGCATCCGTTTGTATGCCGTACGCCTTCATACGACAACGTCCCATATGGTCTAGTGGTTAGGATTTGGCGCTTTCACCGCCAAGGCCCGGGTTCAATTCCCGGTGTGGGAACACCTGTTTTAGATTCCTGGTCAGGTGAACATCGCAGCTTGTATAAAATGCTCATAGACAATTTAATAAAAATATATAAATTGCCCTCTCGTATTTGTTGCCTTATTACAAGAGAATATATAATACACGACGTGCAGTTCATGTCACAAGCATCCGATTGTATGCCATACTTGTGTTTTCCCGATAAATAGGAAACGCCTTCATACGACAACGTCCCATATGTCTTGTGGTTAGGATTTGGCGCTTTCACCGCTTTCACCGCCAAGGCCCGGGTTCAATTCCCGGTATCGGAACACCTGTTTTAGTTCCTGGTCAGTTGAACATCGCAGCTTGTACAAAATTCTCAAAAACAATTTAATTAAAAGATATAAATTGGCCTCTCGTATTTGTTGCCTTATTACAAGAGAATATATAATACACGACTTGCAGTTCATGTCACAAGCATCCGATTGTATGCCATACTTGTGTCTTCTCGATAAATAGGAAACGCCATCAAACGTCAACGTCCCATATGGTCTAGTGGTTAGCATTTGGCACTTTCACCGCCAAGGCCAGGGTTCAATTCCAGGTGTGAGAACATCTGTTTTAGCTTCCTGGTTAGTTGAACATCGCATCTTGTATAAAATGCTCATAGACAATTTAATTAAAATATATAAATTGGCCTGTCGTATTTGTTGCCTTATTTCAAGAGAATATATAATACACGACGTGCAGTTCATGTCACAAGCATCCGATTGTATGCCATACTCGTGTTTTCCCGATAAATAGGAAACGCTTTCAAATGACAACGTGCCATATGTTCTAGTGGTTAGGATTTGGCGCTTTCACCGCCAAGGCCCGGGTTCAATTCTCGGTGTGGAACATCTGTTTTAGATTCCTGGTCAGTTGAACATCGCAGCTTGTATAAAATGCTCATAGACAATTTAATTAAAAGATATAAATTGGCCTTTCGTATTTGTTGCCTTATTACAAGAGAATATATAATACACGACGTGCAGTTCATGTCACAAGCATCCGATTGTATGCCATACTTGTGTTTTCCCGATAAATAGGAAACGCTTTCAAATGACAACGTGCCATATGTTCTAGTGGTTAGGATTTGGCGCTTTCACCGCCAAGGCCCGGGTTCAATTCTCGGTGTGGAACATCTGTTTTAGATTCCTGGTCAGTTGAACATCGCAGCTTGTATAAAATGCTCATAGACAATTTAATTAAAAGATATAAATTGGCTTCTCGTATTTGTTGCCTTATTACAAGAGAATATATAATACACGACGTGCAGTTCATGTCACAAGCATCCGATTGTATGCCATACTCGTGTTTTCCCGATAAATAGGAAACGCCTTCATACGACAACGTCCCATATGGTCTAGTGGTTAGGATTTGGTGCTTTCTCTGCCAAGGCCCGGGTTCAATTTCCGGTGTGGGAACACCTGTTTTAGATTCCTGGTCAGTTGAACATCGCAGCTTGTATAAAATTCTCAAGGACAATTTAATTAAAAGATATAAATTGGCCTCTCGTATTTGTTGCCTTATTACATGAGAATATATAATACACGACGTGCAGTTCATGTCACAAGCATCCGATTGTATGCCATACTCGTGTTTTCCCGATAAATAGGAAACGCTTTCTAATGCCAACGTCCCATATGGTCTAGTGGTTAGGATTGTGTGCAGTTCATGTCACAAGCATTCGATTGTATGCCATACTTGTGTTTTCCCGATAAATAGGAAACGCTTTCAAATGTCAACGTCCCATATGGTCTTGTGGTTAGGATTTTGTGCAGTTCATGTCAAAGCATCCGATTGTATGCCATACTTGTGTTTTCCTGATAAATAGGAAACGATTTCAAATGACAACGTCCCATATGGTCTAGTGGTTAGGATTTGGCGCTTTCACCGCCATGGCCCGGGTTCAATTCCTGGTGTGGGAACACCTGTTTTAGATTCCTGGTCAGGTGAACATCGCAGCTTGTATAAAATGCTCATAGACAATTTAAAAAAAATATATAAATTGCCCTTTCGTATTTGTTGCCTTATTACAAGAGAATATATAATACACGACGTGCAGTTCATGTCACAAGCATCCGATTGTATGCCATACTCGTGATTTCCCGATAAATAGGAAACGCTTTCAAATGTCAACGTCCCATATGGTCTAGTGGTTAGGATTTTGTGCAGTTCATGTCACAAGCATCCGATTGTATGCCGTACTTGTGTTTTCCCGATAAATAGGAAACGCCTTCATACGACAACGTCCCATATGGTCTAGTGGTTAGGATTTGGCGCTTTCACCGCCAAGGCCCGGGTTCAATTACCGGTGTGGGAACACCTGTTTTAGATTCCTGGTCAGTTGAACATCGCAGCTTGTATAAAATGCTCATAGACAATTTAATAAAAATATGTAAATTGCCCTCTCGTATTTGTTGCCTTATTACAAGAGAATATATAATACACGGCTTGCAGTTCATGTCACAAGCATCCGATTGTATGCCATACTTGTGTCTTCCCGATAAATAGGAAACGCCTTCAAATGTCAACGTCCCATATGGTTTAGTGGTTAGGATTTGTCGCATTCACCGCCAAGGCCCGGGTTCAATTCCAGGTGTGGGAACACCTGTTTTAGATTCCTGGACAGTTGAACATCGCAGCTTGTATAAAATGCTCATAGACAATTTAATTAAAAGATATAAATTGGCCTCTCGTATTTGTTGCCTTATTACAAGAGAATATATAATACACCACGTGCAGTTCATGTCACAAGTATCCTATTATATGCCTTATTTGTGTTTTCCCGATAAATAGGAAACGCCTTCATTCGACAACGTCCCATATGGTATAGTGGTTAGGATTTGGCGCTTTCACCGCCAAGGCCCGGGTTCAATTCCCGGTGTGGGAATACCTGTTTTAGATTCCTGGTCAGTTGAACATCGCAGCTTGTATAAAATTCTCAAAGACAATTTAATTAAAAGATATAAATTGGCCTCTCGTATTTGTTGCCTTATTACAAGAGAATATATAATACACGACTTGCATTTCATGTCACAAGCATCCGATTGTATGCCATACTTGTGTTTTCCCGATAAATAGGAAACGCCTTCAAATGTGAACGTCCCATATGGTTTAGTGGTTAGGATTTGTCGCTTTCACCGTCAAGGCTCGGGTTCAATTCCCGGTGCGGGAACACCCGTTTTAGATTCCAGGTCAATTGAACATCGCAGCTTGTACAAAATTCTCAAAGACAATTTAAATAAAAGATATAAATTGGCCTCTCGTATTTGTTGCCTTATTACAAGAGAATATATAATACACGACTTGCAGTTCATGTCACAAGCATCCGATTGTATGCCATACTTGTGTCTTCCCGATAAATAGGAAACGCCTACATACGTCAACGTCCCATATGGTCTAGTGGTTAGGATTTGGCGCTTTCACCGTCAAGGCCTGGGTTCAATTCCCGGTGTGAGGACACCCGTTTTAGAACTCTGGTCAGTTGAACATCGCAGCTTGTATAAAATGCTCATAGACAATTTAATTAAAATATATAAATTGGCCTGTCGTATTTGTTGCCTTATTTCAAGAGAATATATAATACACGACGTGCAGTTCATGTCACAAGCATCCTATCATATGCCTTACTTGTGTTTTCCCGATAAATAGGAAACGCCTTCATACGACAACGTCCCATATGGTCTAGTGGTTTGGATTTGGCGCTTTCACCGCCATGGCCCGGGTTCAATTCCCGGTGTGGGAATACCTGTTTTAGATTCCTGGTCAGTTGAACATCGCAGCTTGTTTAAAATTCTCAAAGACAATTTAATTAAAAGACATAAATTGGCCTCTCGTATTTGTTGCCTTATTACATGAGAATATATAATACACGACGTGCAGTTCATGTCACAAGCATCCGATTGTACGATATACTCGTGTTTTCCCGATAAATAGGCAACGCTTTCAAATGTCAACGTCCCATAAGGTCTAGTGGTTAGGATTTTGTGTAGTTCATGTCACAAGCATCCGATTGTATGCCGTACTTGTGTTTTCCCGATAAATAGGAAACGCCTTCATACGACAACGTCCCATATGGTCTAGTGGTTAGGATTTGGCGCTTTCACCGCCAAGGCCCGGGTTCAATTCACGGTGTGGGAATCCCTGTTTTATATTCCAGGTCAGTTGAACATCGCAGCTTGTATAAAATTCTCAAAGACAATTTAATTAAAAGACATAAATAGGCCTCTCGTATTTGTTGCCTTATTACATGAGAATATATAATACACGACGTGCAGTTCATGTCACAAGCATCCGATTGTATGCCATACTCGTGTTTTCCCGATAAATAGGAAACTCTTTCAAATGTCAACGTCCCATATGGTTTAGTGGTTAGGATTATGTGCAGTTCATGTCACAAGCATCCGATTGTATGCCGTACTTGTGTTTTCCCGATAAATAGGAAACGCCTTCATACGACAACGTCCCATATGGTCTAGTGGTTAGGATTTGGCGCTTTCACCGCCAAGGCTCGGGTTCAATTCCCGGTGTGGGAACACCTGTTTTAGATTCCTGGTCAGGTGAACATCGCAGCTTGTATAAAATGCTCATAGACAATTTAATAAAAATATATAAATTGCCCTCTCGTATTTGTTGCCTTATTACAAGAGAATATATAATACACGACGTGCAGTTCATGTCACAAGCATCCGATTGTATGCCATACTTGTTTTTTCCCGATAAATAGGAAACGCCTTCATACGACAACGTCCCATATGTCTTGTGGTTAGGATTTGGCGCTTTCACCGCTTTCACCGCCAAGGCCCGGGTTCAATTCCTGGTGTCGGAACACCTGTTTTAGATTCCTGGTCAGTTGAACATCGCAGCTTGTACAAAATTCTCAAAGACAATTTAATTAAAAGATATAAATTGGCCTCTCGTATTTGTTGCCTTATTACAAGAAAATATATAATACATGACTTGCAGTTCATGTCACAAGCATCCGATTGTATGCCATACTTGTGTCTTCCCGATAAATAGGAAACGCATTCAAATGTCAACGTCCCATATGGTCTAGTGGTTAGGATTTTGTGCAGTTCATGTCACAAGCATCCGATTGTATGCCATACTTGTGTTTTCCCGATAAATAGGAAATGCCTTCATACGACAACGTCCCATATGGTCTTGTGGTAAGGATTTGGCGCTTTCACCGCCAAGGCCCGGGTTCAATTCCCGGGGTGGGAATACCTGTTTTAGATTCCTAGTCAGTTGAACATCGCAGCTTGTATAAAATTCTCAAAGACAATTTAATTAAAAGATATAAATTGGCCTCTCGTATTTGTTGCCTTATTACAAGAGAATATATAATACACGACGTGCAGTTCATGTCACAAGCATCCGATTGTATGCCATACTCGTGTTTTCCCGATAAATAGGAAACGCTTTCAAATGTCAACGTCCCATATGGTCTAGTGGTTAGGATTTTGTGCAGTTCATGTCACAAGCATCCTATTGCATGCCATACTTCTGTTTTCCCGAAAAATACTAAAAGCTTTCAAATGACAACGTCCCATATGGTCTAGTGGTTAGGATTTGGCGCTTTCAACGCCAAGGCCCGGGTTCAATTCCCGGTGTGGGAACACCTATTTTAGATTCCTGGTCAGTTGAACATCGCAGCTTGTATAAAATGCTCATAGACAATTTAATTAAAATATATAAATTGGCATCTCGTTTTTGTTGCCTTATTACAAGAGAATATATAATACACGACGTGCAGTTCATGTCACAAGCATCTGATTGTATGCCATACTTGTGTTTTATCGATAAATAGGAAACGCCTTCATACGACAACGTCCCATATGGTCTGGTGGTTAGGATTTGGCGCTTTCACCGCCAATGCGCGGGTTCAATTCCCGGTGTGGGAACATCTGTTTTAGATTCCTGGTCAGTTGAACATCGCTGCTTGTATAAAATGCTCATAGACAATTTAATTAAAATATATAAATTGGCCTGTCGTATTTGTTGCCTTATTTCAAGAGAAAATATAATACACGACGTGCAGTTCATGTCACAAGCATCCGATTGTATGCCATACTTGTGTCTTCCCGATAAATAGGAAACGCCTTCATACGACAACGTCCCATATGTCTTGTGGTAATGATTTGGCGCTTTCACCGCCAAGGCCCGGGTTCAATTCCCGGTGTGGGAACACCTGTTTTAGATTCCTGGACAGTTGAACATCGCAGCTTGTATAAAATTCTCAAAGACAATTTAATTTAAAGATATAAATTGGCCTCTCGTATTTGTTGCCTTATTACAAGAGAATATATAATACACGACGTGCAGTTCATGTCACAAGCATCCGATTGTATGCCATACTCGTGTTTTCCCGATAAATAGGAAACGCATTCAAATGTCAACGTCCCATATGGTCTAGTGGTTAGGATTTTGTGCAGTTCATGTCACAAGCATCCGATAGTATGCCATACTTGTGTTTTCCCGATAAATAGGAATAAGTATCCTATCATATGCCTTACTCGTGTTTTCCCGATAAATAGGAAACGCTTTCAAATGACAACGTGCCATATGTTCTAGTGGTTAGGATTTGGCGCTTTCACCGCCAAGGCCCGGGTTCAATTCTCGGTGTGGAACATCTGTTTTAGATTCCTGGTCAGTTGAACATCGCAGCTTGTATAAAATGCTCATAGACAATTTAATTAAAAGATATAAATTGGCCTCTCGTATTTGATGCCTTATTACAAGAGAATATATAATACACGACGTGCAGTTCATGTCACAAGCATCCGATTGTATGCCATACTTGTGTTTTCCCGATAAATAGGAAACGCCTTCATACGACAACGTCCCATATGGTCTAGTGGTTAGGATTTGGTGCTTTCTCTGCCAAGGCCCGGGTTCAATTTCCGGTGTGGGAACACCTCTTTTAGATTCCTGGTCAGTTGAACATCGCAGCTTGTATAAAATTCTCAAGGACAATTTAATTAAAAGATATAAATTGGCCTCTCGTATTTGTTGCCTTATTACATGAGAATATATAATACACGACGTGCAGTTCATGTCACAAGCATCCGATTGTATGCCATACTCGTGTTTTCCCGATAAATAGGAAACGCTTTCTAATGCCAACGTCCCATATGGTCTAGTGGTTAGGATTGTGTGCAGTTCATGTCACAAGCATTCGATTGTATGCCATACTTGTGTTTTCCCGATAAATAGGAAACGCTTTCAAATGTCAACGTCCCATATGGTCTTGTGGTTAGGATTTTGTGCAGTTCATGTCAAAGCATCCGATTGTATGCCATACTTGTGTTTTCCTGATAAATAGGAAACGATTTCAAATGACAACGTCCCATATGGTCTAGTGGTTAGGATTTGGCGCTTTCACCGCCATGGCCCGGGTTCAATTCCCGGTGTGGGAACACCTGTTTTAGATTCCTGGTCAGGTGAACATCGCAGCTTGTATAAAATGCTCATAGACAATTTAATAAAAATATATAAATTGCCCTTTCGTATTTGTTGCCTTATTACAAGAGAATATATAATACACGACGTGCAGTTCATGTCACAAGCATCCGATTGTATGCCATACTCGTGTTTTCCCGATAAATAGGAAACGCTTTCAAATGTCAACGTCCCATATGGTCTAGTGGTTAGGATTTTGTGCAGTTCATGTCACAAGCATCCGATTGTATGCCGTACTTGTTTTTTCCCGATAAATAGGAAACGCCTTCATACGACAACGTCCCATATGGTCTAGTGGTTAGGATTTGTCGCTTTCACCGCCAAGGCCCGGGTTCAATTACCGGTGTGGGAACACCTGTTTTAGATTCCTGGTCAGTTGAACATCGCAGCTTGTATAAAATGCTCATAGACAATTTAATAAAAATATGTAAATTGCCCTCTCGTATTTGTTGCCTTATTACAAGAGAATATATAATACACGACGTGCAGTTCATGTCACAAGTATCCTATTATATGCCTTACTTGTGTTTTCCCGATAAATAGGAAACGCCTTCATACGACAACGTCCCATATGGTCTGGTGGTTAGGATTTGGCGCTTTCACCGCAAATGACAGGGTTCAATTCCCGGTGTGGGAACACCTGTTTTAGATTCCTGGTCAGTTGAACATCGCAGCCTGTATAAAATGCTCATAGACAATTTAATTAAAATATATAAATTGGCCTCTCGTATTTGTTGCCTTATTACAAGAGAATATATAATACACGGCTTGCAGTTCATGTCACAAGCATCCGATTGTATGCCATACTTGTGTCTTCCCGATAAATAGGAAACGCCTTCAAATGTCAACGTCCCATATGGTTTAGTGGTTAGGATTTGTCGCATTCACCGCCAAGGCCCGGGTTCAATTCCAGGTGTGGGAACACCTGTTTTAGATTCCTGGACAGTTGAACATCGCAGCTTGTATAAAATGCTCATAGACAATTTAATTAAAAGATATAAATTGGCCTCTCGTATTTGTTGCCTTATTACAAGAGAATATATAATACACCACGTGCAGTTCATGTCACAAGTATCCTATTATATGCCTTACTTGTGTTTTCCCGATAAATAGGAAACGCCTTCATTCGACAACGTCCCATATGGTCTAGTGGTTAGGATTTGGCGCTTTCACCGCCAATGCCCGTGTTCAATTCCCGGTGTGGGAATACCTGTTATAGATTCCTGGTCAGTTGAACATCGCAGCTTGTATAAAATTCTCAAAGACAATTTAATTAAAAGATATAAATTGGCCTCTCGTATTTGTTGCCTTATTACAAGAGAATATATAATACACGACTTGCATTTCATGTCACAAGCATCCGATTGTATGCCATACTTGTGTTTTCCCGATAAATAGGAAACGCCTTCAAATGTGAACGTCCCATATGGTTTAGTGGTTAGGATTTGTCGCTTTCACCGTCAAGGCTCGGGTTCAATTCTCGGTGCGGGAACACACGTTTTAGATTCCAGGTCAATTGAACATCGCAGCTTGTACAAAATTCTCAAAGACAATTTAAATAAAAGATATAAATTGGCCTCTCGTATTTGTTGCCTTATTACAAGAGAATATATAATACACGACTTGCAGTTCATGTCACAAGCATCCGATTGTATGCCATACTTGTGTCTTCCCGATAAATAGGAAACGCCTTCATACGTCAACGTCCCATATGGTCTGGTGGTTAGGATTTGGCGCTTTCACCGCCAATGCGCGGGTTCAATTCCCGGTGTGGGAACATCTGTTTTAGATTCCTGGTCAGTTGAACATCGCTGCTTGTATAAAATGCTCATAGACAATTTAATTAAAATATATAAATTGGCCTGTCGTATTTGTTGCCTTATTTCAAGAGAATATATAATACACGACGTGCAATTCATGTCACAAGCATCCTATCATATGCCTTACTTGTGTTTTCCCGATAAATAGGAAACGCCTTCATACGACAACGTCCCATATGGTCTAGTGGTTTGGATTTGGCGCTTTTACCGCCATGGCCCGGGTTCAATTCCCGGTGTGGGAATACCTGTTTTAGATTCCTGGTCAGTTGAACATCGCAGCTTGTTTAAAATTCTCAAAGACAATTTAATTAAAAGACATAAATTGGCCTCTCGTATTTGTTGCCTTATTACATGAGAATATATAATACACGACGTGCAGTTCATGTCACAAGCATCCGATTGTATGACATACTCGTGTTTTCCCGATAAATAGGAAACGCCTTCGTACGACAACGTCCCATATGGTCTAGTGGTTAGGATTTGGCGCTTTCACCGCCAAGGCCCGGGTTCAATTACCGGTGTGGGAACACCTGTTTTAGATTCCTGGTCAGTTGAACATCGCAGCTTGTATAAAATGCTCATAGACAATTTAATAAAAATATGTAAATTGCCCTCTCGTATTTGTTGCCTTATTACAAGAGAATATATAATACACGACGTGCAGTTCATGTCACAAGTATCCTATTATATGCCTTACTTGTGTTTTCCCAATAAATAGGAAACGCCTTCATACGACAACGTCCCATATGGTCTGGTGGTTAGGATTTGGCGCTTTCACCGCCAATGACAGGGTTCAATTCCCGGTGTGGGAACACCTGTTTTAGATTCCTGGTCAGTTGAACATCGCAGCCTGTATAAAATGCTCATAGACAATTTAATTAAAATATATAAATTGGCCTCTCGTATTTGTTGCCTTATTACAAGAGAATATATAATACACGGCTTGTAGTTCATGTCACAAGCATCCGATTGTATGCCATACTTGTGTCTTCCCGATAAATAGGAAACGCCTTCAAATGTCAACGTCCCATATGGTTTAGTGGTTAGGATTTGTCGCATTCACCGCAAAGGCCCGGGTTCAATTCTAGGTGTGGGAACACCTGTTTTAGATTCCTGGACAGTTGAACATCGCAGCTTGTATAAAATGCTCATAGACAATTTAATTAAAAGATATAAATTGGCCTCTCGTATTTGTTGCCTTATTACAAGAGAATATATAATACACGACTTGCAGTTCATGTCACAAGCATCCGAATGTATGCCATACTTGTGTCTTCCCGATAAATAGGAAACGCCTTCATACGTCAACGTCCCATATGGTCTAGTGGTTAGGATTTGGCGCTTTCACCGTCAAGGCCTGGGTTCAATTCCCAGTGTGAGGACACCTGTTTTAGAACTCTGGTCAGTTGAACATCGCAGCTTGTATAAAATGCTCATAGACAATTTAATTAAAATATATTAATTGGCCTGTCGTATTTGTTGCCTTATTTCAAGAGAATATATAATACACGACGTGCAGTTCATGTCACAAGCATCCGATTGTATGACATACTCGTGTTTTCCCGATAAATAGGCAACGCTTTCAAATGTCAACGTCCCATAAGGTCTAGTGGTTAGGATTTTGTGCAGTTCATGTCACAAGCATCCGATTGTATGCCGTACTTGTGTTTTCCCGATAAATAGGAAACGCCTTCATACGACAACGTCCCATATGGTCTAGTGGTTAGGATTTGGCGCTTTCACCGCCAAGGCCCGGGTTCAATTCACGGTGTGGGAATACCTGTTTTATATTCCAGGTCAGTTGAACATCGCAGCTTGTATAAAATTCTCAAAGACAATTTAATTAAAAGACATAAATAGGCCTCTCGTAATTGTTGCCTTATTACATGAGAATATATAATACACGACGTGCAGTTCATGTCACAAGCATCCGATTGTATGCCATACTCGTGTTTTCCAGATAAATAGGAAACTCTTTCAAATGTCAACGTCCCATATGGTTTAGTGGTTAGGATTATGTGCAGTTCATGTCACAAGCATCCGATTGTATGCCGTACTTGTGTTTTCCCGATAAATAGGAAACGCCTTCATACGACAACGTCCCATATGGTCTAGTGGTTAGGATTTGGCGCTTTCACCGCCAAGGCCCGGGTTCAATTCCCGGTGTGGGAACACCTGTTTTAGATTCCTGGTCAGGTGAACATCGCAGCTTGTATAAAATGCTCATAGACAATTTAATAAAAATATATAAATTGCCCTCTCGTATTTGTTGCCTTATTACAAGAGAATATATAATACACGACGTGCAGTTCATGTCACAAGCATCCGATTGTATGCCTTACTTGTGTTTTCCCGATAAATAGGAAATGCCTTCATACGACAACGTCCCATATGGTCCAGTGGTCAGGATTTGGCGGTTTCACCGCCAGGGCCCGGGTTCAATTCCCGGTGTTGGAACACCTGTTTTAGATTCCTGGTCAGTTGAACATCGCAGCTTGTATAAAATTCTCAAAGACAATTTAATTAAAAGATATAAATTGGCCTCTCGTATTTGTTGCCTTATTACAAGAGAATATATAATACACGACGTGCAGTTCATGTCACAAGCATCCGATTGTATGCCATACTCGTGTTTTCCCGATAAATAGGAAACGCTTTCAAATGTCAACGTCCCATTTGGTCTAGTGGTTAGGATTTTGTGCAGTTCATGTCGCAAGCATCCGATTGTATGCCATACTTGTGTTTTCCAGATAAATAGGAAACGCTTTCAAACGACTACGTCCCATATGGTCTAGTGGTTAGGATTTGGCGCTTTCACCGCCAAGGCCCAGGTTCAATTCCCGGTGTGGAACATCTGTTTTAGATTCCTGGTCAGTTGAACATCGCAGCTTGTATAAAATGCTCATAGACAATTTAATTAAAATATATAAATTGGCCTCTCGTATTTGTTGCCTTATTACAAGAGAATATATAATACACGAAGTGCAGTTCATGTCACAAGAATCGTATTATATGCCTTACTTGTGTTTTCCCGATAAATAGGAATAAGTATCTTATTATATGCCGTACTTGTGTTTTCCCGATAAATAGGAAATGCCTTCATACGACAACGTCCCATATGGTCTAGTGGTTAGGATTTGGCGCTTTCACCGCCAGGGCCCGGGTTCAATTCCCGGTGTGGGAATGCCTGTTTTAGATTCCTAGTCAGTTGAACATCGCAGCTTGTATAAAATTCTCAAAGACAATTTAATTAAAAGATATAAATTGGCCTCTCGTATTTGTTGCCTTATTACAAGAGAATATATAATACACGACGTGCAGTTCATGTCACAAGCATCCGATTGTATGCCTTACTTGTGTTTTCCCGATAAATAGGAAATGCCTTCATACGACAACGTCCCATATGGTCTAGTGGTCAGGATTTGGCGGTTTCACCGCCAGGGCCCGGGTTCAATTCCCGGTGTGGGAACACCTGTTTTAGATTCCTGGTCAGTTGAACATCGCAGCTTGTATAAAATTCTCAAAGACAATTTAATTAAAAGATATAAATTGGCCTCTCGTATTTGTTGCCTTATTACAAGAGAATATATAATACACGACGTGCAGTTCATGTCACAAGCATCCGATTGTATGCCATACTCGTGTTTTCCCGATAAATAGGAAACGCTTTCAAATGTCAACGTCCCATTTGGTCTAGTGGTTAGGATTTTGTGCAGTTCATGTCGCAAGCATCCGATTGTATGCCATACTTGTGTTTTCCCGATAAATAGGAAACGCTTTCAAACGACTACGTCCCATATGGTCTAGTGGTTAGGATTTGGCGCTTTCACCGCCAAGGCCCAGGTTCAATTCCCGGTGTGGAACATCTGTTTTAGATTCCTGGTCAGTTGAACATCGCAGCTTGTATAAAATGCTCATAGACAATTTAATTAAAATATATAAATTAGCCTCTCGTATTTGTTGCCTTATTACAAGAGAATATATAATACACGAAGTGCAGTTCATGTCACAAGAATCGTATTATATGCCTTACTTGTGTTTTCCCGATAAATAGGAATAAGTATCTTATTATATGCCTTACTTGTGTTTTCCCGATAAATAGGAAATGCCTTCATACGACAACGTCCCATCTGGTCTAGTGGTCAGGATTTGGCGCTTTCACCGCCAGGGCCCGGGTTCAATTCCCGGTGTGGGAATGCCTGTTTTAGATTCCTAGTCAGTTGAACATCGCAGCTTGTATAAAATTCTCAAAGACAATTTAATTAAAAGATATAAATTGGCCTCTCGTATTTGTTGCCTTATTACAAGAGAATATATAATACACGACGTGCAGTTCATGTCACAAGCATCCGATTGTATGCCTTACTTGTGTTTTCCCGATAAATAGGAAATGCCTTCATACGACAACGTCCCATATGGTCTAGTGGTCAGGATTTGGCGGTTTCACCGCCAGGGCCCGGGTTCAATTCCCGGTGTGGGAACACCTGTTTTAGATTCCTGGTCAGTTGAACATCGCAGCTTGTATAAAATTCTCAAAGACAATTTAATTAAAAGATATAAATTGGCCTCTCGTATTTGTTGCCTTATTACAAGAGAATATATAATACACGACGTGCAGTTCATGTCACAAGCATCCGATTGTATGCCATACTCGTGTTTTCCCGATAAATAGGAAACGCTTTCAAATGTCAACGTCCCATTTGGTCTAGTGGTTAGGATTTTGTGCAGTTCATGTCGCAAGCATCCGATTGTATGCCATACTTGTGTTTTCCCGATAAATAGGAAACGCTTTCAAACGACTACGTCCCATATGGTCTAGTGGTTAGGATTTTGCGCTTTCACCGCCAAGGCCCAGGTTCAATTCCCGGTTTGGAACATCTGTTTTAGATTCCTGGTCAGTTGAACATCGCAGCTTGTATAAAATGCTCATAGACAATTTAATTAAAATATATAAATTAGCCTCTCGTATTTGTTGCCTTATTACAAGAGAATATATAATACACGAAGTGCAGTTCATGTCACAAGAATCGTATTATATGCCTTACTTGTGTTTTCCCGATAAATAGGAATAAGTATCTTATTATATGCCTTACTTGTGTTTTCCCGATAAATAGGAAATGCCTTCATACGACAACGTCCCATATGGTCTAGTGGTCAGGATTTGGCGCTTTCACCGCCAGGGCCCGGGTTCAATTCCCGGTGTGGGAATGCCTGTTTTAGATTCCTAGTCAGTTGAACATCGCAGCTTGTATAAAATTCTCAAAGACAATTTAATTAAAAGATATAAATTGGCCTCTCGTATTTGTTGCCTTATTACAAGAGAATATATAATACACGACGTGCAGTTCATGTCACAAGCATCCGATTGTATGCCTTACTTGTGTTTTCCCGATAAATAGGAAATGCCTTCATACGACAACGTCCCATATGGTCTAGTGGTCAGGATTTGGCGCTTTCACCGCCAGGGCCCGGGTTCAATTCCCGGTGTGGGAACACCTGTTTTAGATTCCTGGTCAGTTGAACATCGCAGCTTGTATAAAATTCTCAAAGACAATTTAATTAAAAGATATAAATTGGCCTCTCGTATTTGTTGCCTTATTACAAGAGAATATATAATACACGACGTGCAGTTCATGTCACAAGCATCCGATTGTATGCCATACTCGTGTTTTCCCGATAAATAGGAAACGCTTTCAAATGTCAACGTCCCATTTGGTCTAGTGGTTAGGATTTTGTGCAGTTCATGTCGCAAGCATCCGATTGTATGCCATACTTGTGTTTTCCCGATAAATAGGAAACGCTTTCAAACGACTACGTCCCATATGGTCTAGTGGTTAGGATTTTGCGCTTTCACCGCCAAGGCCCAGGTTCAATTCCCGGTTTGGAACATCTGTTTTAGATTCCTGGTCAGTTGAACATCGCAGCTTGTATAAAATGCTCATAGACAATTTAATTAAAATATATAAATTAGCCTCTCGTATTTGTTGCCTTATTACAAGAGAATATATAATACACGAAGTGCAGTTCATGTCACAAGAATCGTATTATATGCCTTACTTGTGTTTTCCCGATAAATAGGAATAAGTATCTTATTATATGCCTTACTTGTGTTTTCCCGATAAATAGGAAATGCCTTCATACGACAACGTCCCATATGGTCTAGTGGTCAGGATTTGGCGCTTTCACCGCCAGGGCCCGGGTTCAATTCCCGGTGTGGGAATACCTGTTTTAGATTCCTAGTCAGTTGAACATCGCAGCTTGTATAAAATTCTCAAAGACCATTTAATTAAAATATATAAATTGTCCTGTCGTATTTGTTGCCTTATTACAAGAGAATATATAATACACGACGTGCAGTTCATGTCACAAGCATCCGATTGTATGCCATACTCGTGTTTTCCCGATAAATAGGAAACGCATTCAAATGTCAACGTCCCATATGGTCTAGTGGTTAGGATTTTGTGCAGTTCATGTCACAAGCATCCGATTGTATGCCATACTTGTGTTTTCCCGATAAATAGGAAACGATTTCAAACGACAAAGTCCCATATGGTCTAGTGGTTAGGATTTGGCGCTTTCACCGCCAAGGCCCAGGTTCAATTCCCGGTGTAGAACATCTGTTTTAAATTCCTGGTCAGCTGAACATCGCAGCTTGTATAAAATGCTAATAGACAATTTAATTAAAATATATAAATTGGCCTCTCGTATTTGTTGCCTTATTACAAGAGAATATATAATACACGACGTGCAGTTCATGTCACAAGAATCGTATTATATGCCTTACTTGTGTTTTCCCGATAAATAGGAATAAGTATCTTATTATATGCCTTACTTGTGTTTTCCCGATAAATAGGAA
Organism: Saccoglossus kowalevskii; assembly: GCF_978046115.1. Taxonomy (NCBI): domain Eukaryota; kingdom Metazoa; phylum Hemichordata; class Enteropneusta; family Harrimaniidae; genus Saccoglossus; species Saccoglossus kowalevskii. The sequence goes on along the minus strand of NC_140649.1, from coordinate 15,333,364 downwards.
ATGCATTCATACGACAACGTCCCATATGGCCTAGTGGTTAGGATTTGGCGCTTTCACCGCAAAGGCGCGGGTTCAATTCCCGGGTTGGGAATACCTGTTTTAGATTCCTAGTCAGTTGAACATCGCAGCTTGTATAAAATTCTCAAAGACAATTTAATTAAAAGATATAAATTGGCCTCTCGTATTTGTTGCCTTATTACAAGAGAATATATAATACACGACGTGCAGTTCATGTCACAAGCATCCGATTGTATGCCATACTCGTGTTTTCCCGATAAATAGGAAACGCTTTCAAATGTCAACGTCCCATATGGTCTAGTGGTTAGGATTTTGTGCAGTTCATGTCACAAGCATCCTATTGCATGCCATACTTCTGTTTTCCCGATAAATACTAAAAGCTTTCAAATGACAACGTCCCATATGGTCTAGTGGTTAGGATTTGGCGCTTTCACCGCTAAGGCCCGGGTTCAATTCTCGGTATGGGAACACCTATTTTAGATTCCTGGTCAGTTGAACATCGCAGCTTGTATAAAATGCTCATAGACAATTTAATTAAAATATATAAATTGGCCTCTCGTTTTTGTTGCCTTATTACAAGAGAATATATAATACACGACGTGCAGTTCATGTCACAAGCATCTGATTGTATGCCATACTTGTGTTTTATCGATAAATAGGAAACGCCTTCATACGACAACATCCCATATGGGCTGGTGGTTAGGATTTGGCGCTTTCACCGCCAATGCCCGGGTTCAATTCCCGGTGTGGGAACATCTGTTTTAGATTCCTGGTCAGTTGAACATCGCTGCTTGTATAAAATGCTCATAGACAATTTAATTAAAATATATAAATTGGCCTGTCGTATTTGTTGCCTTATTTCAAGAGAAAATATAATACACGACGTGCAGTTCATGTCACAAGCATCCGATTGTATGCCATACTTGTGTTTTCCCGATAAATAGGAAACGCCTTCAAACGACAACGTCCCATATGTCTTGTGGTAAGGATTTGGCGCTTTCACCGCCAAGGCCCGGGTTCAATTCCCGGTGTGGGAACACCTGTTTTAGATTCCTGGTCAGTTGAACATCGCAGCTTGTATAAAATTCTCAAAGACAATTAAATTAAAAGATATAAATTGGCCTCTCGTATTTGTTGCCTTATTACAAGAGAATATATAATACACGACGTGCAGTTCATGTCACAAGCATCCGATTGTATGCCATACTCGTGTTTTCCCGATAAATAGGAAACGCTTTCAAATGTCAACGTCCCATTTGGTCTAGTGGTTAGGATTTTGTGCAGTTCATGTCACAAGCATCCGATTGTATGCCATACTTGTGTTTTCCCGATAAATAGGAATAAGTATCTTATTATATGCCTTACTTGTGTTTTCCCGATAAATAGGAAATGCCTTCATACGACAACGTCCCATATGGTCTAGTGGTTAGGATTTGGCGCTTTCACTGCCAGGGCCCGGGTTCAATTCCCGGTGTGGGAATACCTGTTTTAGATTCCTAGTCAGTTGAACATCGCAGCTTGTATAAAATTCTCAAAGACAATTTAATTAAAAGATATAAATTGGCCTCTCGTATTTGTTGCCTTATTACAAGAGAATATATAATACACGACGTGCAGTTCATGTCACAAGCATCCGATTGTATGCCATACTCGTGTTTTCCCGATAAATAGGAAAAGCTTTCAATTGACAACGTCCCATATGGTCTAGTGGTTAGGATTTGGCGCTTTCACCGCCAAGGCCCGGGTTAATTTCCCGGTGTGGGAACACCTGTTTTAGATTCCTGGTCAGTTGAACATCTCAGCTTGTATAAAATTCTCATAGACCATTTAATTAAAATATATAAATTGGCCTGTCGTATTTGTTGCCTTATTTCAAGAGAAAATATAATACACGACGTGCAGTTCATGTCACAAGCATCCGATTGTATGCCATACTTGTGTTTTGCCGATAAATAGGAAACGCCTTCACACGACAACGTCCCATATGTCTAGTGGTTAGGATTTGGCGCTTTCACTGCCAGGGCCCGGGTTCAATTCCCGGTGTGGGAACACCTGTTTAGATTCCTGGTCAGTTGAACATCGCAGCTTGTATAAAATTCTCAAAGACAATTTAATTAAAAGATATAAATTGGCCTCTCGTATTTGTTTCCTTATTACAAGAGAATATATAATACACGACGTGCAGTTCATGTCACAAGCATCCGATTGTATGCCATACTCGTGTTTTCCCGATCAATAGGAAACGCTTTCAAATGTCAACGTCCCATATGGTCTAGTGGTTAGGATTTTGTGCAGTTCATGTCACAAGCATCCGATTGTATGCCATACTTGTGTTTTCCCGATAAATAGGAAACGCTTTCAAACGACAACGTCCCATATGGTCTAGTGGTTAGGATTTGGCGCTTTCACCGCCAAGGCCCGGGTTTATTTCCCGGTGTGGGAACACCTGTTTTAGATTCCTGGTCAGTTGAACATCGCTGCGTGTATGAAATGCTCATAGACAATTTAATTAAAATATATAAATTGGCCTCTCGTATTTGTTGCCTTATTACAAGAGAATATATAATACACGAAGTGCAGTTCATGTCACTAGCATCCTATTGTATGCCATACTTGTGTCTTCCCGATAAACAGCAAACGCCCTCATACGTCAACGTCCCATATGGTCTAGTGGTTAGGATTTGGCGCTTTCACCGCCAAGGCCCGGGTTCAATTCCCGGTATGGGAATACCTGTTTTAGATTCCTAGTCAGTTGAACATCGCAGCTTGTATAAAATTCTCAAAGACAATTTAATTAAAAGATATAAATTGCCCTCTCGTATTTGTTGCCTTATTACAAGAGAATATATAATACACGACGTGCAGTTCATGTCACAAGCATCCGATTGTATGCCATACTCGTGTTTTCCCGATAAATAGGAAAAGCTTTCAATTGACAACGTCCCATATGGTCTAGTGGTTTGGATTTGGCGCTTTCACCGCCAAGGCCCGGGTTCATTTCCCGGTGTGGGAACACCTGTTTTAGATTCCTGGTCAGTTGAACATCGCAGCTTGTATAAAATGCTCATAGACAATTTAATTAAAATATATAAATTGGCCGCTCGTTTTTGTTGCCTTATTACAAGAGAATATATAATACACGACGTACAGTTCATGTCACAATTATCTGATTGTATGCCATACTTGTGTTTTCCCGATAAATAGGAAACGTCTTCATACGACAACGTCCCATATGGTCTGGTAGTTAGGATTTGGCGCTTTCACCGCCAATGCCCGGGTTCAATTCCCGGTGTGGGAACATCTGTTTTAGATTCCTGGTCAGTTGAACATCGCTGCTTGTATGAAATGCTCATAGACAATTTAATTAAAATATATAAATTGGCCTCTCGTATTTGTTGCCTTATTACAAGAGAATATATAATACACGAAGTGCAGTTCATGTCACAAGCATCCGATTGTATGCCATACTTGTGTTTTCCCGATAAATAGGAAACGCTTTCATACGACAACGTCCCATATGACTTGTGGTTAGGATTTGGCGCTTTCACCGCTTTCACCACCAAGGCCCGGGTTCAATTCCCGGTGTGGGAACACTTGTTTTAGATTCCTGGTCAGTTGAACATCGCAGCTTGTACAAAATTCTCGAAGACAATTTAAATAAAAGATATAAATTGGCCTCTCGTATTTTTTGCCTTATTACAAGAGAATATATAATACACGACTTGCAGTTCATGTCACAAGCATCCTATTGTATGCCATACTCGTGTTTTCCCGATATATAGCAAACGCCCTCATACGTCAACGTCCCATATAGTCTAGTGGTTAGGATTTGGCGCTTTCACCGCCAAGGCCCGGGTTCAATTTCCGGTGTGGGAACACCTGTTTTAGATTCCTGGTCAGTTGAACATCGCAGCTTGTATAAAATGCTCATGTCACAAGTATCCTATTATATGCCTTACTTGTATTTTCCCGATAAATAGGAAACGTCTTCATACGACAACGTCCCATATGGTCTAGTGGTTAGGATTTGGCGCTTTCACCGCCAAGGCCCGGTTTTAATTCCCGGTGTGGGAACACCTGTTTTAGATTCCTGGTCAGTTGAACATCGCAGCTTGTATAAAATTCTCAAAGACAATTTAATTAAAAGATATAAATTGGCCTCTCGTATTTGTTTCCTTATTACAAGAGAATATATAATACACGACGTGCAGTTCATGTCACAAGCATCCGATTGTATGCCATACTCGTGTTTTCCCGATCAATAGGAAACGCTTTCAAATGTCAACGTCCCATATGGTCTAGTGGTTAGGATTTTGTGCAGTTCATGTCACAAGCATCCGATTGTATGCCATACTTGTGTTTTCCCGATAAATAGGAAACGCTTTCAAACGACAACGTCCCATATGGTCTAGTGGTTAGGATTTGGCGCTTTCACCGCCAAGGCCCGGGTTTATTTCCCGGTGTGGGAACACCTGTTTTAGATTCCTGGTCAGTTGAACATCGCTGCTTGTATGAAATGCTCATAGACAATTTAATTAAAATATATAAATTGGCCTCTCGTATTTGTTGCCTTATTACAAGAGAATATATAATACACGAAGTGCAGTTCATGTCACTAGCATCCTATTGTATGCCATACTTGTGTCTTCCCGATAAATAGCAAACGCCCTCATACGTCAACGTCCCATATGGTCTAGTGGTTAGGATTTGGCGCTTTCACCGCCAAGGCCCGGGTTCAATTCCCGGTGTGGGAATACCTGTTTTAGATTCCTAGTCAGTTGAACATCGCAGCTTGTATAAAATTCTCAAAGACAATTTAATTAAAAGATATAAATTGCCCTCTCGTATTTGTTGCCTTATTACAAGAGAATATATAATACACGACGTGCAATTCATGTCACAAGCATCCGATTGTATGCCATACTCGTGTTTTCCCGATAAATAGGAAAAGCTTTCAATTGACAACGTCCCATATGGTCTAGTGGTTTGGATTTGGCGCTTTCACCGCCAAGGCCCGGGTTCATTTCCCGGTGTGGGAACACCTGTTTTAGATTCCTGGTCTGTTGAACATCGCAGCTTGTATAAAATGCTCATAGACAATTTAATTAAAATATATAAATTGGCCGCTCGTTTTTGTTGCCTTATTACAAGAGAATATATAATACACGACGTACAGTTCATGTCACAAGTATCTGATTGTATGCCATACTTGTATTTCCCGATAAATATGAAACGCCTTCATACGACAACGTCCCATATGGTGTAGTGGTTAGGATTTGGCGCTTTCACCGCCATGAACCGGGTTGAATTCCCGGTGTGGGAACACCTGTTTTAGATTCCTGGTCAGTTGAACATCGCAGCTTGTATAAAATGCTCATAGACAATTTAAATAAAAGATATAAATTGGCCTCTCGTATTTGTTGCCCTATTACAAGAGAATATATAATACACGACGTGCAGTTCATGTCACAAGTATCTTATTACATGCCTTACTTGTGTTTTCCCGATAATTTAATTAAAATATATAAATTGGCCTGTCGTATTTGTTGCCTTATTTCAAGAGAATATATAATACACGACGTGCAGTTCATGTCACAAGCATCCGATTGTATGCCATACTTGTGTTTTCCCGATAAATAAGAAACGCCTTCATATGACAACGTCCCATATGGTCTAGTGGTTAGGATTTGGCGCTTTCACCGCCAATGCCCGGGTCCAATTCCCGGTGTGGGAACACCTGTTTTAGATTCCTGGTCAGTTGAACATCGCAGCTTGTTCAAAATTCTCAAAGACAATTTAAATAAAAGATATAAATTGGCCTCTCGTATTTGTTGCCTTATTACAAGAGAATATATAATACACGACGTGCAGTTCATGTCACAAGTATCGTATTATATGCCTTACTCGTGTTTTCCCGATAAATAGGAAAAGCTTTCAATTGACAACGTCCCATATGGTCTAGTGGTTTGGATTTGGCGCTTTCACCGCCAAGGCCCGGGTTCATTTCCCGGTGTGGGAACACCTGTTTTAGATTCCTGGTCAGTTGAACATCGCAGCTTGTATAAAATGCTCATAGACAATTTAATTAAAATATATAAATTGGCCGCTCGTATTTGTTGCCTTATTACAAGAGAATATATAATACACGACGTACAGTTCATGTCACAAGTATCTGATTGTATGCCATACTTGTGTTTTCCCGATAAATAGGAAACGTCTTCATACGACAACGTCCCATATGGTCTGGTGGTTAGGATTTGGCGCTTTCACCGCCAATGCCCGGGTTCAATTCCCGGTGTGGGAACATCTGTTTTAGATTCCTGGTCAGTTGAACATCGCTGCTTGTATGAAATGCTCATAGACAATTTAATTAAAATATATAAATTGTCCTCTCGTATTTGTTGCCTTATTACAAGAGAATATATAATACACGACGTGCAGTTCATGTCACAAGCATCCGATTGTATGCCATACTTGTGTTTTCCCGATAAATAGGAAACGCCTTCATACGACAACGTCCCATATGACTTGTGGTTAGGATTTGGCGCTTTCACCGCTTTCACCACCAAGGCCCGGGTTCAATTCCCGGTGTGGGAACACTTGTTTTAGATTCCTGGTCAGTTGAACATCGCAGCTTGTATAAAATTCTCAAAGACAATTTAATTAAAAGATATAAATTGGCCTCTCGTATTTGTTGCCTTATTACAAGAGAATATATAATACACGACGTGCAGTTCATGTCACAAGTATCCTATTATATGCCTTACTTGTGTTTTCCCGATAAATAGGAAACGCCTTCATACGACAACGTCCCATATGTCTTGTGGTTAGGATTTGGCGCTTTCACCGCCAAGGCTGGGGTTCAATTCCCGGTGTGGGAACACCTGTTTTAGATTCCTGGTCAGTTGAACATCGCAGCTTGTATAAAATTCTCATAGACAATTTAATTAAAAAAATATAAACTGGCCTCTCGTATTTGTTGCATTATTACAAGAGAATATAAAATACTCGACATTCAGTTCATTTCACGTCACAAGCATCCGATTGTATGCCATACTTGTGTTTTCCCGATAAATAGGATACGCCTTCATATGACAACATCCCATATAGTCTAGTGGTTAGGATTTGGCGCTTTCACCGCCAACGCCCGGGTCCAATTCCCGGTGTGGGAACACCTGTTTTAGATTCCTGGTCAGTTGAACATCGCAGCTTGTTCAAAATTCTCAAAGACAATTTAAATAAAAGATATAAATTGGCCTCTCGTATTTGTTGCCTTATTACAAGAGAATATATAATACACGACGTGCAGTTCATGTCACAAGTATCGTATTATATGCCTTACTTGTGTTTTCCCGATAAATAGGAAACGCCTTCATACGACAACGTCCCATATGTCTAGTGGTTAGGATTTGGCGCTTCCACCGCCAAGGCCCGGGTTCAATTCCCGGTGTGGGAACACCTGTTTTATATTCCTGGTCAGTTGAACATCGCAGCTTGTATAAAATGCTCATAGTCAATTTAATTAAAAGATATAAATTGGCCTCTCGTATTTGTTGCCTTATTACAAGAGAATATATAATACACGACATGCAGTTCATGTCACAAGTATCCTATTACATGCCTTACTTGTGTTTTCCCGATAATTTAATTAAAATATATAAATTGGCCTGTCGTATTTGTTGCATTATTACAAGAGAATATAAAATACTCGACATTCAGTTCATTTCACGTCACAAGCATCCGATTGTATGCCATACTTGTGTTTTCCCGATAAATAGGAAACGCCTTCATATGACAACGTCCCATATGGTCTAGTGGTTAGGATTTGGCGCTTTCACCGCCAACGCCCGGGTTCAATTCCCGGTGTGGGAACACCTGTTTTAGATTCCTGGTCAGTTGAACATCGCAGCTTGTTCAAAATTCTCAAAGACAATTTAAATAAAAGATATAAATTGGCCTCTCGTATTTGTTGCCTTATTACAAGAGAATATATAATACACGACGTGCAGTTCATGTCACAAGTATCGTATTATATGCCTTACTTGTGTTTTCCCGATAAATAGGAAACGCCTTCATACGACAACGTCCCATATGTCTAGTGGTTAGGATTTGGCGCTTCCACCGCCAAGGCCCGGATTCTATTCCTGGTTTGGGAATACCTGTTTTAGATTCCTGGTCAGTTGAACATGGCAGCTTGTATAAAATTTTCAAAGACAATTTAATTAAAAGATATAAATTGGCCTCTCGTATTTGTTGCCTTATTACAAGAGAATATACAATACACGACTTGCAGTTCATGTCACAAGCATCCGATTGTATGCCTTACTTGTGTTTTCCCGATAAATAGGAAACGCTTTCTCTCGACACCATCCCATATGGTCTACTGGTTAGGATTTGGCCCTTTCACCGCCAAGGCCCGGGTTCAATTCCCGTTGTGGGAATACCTGTTTTAGATTCCTGGTCAGTTGAACATCGCAGTTTGTTTAAAATTCACAAAGACAATTTAATTAAAAGATATAAATTGGCCTCTCGTATTGTTGCCTTATTACAAGAGAATATATAATACACGACTTACAGTTCATGTCACAATCATCCGATTGTATGCCATACTTGTGTTTTCCCGATAAATAGGAAAAGCTTTCAAATGTCAACGTCCCATATGGTCTAGTGGTTAGGATTTGGCGCTTTCACCGCCATGAACCGGGTTGAATTCCCGGTGTGGGAACACCTGTTTTAGATTCCTGGTCAGTTGAACATCGCAGCTTGTATAAAATGCTCATAGACAATTTAAATAAAAGATATAAATTGGCCTCTCGTATTTGTTGCCCTATTACAAGAGAATATATAATACACGACGTGCAGTTCATGTCACAAGTATCTTATTACATGCCTTACTTGTGTTTTCCCGATAATTTAATTAAAATATATAAATTGGCCTGTCGTATTTGTTGCCTTATTTCAAGAGAATATATAATACACGACGTGCAGTTCATGTCACAAGCATCCGATTGTATGCCATACTTGTGTTTTCCCGATAAATAGGAAACGCCTTCATATGACAACGTCCCATATGGTCTAGTGGTTAGGATTTGGCGCTTTCACCGCCAACGCCCGGGTCCAATTCCCGGTGTGGGAACACCTGTTTTAGATTCCTGGTCAGTTGAACATCGCAGCTTGTACAAAATTCTCAAAGACAAATTAAATAAAAGATATAAATTGTCCTCTCGTATTTGTTGCCTTATTACAAGAGAATATATAATACACGACATGCAGTTCATGTCACAAGTATCGTATTATATGCCTTACTTGTGTTTTCCCGATAAATAGAATAAGTATCCTATTATATGCCTTACTTGTGTTTTCCCGATAAATAGGAAACGCCTTCATACGACAACGTCCCATGTGTCTAGTGGTTAGGATTTAGCGCTTCCACCGCCAAGGCCCGGGTTCAATTCCCGGTGTGGGAACACCTGTTTTAGATTCCTGGTCAGTTGAACATCGCAGCTTGTATAAAATGCGCATAGACAATTTAATTAAAATATGTAAATTGGCCTCTCGTATTTGTTGCCTTATTACTTGTGAATATATAATACACGACGTGCAGTTCATGTCACAGCATCTGATTGTATGCCATACTTCTGTTTTCCCGATAAATAGGAAACGCCTTCATACGACAACGTCCCATATGGTCTTGTGGTTAGGATTTGGCGCTTTCACCGCCAAGGCCCGGGTTCAATTCCCGGTGTGGGAACACCTGTTTTATATTCCTGGTCAGTTGAACATCGCAGCTTGTATAAAATGCTCATAGACAATTTAATTAAAAGATATAAATTGACCTCTCGTATTTGTTGCCTTATTACAACAGAATATATATTACACGATAAATAGGAAACGCCTTCATATGACAACGTCCCATATGGTCTAGTGGTTAGGATTTGGCGCATTCACCGCCATGGCCGGGTTCAATTCTCGGTGTGGGAAAACCTGTTTTAGATTCCTGGTCAGGTGAACATCGCAGCTTGTATAAAATTCTCAAAGACAATTTAATTAAAAGATATAAATTGGCCTCTCGTATTTGTTGCCTTATTACAAGAGAATATATAATACACGACGTGCAGTTCATGTCACAAGCATCCGATTGTATGCCATACTTGTGTTTTCCCGATAAATAGGAAACGCTTTCAAATGTCAACGTCCCATATGGTCTAGTGGTTAGGATTTGGTGCAGTTCATGTCACAAGCATCCGATTGTATGCCATACTTGTGTTTTCCCGATAAATAGGAAACGCTTTCAAATGTCAACGTCCCATATGGTCTAGTGGTTAGGATTTGGCGCTTTCACCACCAAGGCCCGGGTTCAATTCCCGGTGTGGGAACACCTGTTTTAGATTCCTGGTCAGTTGAACATCGCAGCTTGTATAAAATGCGCATAGACAATTTAATTAAAATATGTAAATTGGCCTCTCGTATTTGTTGCCTTATTACTTGTGAATATATAATACACGACGTGCAGTTCATGTCACAGCATCTGATTGTATGCCATACTTCTGTTTTCCCGATAAATAGGAAACGCCTTCATACGACAACGTCCCATATGGTCTTGTGGTTAGGATTTGGCGCTTTCACCGCCAAGGCCCGGGTTCAATTCCCGGTGTGGGAACACCTGTTTTATATTCCTGGTCAGTTGAACATCGCAGCTTGTATAAAATGCTCATAGACAATTTAATTAAAAGATATAAATTGGCCTCTCGTATTTGTTGCCTTATTACAACAGAATATATATTACACGATAAATAGGAAACGCCTTCATATGACAACGTCCCATATGGTCTAGTGGTTAGGATTTGGCGCATTCACCGCCATGGCCGGGTTCAATTCTCGGTGTGGGAAAACCTGTTTTAGATTCCTGGTCAGGTGAACATCGCAGCTTGTATAAAATTCTCAAAGACAATTTAATTAAAAGATATAAATTGGCCTCTCGTATTTGTTGCCTTATTACAAGAGAATATATAATACACGACGTGCAGTTCATGTCACAAGCATCCGATTGTATGCCATACTTGTGTTTTCCCGTTAAATAGGAAACGCTTTCAAATGTCAACGTCCCATATGGTCTAGTGGTTAGGATTTGGTGCAGTTCATGTCACAGCATCTGATTGTATGCCATACTTCTGTTTTCCCGATAAATAGGAAACGCCTTCATACGACAACGTCCCATATGGTCTTGTGGTTAGGATTTGGCGCTTTCACCGCCAAGGCCCGGGTTCAATTCCCGGTGTGGGAACACCTGTTTTATATTCCTGGTCAGTTGAACATCGCGGCTTGTATAAAATGCTCATAGACAATTTAATTAAAAGATATAAATTGGCCTCTCGTATTTGTTGCCTTATTACAAGAGAATATATATTATACGACGTGTAGTTCATGTGACAAGTATCCGATTGCATGCCATACTTGTGTTTTCCCGATAAATAGGAAACGCCTTCATACGACAACGTCCCATATGGTTTAGTGGTTAGGATTTGGTGCAGTTCATGTCACAAGCATCCGATTGTAAGCCATACTTGTGTTTTCCCGATAAATAGGAAACGCTTTCAAATGTCAACGTCCCATATGGTCTAGTGGTTAGGATTTGGCGCTTTCACCGCCAAGGCCCGGAATCAATTCCTGGTGCGGGAACACCTGTTTTAGATTCCTAGTCAGTTGAACATCGCAGCTTGTATAAAATGCCCATAGACAATTTAATTAAAAGATATAAATTGGCCTCTCGTATTTGTTGCCTTATTACTTGTGAATACATAATACATGACGTGCAGTTCATGTCACAAGCATCTGATTGTATGCCATACTTGTGTTTTCCCGATAAATATGAAACTCCTTCATACGACAACGTCCCATATGGTCTAGTGGTTAGGATTTGGCGCTTTCACCGCCAAGGCTCGGGTTCAATTCCCGGTGTGGGAACGGCTGTTTTAGATTCCTGGTCAGTGAACATCGCTGCTTGTATAAAATGCTCATAGACAATTTAATTAAAATATATAAATTGGCCTCTCGTATTTGTTGCCTTATTACTTGTGAATATATAATACACGACGTGCAGTTCATGTCACAAGCATCCGATTGTATGTCATACTTGTGTTTTCCCGATAAATAGGAAACGCTTTCAAATGTCAACATCCCATATGGTCTAGTGGTTAGGATTTGGCGCTTTCACCGCCAAGACCCGGGTTCAATTCTCGGTGTGGGAACACCTGTTTTAGATTCCTGGTCAGGTGAACATCGCAGCTTGTATAAAATTCTCAAAGACAATTTAATTAAAAGATATAAATTGGCCTCTCGTGTTTGTTGCCTTATTACAAGAGAATATATAATACACGATGTGCAGTTCATGTCACTAGCATCCGATTGTATGCCATACTTGTGTTTTCCCAATAAATAGGAAACGCTTTCAAATGTCAACGTCCCATATGCTCTAGTGGTTAGGATTTGGTGCAGTTCATGTCACAAGCATCCGATTGTATGCCATACTTGTGTTTTCCCGATAAATAGGAAACGCTTTCAAATGTCAACGTCCCATATGGTCTAGTGGTTAGGATTTGGCGCTTTCACCGTCAAGGCCCGGGTACAATTCCCGGTGTGGGGACAGATGTTTTAGATTCCTGGTCAGTGAACATCGCTGCTTGTATAAAATGCTCATAGACAATTTAATTAAAATATATTAATTGGCCTCTCGTATTTGTTGCCTTATTACTTGTGAATATATAATACACGACGTGCAGTTCATGTCACAAGTATCTGATTGTATGCCATACTTGTGTTTTCCCGATAAATACGAAACGCCTTCATACGACAACGTCCCATATGGTCTAGTGGTTAAGGTTTGGCGCTTTCACCGCCAAGGCCCGCGTTCAATTCCCGGTGTAGGAACACCTGTTTTAGATTCCTGGTCAGTTGAACATCGCAGCTTGTATAAAATGCTCATAGACAATTTAATTAAAATATATATATTGGCCTCTCGTATTTGTTGCCTTATTACAAGAGAATATATAATACACGACGTGCAGTTCATGTCACAAGTATCCTATTACATTCCTTACTTGTGTTTTCCCGATAAATTGGAAACGCCTTCTCACGATAACGTCCCATACGGTCTAGTGGTTAGGATTTGGCGCTTTCACCGCCACGGCCCGGGTTCAATTCACGGCGTGGGAATACCTGTTTAAGATTCCTGGTCAGTTGAACATCGCATCTTGTATAAAATGCTCTTAGACAATTTAATTAAAAGATATAAATTGGCCTCTCGTATTTGTTGCCTTATTACAAAAGAATATATAATACACGACGTGCAGTTCATGTCACAAGTGTCCTATTATATGCCTTACTTGTGTTTTCCGGATAAATAGGAAACGCCTTCATACAACAACGTCGCATATGGTCTAGTGGTTAGGATTTGGCGCTTTCACCTCTAAGGCTCGGGTTCAATTCCCGGATTGGGAACACCTGTTTTAGATTCCTGGTCAGTTGAACTTCGCAGCTTGTATAAAATGGTCATATACAAATTAAATAAAAGATATAAATTGGCCTCTCGTATTTGTTGCCTTATTACAAGAGAATATATAATACCCGACGTGCAGTTCATGTCACAAGCATCCGATTGTATGCCATACATGTGTTTTCCCGATAAATAGGAAACGCTTTCAAATGTCAACGTCCCATATGGTCTAGTGGTTAGGATTTGGAGCAGTTCATGTCACAAGCATCCGATTGTATGCCATACTTGTGTTTTCCCGATAAATAGGAAACGCTTTCAAATGTCAACGTCACATATGGTCTAGTGGTTAGGATTTGGCGCTTTCACCGCCAAGGCCCGGGATCAATTCCGGGTGCGGGAACACCTGTTTTAGATTCCTAGTCAGTTGAACATCGCAGCTTGTATAAAATGCGCATAGACAATTTAATTAAAAGATATAAATTGGCCTCTCGTATTTGTTGCCTTATTACTTGTGAATACATAATACATGACGTGCAGTTCATGTCACAAGCATCTGATTGTATGCCATACTTGTGTTTTCCCGATAAATATGAAACGCCTTCATACGACAACGTCCCATATGGTCTAGTGGTTAGGATTTGGCGCTTTCACCGCCAAGGCCCGGGTTCAATTCCCGGTGTGGGAACGGCTGTTTTAGATTCCTGGTCAGTGAACATCGCTGCTTGTATAAAATGCTCATAGACAATTTAATTAAAATATATAAATTGGCCTCTCGTATTTGTTGCCTTATTACTTGTGAATATATAATACACGACGTGCAGTTCATGTCACAAGCATCCGATTGTATGCCATACTTGTGTTTTCCCGACAAATAGGAAACGCTTTCAAATGTCAACATCCCATATGGTCTAGTGGTTAGGATTTGGCGCATTCACCGCCAAGGCCCGGGTTCAATTCCCGGTGTGGGAACACCTGTTTTATATTCCTGGTCAGTTGAACATCGCAGCTTGTATAAAATGCTCATAGACAATTTAATTAAAAGATATAAATTGGCCTCTCGTATTTGTTGCCTTATTACAAGAGAATATATATTATACGACGTGCAGTTCATGTGACAAGTATCCGATTGCATGCCATACTTGTGTTTTCCCGATAAATAGGAAACGCCTTCATACGACAACGTCCCATATGGTTTAGTGGTTATGATTTGGCGCTTTCACCGCCAAGGCCCGGGTTCAATTCTCGGTGTGGGAACACTTGTTTTAGATTCCTGGTCAGGTGAACATCGCAACTTGTATAAAATTCTCAAAGACAATTTAATTAAAAGATATAAATTGGCCTCTCGTGTTTGTTGCCTTATTACAAGAGAATATATAATACACGACGTGCAGTTCATGTCACAAGCATCCGATTGTAGGCCATACTTGTGTTTTCCCGATAAATAGGAAACGCTTTCAAATGTCAACGTCCCCTATGGTCTAGTGGTTAGGATTTGGCACTTTCACCGCCAAGGCCCGGGATCAATTCCCGGTGTGAGAACTCCTGTTTTATATTCCTGGTCAGTTGAACATCGCAGCTTTTATAAAATGCTCATAGACAATTTCATTAAAATATATATATTGGCCTCTCGTATGTATTGCCTTATTACAAGAGAATATATAATACACGACGTGCAGTTCATGTCACAAGTATCCTCTTATATGCCTTACTTGTGTTTTCCCGATAAATAGGAAACGCCTTCATACGACAACATCCCATATGTCTTGTGGTTAGGATTTGGCGCTTTCACCGCCAAGGCCAGGGTTCAATTCCCGGTGTGGGAATACCTGTTTTAGATTCATGGTCAGTTGAACATCGCAGCTTGTATAAAATTCACATAGACAATTTAATTAAAATATATAAATTGGCCTCTCGTATTTGTTGCCTTATCACAAGAGAATATATAATACACGAAGTGCAGTTCATGTCACAAGTATCTTATTACATTCCTTACTTGTGTTTTCCCGATAAATTCGAAACTCCTTCTCAGGATAACGTCCCATACGGTCTAGTGGTTAGGATTTGGCGCTTTCACCGCCACGGCCCGGGTTCAATTCCCGGCGTGGGAATACCTGTTTAAGAATCCTGGTCAGTTGAACATCGCATCTTGTATGAAATGCTCTTAGATAATTTAATTAAAAGATATAAATTGGCCTCTCGTATTTGTTGCCTTATTACAAAAGAATATATAATACACGACGTGCAGTTCATGTCACAAGTGTCCTATTATATGCCTTACTTGTGTTTTCCGGATAAATAGGAAACGCCTTCATACAACAACGTCCCATATGGTCTAGTGGTTAGGATTTGGCGCTTTCACCGCCAAGGCTCGGGTTCAATTCCGGTGTGGGAACACCTGTTTTAGATTCCTGGTCAGTTGAACATCGCAGCTTGTATAAAATGGTCATAGACAATTTAATTAAAAGATATAA
Source organism: Saccoglossus kowalevskii (assembly GCF_978046115.1). NCBI lineage: Eukaryota > Metazoa > Hemichordata > Enteropneusta > Harrimaniidae > Saccoglossus > Saccoglossus kowalevskii. The sequence goes on along the minus strand of NC_140649.1, from coordinate 15,317,383 downwards.
ATTGGCCTCTCGTATTTGTTGCCTTATTACAAGAGAATATATAATACACGACGTGCAGTTCATGCCACAAGCATCCGATTGTATGCCATACTTGTGTTTTCCCGATAAATAAGAAACGCTTTCAAATGTCAACGTCCCCTATGGTCTAGTGGTTAGGATTTGGCACTTTCACCGCCAAGGCCTGGGATCAATTCCCGGTGTGAGAACACCTGTTTTAGATTCCTGGTCAGTTGAACATCGCAGCTTGTATAAAATGCTCATAGACAATTTAATTAAAATATATATATTGGCCTCTCGTATTTGTTGCCTTATTACAAGAGAATATATAATACACGACGTGCAGTTCATGTCACAAGTATCCTATTACATTCCTTACTTGTGTTTTCCCGATAAATTGGAAACGCCTTCTCACGATAACGTCCCATACGATCTAGTGGTTAGGATTTGGCGCTTTCACCGCCACGGCCCGGGTTCAATTCACGGCGTGGGAATACCTGTTTAAGATTCCTGGTCAGTTGAACATCGCATCTTGTATAAAATGCTCTTAGACAATTTAATTAAAAGATATAAATTGGCCTCTCGTATTTGTTGCCTTATTACAAAAGAATATATAATACACGACGTGCAGTTCATGTCACAAGTGTCCTATTATATGCCTTACTTGTGTTTTCCGGATAAATAGGAAACGCCTTCATACAACAACGTCCCATATAGTCTAGTGGTTAGGATTTGGCGCTTTCACCGCTAAGGCTCGGGTTCAATTCCCGGTGAGGGAACACCTGTTTTAGATTCCTGGTCAGTTGAACTTCGCAGCTTGTATAAAATGGTCATAGACAAATTAAATAAAAGATATAAATTGTCCTCTCGTATTTGTTGCCTTATTACAAGAGAATATATAATACACGACATGCAGTTCATGTCACAAGTATCGTATTATATGCCTTACTTGTGTTTTCCCGATAAATAGAATAAGTATCCTATTATATGCCTTACTTGTGTTTTCCCGATAAATAGGAAACGCCTTCATACAACAACGTCCCATATGGTCTAGTGGTTAGAATTTGGCGCTTTCACCGCCAAGGCTCGGGTGCAATTCCCGGTGTGGGAACATCTGTTTTAGATTCCTGGTCAGTTGAACATCGCAGCTTGTATAAAATGGTCATAGACAATTTAATTAAAAGATATAAATTGGCCTCTCGTATTTGTTGCCTTAATACAAGAGAATATATAATACACGACGTGCAGTTCATGTCACAAGCATCCGATTGTATGCCATACTTGTGTTTTCCCGATAAATAGGAAACGCTTTCAAATGTCAACGTCCCCTATGGTCTAGTGGTTAGGATTTGGCACTTTCACCGCCAAGGCCCGGGATCAATTGCCGGTGTGAGAACACCTGTTTTAGATTCCTGGTCAGTTGAACATAGCAGCTTGTATAAAATGCTCATAGACAATGTAATTAAAATATATATATTGGCCTCTCGTATTTGTTGCCTTGTTACAAGAGAATATATAATACACGACGTGCAGTTCATGTCACAATTATCCTATTATATGCCTTACTTGTGTTTTCCCGATAAATAGGAAACGCCTTCATACGACAACGTCCCATATGTCTTGTGGTTAGGATTTGGCGCTTTCACCGCCAAGGCCAGGGTTCAATTCCCGGTGTGGGAATACCTGTTTTAGATTCCTGGTCAGTTGAACATCGCAGCTTGTATAAAATTCACAAAGACAATTTAATTAAAATATATAAATTGGCCTCTCGTATTTGTTGCCTTATCACAAGAGAATATATAATACACGAAGTGCAGTTCATGTCACAAGTATCCTATTACATTCCTTACTTGTGTTTTCCCGATAAATTGGAAACGCCTTCTCACGATAACGTCCCATACGGTCTAGTGGTTAGGATTTGGCGCTTTCACCACCACGGCCCGCGTTCAATTCCCGGCGTGGGAATACCTGTTTAAGATTCCTGGTCAATTGAACATCGCATCTTGTATAAAATGCTCTTAGACAATTTAATTAAAAGATATAAATTGGACTCTCGTATTTGTTGCCTTATTACAAGAGAATATATAATACACGACGTACAGTTCATGTCACGATCATTCGATTGTATGCCATACTTGTGTTTTCCCGATAAATAGGAAACGCCTTCATAGGAAAACGTCCCATATGGTCTAGTGGTTAGGATTTGGCGCTTTCACCACCAAGGCCCGGGTTCAATTCCCGGTGTGGGAACACCTGTTTTATATTCCAGGTTAGTTGAACATCGCAGCTTGTATAAAATGCTCATAGACAATTTAATTAAAATATATCAATTGGCCTCTCGTCTTTGTTGCCTTATTACAAGAGAATATATAATACACGACGTGCAGTTCATGTGACAAGTATCCGATTGTATGCCATACTTGTGTTTTCGATCCCGATAAGTAGGAAACGCCTTCAAATGTCGTCGTCCCATATGGTCTAGTGGTTAGGATTTGGCGCTTTCACCGCCAAGGCTCGGGTTCAATTCCCGGTGTGGGAACACCTGATTTAGATTCCTGGTCAGTTGAACATCGCAGCTTGTACAAAATGCTCATAGACAATTTAATTAAAATATATAAATTGGCCTCTCGTATTTGTTGCCTTATTACAAGAGAATATAAAATACACGACGTGCAGTTCATGTCACAAGTATCCTCTTATGTGCCTTACTTGTGTTTTCGCGATAAATAGGAAACGCCTTCATACGACAACGTCCCATATGTCTTGTGGTTAGGATTTGGCGCTTTCACCGCCAAGGCCCGGGTTCAATTCCCGGTGTGGGAATACCTGTTTTAGATTCCTGGTCAGTTGAACATCGCAGCTTGTATAAAATTCTCATAGACAATTTAATTAAAATATATAAATTGGCCTCTCGTATTTGTTGCCTTATTACAAGAGAATATATAATACACGAAGTGCAGTTCATGTCACAAGTATCCTATTACATGCCTTACTTGTGTTTTTCCGATAAATATGAAACGCCTTCATACGACAACGTCCCATATGGTCTAGTGGTTAGGATTTGTCGCTTTCACCGCCAAGGCCCGGGTTCAATTCCCGGTGTGGGTACACCTGTTTTATATTCCAGGTTAGTTGAACATCGCAGCTTGTATAAAATGCTCATAGACAATTTAATTAAAATATATCAATTGGCCTCTCGTCTTTGTTGCCTTATTACAAGAGAATATATAATACACGACGTGCAGTTCATGTGACAAGTATCCGATTGTATGCCATACTTGTGTTTTCCCGATAAGTAGGAAACGCCTTCAAATGTCGTCGTCCCATATGGTCTAGTGGTTAGGATTTGGCGCTTTCACCGCCAAGGCTCGGGTTCAATTCCCGGTGTGGGAACACCTGTTTTAGATTCCTGGTCAGTTGAACATCGCAGCTTGTACAAAATCCTCATAGACAATTTAATTAAAATATATAAATTGGCCTCTCGTATTTGTTGCCTTATTACAAGAGAATATATAATACACGACGTGCAGTTCATGTCACAAGTATCCCCTTATGTGCCTTACTTGTGTTTTCGCGATAAATAGGAAACGCCTTCATACGACAACGTCCCATATGTCTTGTGGTTAGGATTTGGCGCTTTCACCGCCAAGGCCCGGGTTCAATTCCCGGTGTGGGAATACCTGTTTTAGATTCCTGGTCAGTTGAACATCGCAGCTTGTATAAAATTCTCATAGACAATTTAATTAAAATATATAAATTGGCCTCTCGTATTTGTTGCCTTATTACAAGACAATATATAATACACGATGTGCAGTTCATGTCACAAGTATCCTATTACATGCCTTACTTGTGTTTTTCCGATAAATATGAAACGCCTTCATACGACAACGTCCCATATGGTCTAGTGGTTAGGATTTGGCGCTTTCACCGCCAAGGCCCGGGTTCAATTCCCGGAGTGGGAATACCTGTTTTAGATTCCTGGTCAGTTGAACATCGCAGTTTGTATAAAATTCACAAAGACAATTTAATTAAAAGATATAAATTGGCCTCTCGTAATTATTGCCTTATTACAAGAGAATATATGATACACGACGTACAGTTCATGTCACAATCATTCGATTGTATGCCATACTTGTGTTTTCCCGATAAATAGGAAACCCCTTCAAATGTCAACGTCCCATATGGTCTAGTGGTTAGGATTTGGCGCTTTCACCGCCAAGGCCCGGGTTCAATTCTCGGTGTGGGAACACCTGTTTTAGATTCCTGGTCAGGTGAACATCGCAGCTTGTATAAAATTCTCAAAGACAATTTAATTAAAAGATATAAATTGGCCTCTCGTGTTTGTTGCCTTATTACAAGAGAATATATAATACACGACGTGCAGTTCATGTCACTAGCATCCGATTGTATGCCATACTTGTGTTTTCCCGATAAATAGGAAACGCTTTCAAATGTCAACGTCCCATATGGTCTAGTGGTTAGTATTTGGCGCTTTCACCGCCAGGGCCCGGGTTCAATTCCCGGTGTGCGAACGGCTGTTTTAGATTCCTGGTCAGTGAACATCGCTGCTTGTATAAAATGCTCATAGACAATTTAATTAAAATATATTAATTGGCTTCTCGTATTTGTTGCCTTATTACTTGTGAATATATAATACACGACGTGCAGTTCACGTCACAAGTATCTGATTGTATGCCATACTTGTGTTTTCCCGATAAATACGAAACGCCTTAATACGACAACGTCCCATATGGTCTAGTGGTTAGGATTTGGCTCTTTCACCGCCAAGGCCCGGGTTCAATTCCCGGTGTGGGGACAGCTGTTTTAGATTCCTGGTCAGTGAACATCGCTGCTTGTATAAAATGCTCATAGACAATTTAATTAAAATATATTAATTGGCCTCTCGTATTTGTTGCCTTATTACAAGAGAATATATAATACACGACGTGCAGTTCATGTCACAAGTATCCCATTATATGCCTTACTTGTGTTTTCCCGATAAATAGGAAACGCCTTCATACGACAACGTCCCATATGGTCTAGTCTATAGGATTTGGCGCTTTCACCGCCAAGGCCCGGGTTCAATTCCCGGTGTAAGAACACCTGTTTTAGATTCCTGGTCAGTTGAACATCGCAGCTTGTATAAAATTCTCATAGACAATTTAATTAAAATATATAAATTGGCCTCTCGTATTTGTTGCCTTATTACAAAAGAATATATAATACACGACGTGCAGTTCATGTCACAAGTGTCCTATTATATGCCTTACTTGTGTTTTCCGGATAAATAGGAAACGCCTTCATACAACAACGTCCCATATGGTCTAGTGGTTAGGATTTGGCGCTTTCACCGCCAAGGCTCGGGTTCAATTCCCGGTGTGGGAACACCTGTTTTAGATTCCTGGTCAGTTGAACATCGCAGCTTGTATACAATGCTCATAGACAATTTAATTAAAATATATATATTGGCCTCTCGTATTTGTTGCCTTATTACAAGAGAATATATAATACACGACGTGCAGTTCATGTCACAAGCATCCGATTGTATGCCATACTTGTGTTTTCCCGATGAATAGGAAACGCTTTCAAACATCAGCGTCTCCTATGGTCTAGTGGTTAGGATTTGGCTCTTTCACCGCCAAGGCCCGGGTTCAATTCCCGGTGTGGGGACAGCTGTGTTAGATTCCTGGTCAGTTGAACATCGCAGCTTGTATAAAATGCTCATAGACAATTTAATTAAAATATATAAATTGGCCTCTCGTCTTTGTTGCCTTATTACTTGAGAATATATAATACACGACGTGCAGTTCATGTCACAAGCATCCGATTGTATGCCATACTTGTGTTTTCCCGATAAATAGGAAACGCTTTCAAATATCAGCGTCTCCTATGGTCTAGTGGTTAGGATTTGGCTCTTTCACCGCCAAGGCCCGGGTTCAATTCCCGGTGTGGGGACAGCTGTGTTAGATTCCTGGTCAGTGAACATCGCTGCTTGTATAAAATGCTCATAGACAATTTAATTAAAATATATTAATTGGCCTCTCGTATTTGTTGCCTTATTACAAGAGAATATATAATACACGACGTGCAGTTCATGTCACAAGAGTCCTATTATATGCCTTACTTGTGTTTTCCGGATAAATAGGAAACGCCTTCATACAACAACGTCCCATATGGTCTAGTGGTTAGGATTTGGCGCTTTCACCGCCGAGGCTAGGGTTCAATTCCCGGTGTGGGAACACCTGTTTTAGATTCCTGGTCAGTTGAACATCGCAGCTTGTACAAAATTCTCAAAGACAATTTAATTCAAATATATCAATTGGCCTCTCGTCTTTGTTGCCTTATTACAAGAGAATATATAATACACGACGTGCAGTTCATGTGACAAGTATCTGATTGTATGCCATACTTGTGTTTTCCCATATGGTCTAGTGATTAGGATTTGGCGCTTTCACCGCCAAGGCCTGGGTTCAATTCCCGGAGTGGAAACACCTGTTTTAGATTCCTGGTCAGTTGAACATCGCAGCTTGTACAAAATGCTCTTAGACAATTTAATTCAAATATATCAATTGGCCTCTCGTCTTTGTTGCCTTATTACAAGAGAATATATAATACACGACGTGCAGTTCATGTGACAAGTATCCGATTGTATGCCATACTTGTGTTTTCCAGATAAGTAGGAAACGCCTTCAAATGTCGTCGTCCCATATGGTCTAGTGGTTAGGATTTGGCGCTTTCACCGCCAAGGCTCGGGTTCAATTCCTGGTGTGGGGACAGCTGTTTTAGATTCCTGGTCAGTGAACATCGCTGCTTGTATAAAATGCTCATAGACAATTTAATTAAAATATATTAATTGGCCTCTCGTATTTGTTGCCTTATTACAAGAGAATATATAATACACGACGTGCAGTTCATGTCACAAGTGTCCTATTATATGCCTTACTTGTGTTTTCCGGATAAATAGGAAACGCCTTCATACAACAACGTCCCATATGGTCTAGTGGTTAGGATTTGGCGCTTTCACCGCCAAGGCTCGGGTTCAATTCCCGGTGTGGGAACACCTGTTTTAGATTCCTGGTCAGTTGAACATCGCAGCTTGTATAAAATGCTCATAGACAATTTAATTAAAATATATAAATTGGCCTCTCGTCTTTGTTGCCTTATTACTTGAGAATATATAATACACGACGTGCAGTTCATGTCACAAGCATCCGATTGTATGCCATACTTGTGTTTTCCCGATAAATAGGAAACGCTTTCAAATATCAGCGTCCCCTATGGTCTAGTGGTTAGGATTTGGCGCTTTCACCGCCAAGGCCTGGGATCAATTCCCGGTGTGGGAACACCTGTTTTATATTCCTGGTCAGTTGAACATCGCAGCTTGTATAAAATGGTCATAGACAATTAAATTAAAAGATATAAATTGGCCTCTCGTATTTGTTGCCTTATTACAAAAGAATATATAATACACTACGTACAGTTCATGTCACAAGTATCCTATTATATGCCTTACTTGTGTTTTCGCGATAAATAGGAAACGCCTTCATACGACAACGTCCCATATGGTCTAGTGGTTAGGATTTGGCGCTTTCACCGCCAAGGCCCGGGTTCAATTCCCGGTGTGGGGACACCTATTTTAGATTCCTGGTCAGTTGAACATCGCAGCTTGTATAAAATGCTCATAGACAATTTAATTAAAATATATAAATTGACCTCTCGAATTTGTTGCCTTATTACAAGAGAATATATAATACACGACGTGCAGTTCATGTCACAAGTATCCTCTTATATGCCGTACTTGTGTTTTCCCGATAAATAGGAAACGCCTTCATACGACAACGTCCCTTATGTCTTGTGGTTAGGATTTGGCGCTTTCACCGCCAAGGCCAGGGTTCAATTCCCGGCGTGGGAATACCTGTTTAAGATTCCTGGTCAGTTGAACATCGCATCTTGTATGAAATGCTCATAGACAATTTAATTAAAATATATAAATTGACCTCTCGAATTTGTTGCCTTATTACAAGAGAATATATAATACACGACGTGCAGTTCATGTCACAAGCATCCGATTGTATGCCATACTTGTGTTTTCCCGATAAATAGGAAACGCCTTCATACGACAACGTCCCATATGGTCTAGTGGTTAGGGTTTGGCGCTTTCACCGCCAAGCCCCGGGTTCAATACCCGGTGTGGGAACACCTGTTTTAGATTCCTGGTCAGTTGAACATCGCAGCTTGTAAACAATGCTCATAGACAATTTAATTAAAATATATATATTGGCCTCTCGTATTTGTTGCCTTATTACAAGAGAATATATAATACACGACGTGCAGTTCATGTCACAAGTATCCTCTTATATGCCTTACTTGTGTTTTCCCGATAAATAGGAAACGCCTTCATACGACAACGTCCCATATGTCTTGTGGTTAGGATTTGGCGCTTTCACCGCCAAGGCCAGGGTTCAATTCCCGGTGTGGGAATACCTGTTTTAGATTCCTGGTCAGTTGAACATCGCAGCTTGTATAAAATTCACATAGACAATTTAATTAAAATATATAAATTGGCCTCTCGTATTTGTTGCCTTATTACAAGAGAATATATAATACACGAAGTGCAGTTCATGTCACAAGTATCCTATTACATTCCTTACTTGTGTTTTCCCGATAAATAGGAAACGCCTTCAAATGTCGTCGTCCCATATGGTCTAGTGGTTAGGATTTGGCGCTTTCACCGCCGAGGCTAGGGTTCAATTCCCGGTGTGGGAACACCTGTTTTAGATTCCTGGTCAGTTGAACATCGCAGCTTGTACAAAATTCAACAAAGACAATTTAATTCAAATATATCAATTGGCCTCTCGTCTTTGTTGTCTTATTACAAGAGAATATATAATACACGACGTGCAGTTTGTGTGACAAGTATCCGATTGTATGCCATACTTGTGTTTTCCAGATAAGTAGGAAACGCCTTCAAATGTCGTCGTCCCATATGGTCTAGTGGTTAGGATTTGGCGCTTTCACCGCCAAGGCTCGGGTTCAATTCCCCGTGTGGGGACAGCTGTTTTAGATTCCTGGTCAGTGAACATCGCTGCTTGTATAAAATGCTCATAGACAATTTAATTAAAATATATTAATTGGCCTCTCGTATTTGTTGCCTTATTACAAGAGAATATATAATACACGACGTGCAGTTCATGTCACAAGTGTCCTATTATATGCCTTACTTGTGTTTTCCCGATAAATAGGAAACGCCTTCATACGACAACGTCCCATATGGTCTAGTGGTTAGGGTTTGGCGCTTTCACCGCCAAGCCCCGGGTTCAATACCCGGTGTGGGAACACCTGTTTTAGATTCCTGGTCAGTTGAACATCGCAGCTTGTATACAATGCTCATAGACAATTTAATTAAAATATATATATTGGCCTCTCGTATTTGTTGCCTTATTACAAGAGAATATATAATACACGACGTGCAGTTCATGTCACAAGTATCCTCTTATATGCCTTACTTGTGTTTTCCCGATAAATAGGAAACGCCTTCATACGACAACGTCCCATATGTCTTGTGGTTAGGATTTGGCGCTTTCACCGCCAAGGCCAGGGTTCAATTCCCGGCGTGGGAATACCTGTTTAAGATTCCTGGTCAGTTGAACATCGCATCTTGTATGAAATGCTCATAGACAATTTAATTAAAATATATAAATTGACCTCTCGAATTTGTTGCCTTATTACAAGAGAATATATAATACACGACGTGCAGTTCATGTCACAAGCATCCGATTGTATGCCATACTTGTGTTTTCCCGATAAATAGGAAACGCCTTCATACGACAACGTCCCATATGGTCTAGTGGTTAGGGTTTGGCGCTTTCACCGCCAAGCCCCGGGTTCAATACCCGGTGTGGGAACACCTGTTTTAGATTCCTGGTCAGTTGAACATCGCAGCTTGTATACAATGCTCATAGACAATTTAATTAAAATATATATATTGGCCTCTCGTATTTGTTGCCTTATTACAAGAGAATATATAATACACGACGTGCAGTTCATGTCACAAGTATCCTCTTATATGCCTTACTTGTGTTTTCCCGATAAATAGGAAACCCCTTCATACGACAACGTCCCATATGTCTTGTGGTTAGGATTTGGCGCTTTCACCGCCAAGGCCAGGGTTCAATTCCCGGTGTGGGAATACCTGTTTTAGATTCCTGGTCAGTTGAACATCGCAGCTTGTATAAAATTCACATAGACAATTTAATTAAAATATATAAATTGGCCTCTCGTATTTGTTGCCTTATTACAAGAGAATATATAATACACGAAGTGCAGTTCATGTCACAAGTATCCTATTACATTCCTTACTTGTGTTTTCCCGATAAATTGGAAACGCCTTCTCACGACAACGTCCCATACGGTCTAGTGGTTAGGATTTGGCGCTTTCACCGCCAAGGCCCGGGTTCAATTCCTGGTGTGGGAACACCTGTTTTAGATTCCTGGTCAGTTGAACATCGCAGCTTGTATAAAATGCTCATAGACAATTTAATTAAAATTAATAAATTGGCCTCTCGTCTTTGTTGCCTTATTACTTGAGAATATATAATACACGACGTGCAGTTCATGTCACAATCATCCGATTGTATGCCATACTTGTGTTTTCCCGATAAATAGGAAACGCCTTCAAATGTCGTCGTCCCATATGGTCTAGTGGTTAGGATTTGGCGCTTTCACCGCCGAGGCTAGGGTTCAATTCCCGGTGTGGGAACACCTGTTTTAGATTCCTGGTCAGTTGAACATCGCAGCTTGTACAAAATTCTCAAAGACAATATAATTCAAATATATCAATTGGCCTCTCGTCTTTGTTGCCTTATTACAAGAGAATATATAATACACGACGTGCAGTTCATGTGACTAGTATCCGATTGTATGCCATACTTGTGTTTTCCCGATAAATAGGAAACGCCTTCATACGACAACGTCGCATATGGTCTAGTGATTAGGATTTGGCGCTTTCACCGCCAAGGCCCGGGTTCAATTCCCGGTGTGGGAACACCTGTTTTAGATTCCTGGTCAGTTGAACATCGCAGCTTGTATAAAATGCTCATAGACAATTTGAATAAAAGATATAAATTGGCCTCCCGTATTTGTTGCTTTATTACAAGAGAATATATAATACACGACGTGCAGTTCATGTCACAAGTATCCTATTATATGCCTTACTTGTGTTTTCCCAATAAATAGGAAACGCCTTCATACGACAACGTCCCATATGGTCTAGTGGTTAGGGTTTTGCGCTTTCACCGCCAAGCCCCGGGTTCAATACCCGGTGTGGGAACACCTGTTATAGATTCCTGGTCAGTTGAACATCGCAGCTTGTATACAATGCTCATAGACAATTTAATTAAAATATATATATTGGCCTCTCGTATTTGTTGCCTTATTACAAGAGAATATATAATACACGACGTGCAGTTCATGTCACAAGTATCCTCTTATATGCCTTACTTGTGTTTTCCCGATAAATAGGAAACGCCTTCATACGACAACGTCCCATATGTCTTGTGGTTAGGATTTGGCGCTTTCACCGCCAAGGCCAGGGTTCAATTCCCGGTGTGGGAATACCTGTTTTAGATTCCTGGTCAGTTGAACATCGCAGCTTGTATAAAATTCACATAGACAATTTAATTAAAATATATAAATTGGCCTCTCGTATTTGTTGCCTTATTACAAGAGAATATATAATACACGAAGTGCAGTTCATGTCACAAGTATCCTATTACATTCCTTACTTGTGTTTTCCCGATAAATTGGAAACGCCTTCTCACGACAACGTCCCATACGGTCTAGTGGTTAGTATTTGGCGCTTTCACCGCCAAGGCCCGGGTTCAATTCCTGGTGTGGGAACACCTGTTTTAGATTCCTGGTCAGTTGAACATCGCAGCTTGTATAAAATGCTCATAGACAATTTAATTAAAATTAATAAATTGGCCTCTCGTCTTTGTTGCCTTATTACTTGAGAATATATAATACACGACGTGCAGTTCATGTCACAATCATCCGATTGTATGCCATACTTGTGTTTTCCCGATAAATAGGAAACGCCTTCAAATGTCGTCGTCCCATATGGTCTAGTGGTTAGGATTTGGCGCTTTCACCGCCGAGGCTAGGGTTCAATTCCCAGTGTGGGAACACCTGTTTTAGATTCCTGGTCAGTTGAACATCGCAGCTTGTACAAAATTCTCAAAGACAATATAATTCAAATATATCAATTGGCCTCTCGTCTTTGTTGCCTTATTACAAGAGAATATATAATACACGACGTGCAGTTCATGTGACTAGTATCCGATTGTATGCCATACTTGTGTTTTCCCGATAAATAGGAAACGCCTTCATACGACAACGTCGCATATGGTCTAGTGATTAGGATTTGGCGCTTTCACCGCCAAGGCCCGGGTTCAATTCCCGGTGTGGGAACACCTGTTTTAGATTCCTGGTCAGTTGAACATCGCAGCTTGTATAAAATGCTCATAGACAATTTAAATAAAACATATAAATTGGCCTCTCGTATTTGTTGCCTTATTACAAGAGAATATATAATACACGACGTGCAGTTCATGTCACAAGTATCCTATTACATGCCTTACTTGTGTTTTCCCGATAAATAGGAAACGCCTTCATACGACAACGTCCCATATGGTCTAGTGGTTAGATTTGGCGCTTTCACCGTCAAGGCGCGGGTTCAATTCCCGGTGTTTGAAAACCTGTTTTAGATTCCTGGTCAGTTGAACATCGCAGCTTGTATAAAATGCTCATAGACAATTTAATTAAAATATATAAATTGCCCTCTCGTATATGTTGCCTTATTACAAGAGAATATATAATACACGACGTGCTGTTCATGTCACAAGTGTCCTATTATATGCCTTACTTGTGTTTTCCCGATAAATAGGAAACGCCTTCATACGACAACGTCCCATATGGTCTAGTGATTAAGATTTGGCGCTTTCACCGCCAAGGCCCGGGTTCAATTCTCGGTGTGGGAACACCTGTTATAGATTCCTGGTCAGTTAAACAACGCAGCTTGTATAAAATTATCATAGACAATTTAATTAAAAGATATAAATTAGCTTCTCATATTTGTTGGCTTGATTACAAGATAATATTCGACATTCAGATCATGTCACAAGCATCCGATTGTATGCCATACTTGTGTTTTCCCGATAAATAGGAAACGCCTTCATACGACAACGTCCCATATGGTCTAGTGGTTAGATTTGGCGCTTTCACCGTCAAGGCGCGGGTTCAATTCCCGGTGTTTGAAAACCTGTTTTAGATTCCTGGTCAGTTGAACATCGCAGCTTGTATAAAATGCTCATAGACAATTTAATTAAAAGATATAAATCGGCCTCTCGTATTTATTGCCTTATGACAAGAGAATATATAATACACGACGTGCAGTTCATGTCACAAGTATTCTATTACATGCCTTACTTGTGTTTTCCTGATAAGTAAGAAACGCCTTCTTATGTCAACGTCCCATATGGTCTAGTGGTTAGGATTTGGCGCTTTCACCGCCAAGGCACGGGTTCAATTCCCGGTGTGGGAATATCTGTTTTAGATTCCTGGTCAGTTGAACATCGCAGTTTGTATAAAATTCACAAAGACAATTTAATTAAAAGATATAAATTGGCCTCTCGTATTTATTGCCTTATTTCAAGAGAATATATAATACACGACTTACAGTTCATGTCACAATCATTCGATTGTATGCCATACTTGTGTTTTCCCGATAAATAGGAAACGCCTTCAAATGTCAACGTCCCATATGGTCTAGTGGTTAGGATTTGGCGCTTTCACCGCCAAGATCCGGGTTCAATTCCCGGCGTGGGAACAGCTATTTTAGATTCCTGATCAGTGAACATCGCTGCTTGTATAAAATGCTCATAGACAATTTAATTCAAAGATATAAATTGGCGTCTCGTATTGGTTGCTTTATTACAAGAGAATATATAATACACGACGTGCAGTTCATGTCACAAGTATCCTATTATATGCCTTACTTGTGTTTTCCCGATAAATAGGAAACGCTTTCATACGACAACGTCCCATATGTCTTTTGGTTAGGATTTGGCGCTTTCACCGCCAAGGCCCGGGATCAATTCCCGGTGTGGGAACACCTGTTTTATATTCCTGGTCAGTTGAACATCGCAGCTTGTATAAAATGCTCATAGACAATTTAATTAAAAGATATAAATCGGCCTCTCGTATTTATTGCCTTATTACAAGAGAATATATAATACACGACGTGCAGTTCATGTCACAAGTATCCTATTACATGCCTTACTTGTGTTTTCCCGATAAATAGGAAAAGCCTTCAAAGGTCAACGTCCCATATGGTCTAGTGGTTAGGATTTGGCGCTTTCACCGCCTAGGCTCGGGTTCAATTCCCGGTGTGTGAACAACTGTTTTAGATTCCTGGTCAGTTGAACATCGCAGCTTGAACAAAATTCTCAAAGACAATTTGAATAAAAGATATAAATTGGCCTCTCGTATTTGTTGCTTTATTACAAGAGAATATATAATACAGGACGTGCAGTTCATGTCACAAGTATCCTCTTATATGCCTTACTTGTGTTTTCCCGATAAATAGGAAACGCCTTCATACGACAACGTCCCATATGTCTTGTGGCTAGGATTTGGCGCTTTCACCGCCAAGGCTCGGGATCAATTCCCAGTGTGGGAACACCTGTTTTATATTCCTGGTCAGTTGAACATCGCAGCTTGTATAAAATTAGCATAGACAATTTAATTAAAAGATATAAATTAGCTTCTCGTATTTGTTGGCTTGATTACAAGATAATATTCGACATTCAGATCATGTCACAAGCATCCGATTGTATGCCATACTTGTGTTTTCCCGATAAATAGGAAACGCTTTCATACGACAACGTCCCATATGTCTTGTGGTTAGGAATTGGCGCTTTCACCGCCAAGGCCCGGGATCAATTCCCGGTGTGGGAACACCTGTTTTATATTCCTGGTCAGTTGAACATCGCAGCTTGTATAAAATGCTCATAGACAATTTAATTAAAAGATATAAATTGGTGTCTCGTATTTGTTGCCTTATTACAAGAGAATATATAATACACGACGTGCAGTTCATGTCACAAGTATTCTATTACATGCCTTACTTGTGTTTTCCCGATAAATAAGAAACGCCTTCATATGTCTATGTCCCATATGGTCTAGTTGTTAGGATTTGGCACTTTCACCGCCAAGGCCCGGGATCAATTCCCGGTGTGGGAATACCTGTTTTAGATTCCTGGTCAGTTGAACATCGCAGTTTGTATAAAATTCATAAAGACAATTTAATTAAAAGATATAAATTGGCCTCTCGTATTTATTGACTTATTTCAAGAGAATATATAATACACGACTTACAGTTCATGTCACAATCACACGATTGTATGCCATACTTGTGTTTTCCCGATAAATAGGAAACGCCTTCAAATGTCAACGTCCCATATGGTATAGTGGTTAGGATTTGGCGCTTTCACCGCAAAGGCCCGGGTTCAATTACCGGTGTGGGAACACCTGTTTTGGATTCCTGGTCAGTTGAACATCGCAGCTTGTATAAAAAGCTCATAGACAATTTAATTAAAAGATATAAATTGGCCTCTCGTATTGGTTGCTTTATTACAAGAGAATATATAATACACGACGTGCAGTTCATGTCACAAGTATCCTATTATATGCCTTACTTGTGTTTTCCCGATAAATAGGAAACGCTTTCATACGACAACGTCCCATATGTCTTGTGGTTAGGATTTGGCGCTTTCACCGCCAAGGCCCGGGATCAATTCCCGGTGTGGGAACACCTGTTTTATATTCCTGGTCAGTTGAACATCGCAGCTTGTATAAAATGCTCATAGACAATTTAATTAAAAGATATAAATTGGTGTCTCGCATTTGTTGCCTTATTACAAGAGAATATATAATACACGACGTGCAGTTCATGTTACAAGTATCCGATTGTATGCCATACTTGTGTTTTCCCGATAAGTAGGAAACGCCTTCATACGACAACGTCCCAAATGGTCTAGTGATTAGGATTTGGCGCTTTCACCGCCAAGGCCCGGGTTCAATTCCCGGTGTGGGAACACCTGTTATAGATTCCTGGTCAGTTAAACATCGCAGCTTGTATAAAATTATCATAGACAATTTAATTAAAAGATATAAATTAGCTTCTCGTATTTGTTGGCTTGATTACAAGATAATATTCGACATTCAGATCATGTCACAAGCATCCGATTGTATGCCATACTTGTGTTTTCCCGATAAATATTAAACGCCTTCATTCGACAACGTCCCATATATTCTAGTGGTTAGGATTTGGCGCTTTCACCGCCAAGGCCCGGGTTCAATTCCCGGTGTGGGAACACCTGCTTTAGATTCCTGGTCAGTTGAACATCGCAGCCTGTATAAAATGCGCATAGACAATTTAATTAAAATATATAAATTGGCGTCTCGTATTTGTTGCCTTATTACTTGTGAATATATAATACACGACGTGCAGTTCATGTCACAAGTATCCTATTATATGCCTTACTTGTGTTTTCCCGATAAATAGGAAACGCTTTCATACGACAACGTCCCATATGTCTAGTGGTTAGGATTTGGCGCTTTCACCGCCAAGGCACGGTTTCAATTCCCGGTGTGGGAATACCTGTTTTAGATTCCTGGTCAGTTGAACATCGCAGTTTGTATAAAATTCACAAAGACAATTTAATTAAAAGATATAAATTGTCCTCTCGTATTTATTGCCTTATTTCAGGAGAATATATAATACACGACTTACAGTTTATGTCACAATCATTAGATTGTATGCCATACTTGTGTTTTCCCGATAAATAGGAAACGCCTTCAAATGTCAACGTCCCATATGGTCTAGTGGTTAGGATGTGGCGCTTTCACCGCCAAGGCCCGGGTTCAATTCCCGGGTTCAATTCCCGGTGTGTAAACACTTCTTTTAGATTCCTGGTCAGTTGAACATCGCAGCTTGTACAAAATTCTCAAAGACAATTTGAATAAAAGATATAAATTGGCCTCTCGTATTTGTTGCTTTATTACAAGAGAATATATAATACAGGACGTGCAGTTGATGACACAAGTATCGTATTATATGCCTTACTTGTGTTTTCAAGATAAATAGGAAACGCCTTCATACGACAACGTCCTATGTGTCTAGTGATTAGGATTTGGCGCTTTCACCGCCAAGGCCCGGGTTCAATTCCCGGTGTGGGAACACCTGTTTTAGATTCCTGGTCAGTTGAACATCGCAGCCTGTATAAAATGCGCATAGACAATTTAATTAAAATATATAAATTGGCGTCTCGTATTTGTTGCCTTATTACTTGTGAATATATAATACACGACGTGCAGTTCATGTCACAAGTATCCTATTATATGCCTTACTTGTGTTTTCCCGATAAATAGGAAACGCTTTCATACGACAACGTCCCATATGTCTAGTGGTTAGGATTTGGCGCTTTCACCGCCAAGGCACGGTTTCAATTCCCGGTGTGGGAATACCTGTTTTAGATTCCTGGTCAGTTGAACATCGCAGTTTGTATAAAATTCACAAAGACAATTTAATTAAAAGATATAAATTGTCCTCTCGTATTTATTGCCTTATTTCAAGAGAATATATAATACACGACTTACAGTTTATGTCACAATCATTAGATTGTATGCCATACTTGTGTTTTCCCGATAAATAGGAAACGCCTTCAAATGTCAACGTCCCATATGGTCTAGTGGTTAGGATGTGGCGCTTTCACCGCCAAGGCCCGGGTTCAATTCCCGGGTTCAATTCCCGGTGTGTAAACACTTCTTTTAGATTCCTGGTCAGTTGAACATCGCAGCTTGTACAAAATTCTCAAAGACAATTTGAATAAAAGATATAAATTGGCCTCTCGTATTTGTTGCTTTATTACAAGAGAATATATAATACAGGACGTGCAGTTGATGACACAAGTATCGTATTATATGCCTTACTTGTGTTTTCAAGATAAATAGGAAACGCCTTCATACGACAACGTCCTATGTGTCTAGTGATTAGGATTTGGCGCTTTCACCGCCAAGGCCCGGGTTCAATTCCCGGTGTGGGAACACCTGTTTTAGATTCCTGGTCAGTTGAACATCGCAGCATGTATAAAATTAGCATAGACAATTTAATTAAAAGACATAAATCGGCCTCTCGTATTTATTGCCTTATTACAAGAGAATATATAATACACGACGTGCAGTTCATGTCACAAGTATTCTATTACATGCCTTACTTGTGTTTTCCTGATAAGTAAGAAACGCCTTCTTATGTCAACGTCCCATATGGTCTAGTGGTTAGGATTTGGCGCTTTCACCGCCAAGGCACGGGTTCAATTCCCGGTGTGGGAATATCTGTTTTAGATTCCTGGTCAGTTGAACATCGCAGTTTGTATAAAATTCACAAAGACAATTTAATTAAAAGATATAAATTGGCCTCTCGTATTTATTGCCTTATTTCAAGAGAATATATAATACACGACTTACAGTTCATGTCACAATCATTCGATTGTATGCCATACTTGTGTTTTCCCGATAAATAGGAAACGCCTTCAAATGTCAACGTCCCATATGGTCTAGTGGTTAGGATTTGGCGCTTTCACCGCCAAGATCCGGGTTCAATTCCCGGCGTGGGAACAGCTATTTTAGATTCCTGATCAGTGAACATCGCTGCTTGTATAAAATGCTCATAGACAATTTAATTCAAAGATATAAATTGGCGTCTCGTATTGGTTGCTTTATTACAAGAGAATATATAATACACGACGTGCAGTTCATGTCACAAGTATCCTATTATATGCCTTACTTGTGTTTTCCCGATAAATAGGAAACGCTTTCATACGACAACGTCCCATATGTCTTTTGGTTAGGATTTGGCGCTTTCACCGCCAAGGCCCGGGATCAATTCCCGGTGTGGGAACACCTGTTTTATATTCCTGGTCAGTTGAACATCGCAGCTTGTATAAAATGCTCATAGACAATTTAATTAAAAGATATAAATCGGCCTCTCGTATTTATTGCCTTATTACAAGAGAATATATAATACACGACGTGCAGTTCATGTCACAAGTATCCTATTACATGCCTTACTTGTGTTTTCCCGATAAATAGGAAAAGCCTTCAAAGGTCAACGTCCCATATGGTCTAGTGGTTAGGATTTGGCGCTTTCACCGCCTAGGCTCGGGTTCAATTCCCGGTGTGTGAACAACTGTTTTAGATTCCTGGTCAGTTGAACATCGCAGCTTGAACAAAATTCTCAAAGACAATTTGAATAAAAGATATAAATTGGCCTCTCGTATTTGTTGCTTTATTACAAGAGAATATATAATACAGGACGTGCAGTTCATGTCACAAGTATCCTCTTATATGCCTTACTTGTGTTTTCCCGATAAATAGGAAACGCCTTCATACGACAACGTCCCATATGTCTTGTGGCTAGGATTTGGCGCTTTCACCGCCAAGGCTCGGGATCAATTCCCAGTGTGGGAACACCTGTTTTATATTCCTGGTCAGTTGAACATCGCAGCTTGTATAAAATTAGCATAGACAATTTAATTAAAAGATATAAATTAGCTTCTCGTATTTGTTGGCTTGATTACAAGATAATATTCGACATTCAGATCATGTCACAAGCATCCGATTGTATGCCATACTTGTGTTTTCCCGATAAATAGGAAACGCTTTCATACGACAACGTCCCATATGTCTTGTGGTTAGGAATTGGCGCTTTCACCGCCAAGGCCCGGGATCAATTCCCGGTGTGGGAACACCTGTTTTATATTCCTGGTCAGTTGAACATCGCAGCTTGTATAAAATGCTCATAGACAATTTAATTAAAAGATATAAATTGGTGTCTCGTATTTGTTGCCTTATTACAAGAGAATATATAATACACGACGTGCAGTTCATGTCACAAGTATTCTATTACATGCCTTACTTGTGTTTTCCCGATAAATAAGAAACGCCTTCATATGTCTATGTCCCATATGGTCTAGTTGTTAGGATTTGGCACTTTCACCGCCAAGGCCCGGGATCAATTCCCGGTGTGGGAATACCTGTTTTAGATTCCTGGTCAGTTGAACATCGCAGTTTGTATAAAATTCAT
Source organism: Saccoglossus kowalevskii (assembly GCF_978046115.1). Lineage (NCBI taxonomy): Eukaryota > Metazoa > Hemichordata > Enteropneusta > Harrimaniidae > Saccoglossus > Saccoglossus kowalevskii. Next base: position 15,297,183 of record NC_140649.1, on the reverse strand, counting down.
AAAGACAATTTAATTAAAAGATATAAATTGGCCTCTCGTATTTATTGACTTATTTCAAGAGAATATATAATACACGACTTACAGTTCATGTCACAATCACACGATTGTATGCCATACTTGTGTTTTCCCGATAAATAGGAAACGCCTTCAAATGTCAACGTCCCATATGGTATAGTGGTTAGGATTTGGCGCTTTCACCGCAAAGGCCCGGGTTCAATAACCGGTGTGGGAACACCTGTTTTGGATTCCTGGTCAGTTGAACATCGCAGCTTGTATAAAAAGCTCATAGACAATTTAATTAAAAGATATAAATTGGCCTCTCGTATTTGTTGCCTTATTGCAAGAGAATATATAATACACGACGTGCAGTTCATGTCACAAGTATCCTATTATATGCCTTACTTGTGTTTTCCCGATAAATAGGAAACGCTTTCATACGACAACGTCCCATATGTCTTGTGGTTAGGATTTGGCGCTTTCACCGCCAAGGCCCGGGATCAATTCCCGGTGTGGGAACACCTGTTTTATATTCCTGGTCAGTTGAACATCGCAGCTTGTATAAAATGCTCATAGACAATTTAATTAAAAGATATAAATTGGTGTCTCGCATTTGTTGCCTTATTACAAGAGAATATATAATACACGACGTGCAGTTCATGTTACAAGTATCCGATTGTATGCCATACTTGTGTTTTCCCGATAAGTAGGAAACGCCTTCATACGACAACGTCCCAAATGGTCTAGTGATTAGGATTTGGCGCTTTCACCGCCAAGGCCCGGGTTCAATTCCCGGTGTGGGAACACCTGTTATAGATTCCTGGTCAGTTAAACATCGCAGCTTGTATAAAATTATCATAGACAATTTAATTAAAAGATATAAATTAGCTTCTCGTATTTGTTGGCTTGATTACAAGATAATATTCGACATTCAGATCATGTCACAAGCATCCGATTGTATGCCATACTTGTGTTTTCCCGATAAATATTAAACGCCTTCATTCGACAACGTCCCATATATTCTAGTGGTTAGGATTTGGCGCTTTCACCGCCAAGGCCCGGGTTCAATTCCCGGTGTGGGAACACCTGCTTTAGATTCCTGGTCAGTTGAACATCGCAGCCTGTATAAAATGCGCATAGACAATTTAATTAAAATATATAAATTGGCGTCTCGTATTTGTTGCCTTATTACTTGTGAATATATAATACACGACGTGCAGTTCATGTCACAAGTATCCTATTATATGCCTTACTTGTGTTTTCCCGATAAATAGGAAACGCTTTCATACGACAACGTCCCATATGTCTAGTGGTTAGGATTTGGCGCTTTCACCGCCAAGGCACGGTTTCAATTCCCGGTGTGGGAATACCTGTTTTAGATTCCTGGTCAGTTGAACATCGCAGTTTGTATAAAATTCACAAAGACAATTTAATTAAAAGATATAAATTGTCCTCTCGTATTTATTGCCTTATTTCAAGAGAATATATAATACACGACTTACAGTTTATGTCACAATCATTAGATTGTATGCCATACTTGTGTTTTCCCGATAAATAGGAAACGCCTTCAAATGTCAACGTCCCATATGGTCTAGTGGTTAGGATGTGGCGCTTTCACCGCCAAGGCCCGGGTTCAATTCCCGGGTTCAATTCCCGGTGTGTAAACACTTCTTTTAGATTCCTGGTCAGTTGAACATCGCAGCTTGTACAAAATTCTCAAAGACAATTTGAATAAAAGATATAAATTGGCCTCTCGTATTTGTTGCTTTATTACAAGAGAATATATAATACAGGACGTGCAGTTGATGACACAAGTATCGTATTATATGCCTTACTTGTGTTTTCAAGATAAATAGGAAACGCCTTCATACGACAACGTCCTATGTGTCTAGTGATTAGGATTTGGCGCTTTCACCGCCAAGGCCCGGGTTCAATTCCCGGTGTGGGAACACCTGTTTTAGATTCCTGGTCAGTTGAACATCGCAGCATGTATAAAATTAGCATAGACAATTTAATTAAAAGATATAAATCGGCCTCTCGTATTTATTGCCTTATTACAAGAGAATATATAATACACGACGTGCAGTTCATGTCACAAGTATCCTATTACATGCCTTACTTGTGTTTTCCCAATAAATAGGAAACGCCTTCAAATGTCAACGTCCTATATGGTCTAGTGGTTAGGATTTGGCGCTTTCACCGCCAAGGCCCGGGTTCAATTCCCGGTGTGGGAACACCTGCTTTAGATTCCTGGTCAGTTGAACATCGCAGCCTGTATAAAATGCGCATAGACAATTTAATTAAAATATATAAATTGGCGTCTCGTATTTGTTGCCTTATTTCAAGAGAATATATAATACACGACGTGCAGTTTATGTCACAATCATTAGATTGTATGCCATACTTGTGTTTTCCCGATAAATAGGAAACGCCTTCAAATGTCAACGTCCCATATGGTCTAGTGGTTAGGATGTGGCGCTTTCACCGCCAAGGCCCGGGTTCAATTCCCGGGTTCAATTCCCGGTGTGTAAACACTTCTTTTAGATTCCTGGTCAGTTGAACATCGCAGCTTGTACAAAATTCTCAAAGACAATTTGAATAAAAGATATAAATTGGCCTCTCGTATTTGTTGCTTTATTACAAGAGAATATATAATACAGGACGTGCAGTTGATGACACAAGTATCGTATTATATGCCTTACTTGTGTTTTCAAGATAAATAGGAAACGCCTTCATACGACAACGTCCTATGTGTCTAGTGATTAGGATTTGGCGCTTTCACCGCCAAGGCCCGGGTTCAATTCCCGGTGTGGGAACACCTGTTTTAGATTCCTGGTCAGTTGAACATCGCAGCATGTATAAAATTAGCATAGACAATTTAATTAAAAGATATAATTTGGCCTCTCGTATTTGTTGCCTTATTGCAAGAGAATATATAATACACGACGTGCAGTTCATGTCACAAGTATCCTATTATATGCCTTACTTGTGTTTTCCCGATAAATAGGAAACGCTTTCATACGACAACGTCCCATATGTCTTGTGGTTAGGATTTGGCGCTTTCACCGCCAAGGCCCGGGATCAATTCCCGGTGTGGGAACACCTGTTTTATATTCCTGGTCAGTTGAACATCACAGCTTGTATAAAATGCTCATAGACAATTTAATTAAAAGATATAAATCGGCCTCTCGTATTTATTGCCTTATTACAAGAGAATATATAATACACGACGTGCAGTTCATGTCACAAGTATCCTATTACATGCCTTACTTGTGTTTTCCCGATAAATAGGAAACGACTTCTAATGTCAACGTCCCATATGGTCTAGTGGTTAGAATTTGGCGCTTTCACCGCCAAGGCCCGGGATCAATTCCCGGTGTGGGAACACCTGTTTTATATTCCTGGTCAGTTGAACATCGCAGCTTGTATAAAATGCTCATAGACAATTTAATTAAAAGATATAAATTGGTGTCTCGCATTTGTTGCCTTATTACAAGAGAATATATAATACACGACGTGCAGTTCATGTTACAAGTATCCGATTGTATGCCATACTTGTGTTTTCCCGATAAGTAGGAAACGCCTTCATACGACAACGTCCCAAATGGTCTAGTGATTAGGATTTGGCGCTTTCACCGCCAAGGCCCGGGTTCAATTCCCGGTGTGGGAACACCTGTTATAGATTCCTGGTCAGTTAAACATCGCAGCTTGTATAAAATTATCATAGACAATTTAATTAAAAGATATAAATTAGCTTCTCGTATTTGTTGGCTTGATTACAAGATAATATTCGACATTCAGATCATGTCACAAGCATCCGATTGTATGCCATACTTGTGTTTTCCCGATAAATATTAAACGCCTTCATTCGACAACGTCCCATATATTCTAGTGGTTAGGATTTGGCGCTTTCACCGCCAAGGCCCGGGTTCAATTCCCGGTGTGGGAACACCTGCTTTAGATTCCTGGTCAGTTGAACATCGCAGCCTGTATAAAATGCGCATAGACAATTTAATTAAAATATATAAATTGGCGTCTCGTATTTGTTGCCTTATTACTTGTGAATATATAATACACGACGTGCAGTTCATGTCACAAGTATCCTATTATATGCCTTACTTGTGTTTTCCCGATAAATAGGAAACGCTTTCATACGACAACGTCCCATATGTCTAGTGGTTAGGATTTGGCGCTTTCACCGCCAAGGCACGGTTTCAATTCCCGGTGTGGGAATACCTGTTTTAGATTCCTGGTCAGTTGAACATCGCAGTTTGTATAAAATTCACAAAGACAATTTAATTAAAAGATATAAATTGTCCTCTCGTATTTATTGCCTTATTTCAAGAGAATATATAATACACGACTTACAGTTTATGTCACAATCATTAGATTGTATGCCATACTTGTGTTTTCCCGATAAATAGGAAACGCCTTCAAATGTCAACGTCCCATATGGTCTAGTGGTTAGGATGTGGCGCTTTCACCGCCAAGGCCCGGGTTCAATTCCCGGGTTCAATTCCCGGTGTGTAAACACTTCTTTTAGATTCCTGGTCAGTTGAACATCGCAGCTTGTACAAAATTCTCAAAGACAATTTGAATAAAAGATATAAATTGGCCTCTCGTATTTGTTGCTTTATTACAAGAGAATATATAATACAGGACGTGCAGTTGATGACACAAGTATCGTATTATATGCCTTACTTGTGTTTTCAAGATAAATAGGAAACGCCTTCATACGACAACGTCCTATGTGTCTAGTGATTAGGATTTGGCGCTTTCACCGCCAAGGCCCGGGTTCAATTCCCGGTGTGGGAACACCTGTTTTAGATTCCTGGTCAGTTGAACATCGCAGCATGTATAAAATTAGCATAGACAATTTAATTAAAAGATATAAATCGGCCTCTCGTATTTATTGCCTTATTACAAGAGAATATATAATACACGACGTGCAGTTCATGTCACAAGTATCCTATTACATGCCTTACTTGTGTTTTCCCGATAAATAGGAAACGCCTTCAAATGTCAACGTCCTATATGGTCTAGTGGTTAGGATTTGGCGCTTTCACCGCCAAGGCCCGGGTTCAATTCCCGGTGTGGGAACACCTGCTTTAGATTCCTGGTCAGTTGAACATCGCAGCCTGTATAAAATGCGCATAGACAATTTAATTAAAATATATAAATTGGCGTCTCGTATTTGTTGCCTTATTACTTGTGAATATATAATACACGACGTGCAGTTCATGTCACAAGTATCCTATTATATGCCTTACTTGTGTTTTCCCGATAAATAGTAAACGCTTTCATACGACAACGTCCCATATGTCTAGTGGTTAGGATTTGGCGCTTTCACCGCCAAGGCACGGTTTCAATTCCCGGTGTGGGAATACCTGTTTTAGATTCCTGGTCAGTTGAACATCGCAGTTTGTATAAAATTCACAAAGACAATTTAATTAAAAGATATAAATTGTCCTCTCGTATTTATTGCCTTATTTCAAGAGAATATATAATACACGACTTACAGTTTATGTCACAATCATTAGATTGTATGCCATACTTGTGTTTTCCCGATAAATAGGAAACGCCTTCAAATGTCAACGTCCCATATGGTCTAGTGGTTAGGATGTGGCGCTTTCACCGCCAAGGCCCGGGTTCAATTCCCGGGTTCAATTCCCGGTGTGTAAACACTTCTTTTAGATTCCTGGTCAGTTGAACATCGCAGCTTGTACAAAATTCTCAAAGACAATTTGAATAAAAGATATAAATTGGCCTCTCGTATTTGTTGCTTTATTACAAGAGAATATATAATACAGGACGTGCAGTTGATGACACAAGTATCGTATTATATGCCTTACTTGTGTTTTCAAGATAAATAGGAAACGCCTTCATACGACAACGTCCTATGTGTCTAGTGATTAGGATTTGGCGCTTTCACCGCCAAGGCCCGGGTTCAATTCCCGGTGTGGGAACACCTGTTTTAGATTCCTGGTCAGTTGAACATCGCAGCATGTATAAAATTAGCATAGACAATTTAATTAAAAGATATAATTTGGCCTCTCGTATTTGTTGCCTTATTGCAAGAGAATATATAATACACGACGTGCAGTTCATGTCACAAGTATCCTATTATATGCCTTACTTGTGTTTTCCCGATAAATAGGAAACGCTTTCATACGACAACGTCCCATATGTCTTGTGGTTAGGATTTGGCGCTTTCACCGCCAAGGCCCGGGATCAATTCCCGGTGTGGGAACACCTGTTTTATATTCCTGGTCAGTTGAACATCGCAGCTTGTATAAAATGCTCATAGACAATTTAATTAAAAGATATAAATCGGCCTCTCGTATTTATTGCCTTATTACAAGAGAATATATAATACACGACGTGCAGTTCATGTCACAAGTATCCTATTACATGCCTTACTTGTGTTTTCCCGATAAATAGGAAACGACTTCAAATGTCAACGTCCCATATGGTCTAGTGGTTAGAATTTGGCGCTTTCACCGCCGAGGCTCGGCTTCAATTCCCGGTGTGTGAACACCTCTTTTAGATTCCTGGTCAGTTGAACATCGCAGCTTGTACAAAATTCTCAAAGACAATTTGAATAAAAGATATAAATTGGCCTCTCGTATTTGTTGCTTTATTACAAGAGAATATATAATACAGGACGTGCAGATGATGACACAAGTATCGTATTATATGCCTTACTTGTGTTTTCAAGATAAATAGGAAACGCCTTCATACGACAACGTCCCATGTGTCTAGTGATTAGGATTTGGCGCTTTCACCGCCAAGGCCCGGGTTCAATTCCCGGTGTGGGAACACCTGTTTTAGATTCCTGGTCAGTTGAACATCGCAGCATGTATAAAATTAGCATAGACAATTTAATTAAAAGATATAATTTGGCCTCTCGTATTTGTTGCCTTATTGCAAGAGAATATATAATACACGACGTGCAGTTCATGTCACAAGTATCCTATTATATGCCTTACTTGTGTTTTCCCGATAAATAGGAAACGCTTTCATACGACAACGTCCCATATGTCTTGTGGTTAGGATTTGGCGCTTTCACCGCCAAGGCCCGGGATCAATTCCCGGTGTGGGAACACCTGTTTTATATTCCTGGTCAGTTGAACATCGCAGCTTGTATAAAATGCTCATAGACAATTTAATTAAAAGATATAAATCGGCCTCTCGTATTTATTGCCTTATTACAAGAGAATATATAATACACGACGTGCAGTTCATGTCACAAGTATCCTATTACATGCCTTACTTGTGTTTTCCCGATAAATAGGAAACGCCTTCAAATGTCAACGTCCTATATGGTCTAGTGGTTAGGATTTGGCGCTTTCACCGCAAAGGCCCGTGTTCAATTCCCGGTGTGGGAACACCTGTTTTAGATTCCTGGTCAGTTGAACATCGCAGCTTGTATAAAATGCTCATAGACAATTGAATTAAAAGATATAAATTGGCCTCTCGTATTTGTTGCCTTATTGCAAGAGAATATATAATACACGACGTGCAGTTCATGTCACAAGTGTCCTATTATATGCCTTACTTGTGTTTTCCCGATAAATAGGAAACGCCTTCATACGACAACGTTCCATATGTCTTGTGGTTAGGATTTGGCGCTTTCACCGCCAAGGCCCGGGTTCAATTCCCGGTGTGGGAACACCTGCTTTAGATTCCTGGTCAGTTGAACATCGCAGCCTGTATAAAATGCGCATAACAATTTAATTAAAATATATAAATTGGCGTCTCGTATTTGTTGCCTTATTACTTGTGAATATATAATACACGACGTGCAGTTCATGTCACAAGTATCCTATTATATGCCTTACTTGTGTTTTCCCGATAAATAGGAAACGCTTTCATACGACAACGTCCCATATGTCTAGTGGTTAGGATTTGGCGCTTTCACCGCCAAGGCACGGTTTCAATTCCCGGTGTGGGAATACCTGTTTTAGATTCCTGGTCAGTTGAACATCGCAGTTTGTATAAAATTCACAAAGACAATTTAATTAAAAGATATAAATTGGCCTCTCGTATTTATTGCCTTATTTCAAGAGAATATATAATACACGACTTACAGTTTATGTCACAATCATTAGATTGTATGCCATACTTGTGTTTTCCCGATAAATAGGAAACGCCTTCAAATGTCAACGTCCCATATGGTCTAGTGGTTAGGATTTGGCGCTTTCACCGCCAAGGCCCGGGTTCAATTCCCGGTGTTGGAACAGCTATTTTAGATTCCTGGTCAGTGAACATCGCTGCTTGTATAAAATGCTCATAGACAATTTAATTCAAAGATATAAATTGGCGTCTCGTATTTGTTGCCTTATTACAAGAGAATATATAATACACGACGTGCAGTTCATGTCACAAGTATCCTATTATATGCCTTACTTGTGTTTTCCCGATAAATGGGAAACGCTTTCATACGACAACGTCCCATATGTCTTGTGGTTAGGATTTGGCGCTTTCACCGCCAAGGCCCGGGATCAATTCCCGGGTTCAATTCCCGGTGTGGGAACAGCTATTTTAGATTCCTGGTCAGTGAACATCGCTGCTTGTATAAAATGCTCATAGACAATTTAATTCAAAGAAATAAATTGGCGTCTCGCATTTGTTGCCTTATTACAAGAGAATATATAATACACGACGTGCAGTTCATGTCACAAGTATCCTATTATATGCCTTACTTGTGTTTTCCCGATAAATAGGAAACGCTTTCATACGACAACGTCCCATATGTCTTGTGGTTAGGATTTGGCGCTTTCACCGCCAAGGCCCGGGATCAATTCCCGGTGTGGGAACACCTGTTTTATATTCCTGGTCAGTTGAACATCGCAGCTTGTATAAAATGCTCATAGACAATTTAATTAAAAGATATAAATCGGCCTCTCGTATTTATTGCCTTATTACAAGAGAATATATAATACACGACGTGCAGTTCATGTCACAAGTATCCTATTACATGCCTTACTTGTGTTTTCCCGATAAATAGGAAACGACTTCAAATGTCAACGTCCCATATGGTCTAGTGGTTAGAATTTGGCGCTTTCACCGCCGAGGCTCGGGTTCAATTCCCGGTGTGTGAACACCTCTTTTAGATTCCTGGTCAGTTGAACATCGCAGCTTGTACAAAATTCTCAAAGACAATTTGAATAAAAGATATAAATTGGCCTCTCGTATTTGTTGCTTTATTACAAGAGAATATATAATACAGGACGTGCAGTTGATGACACAAGTATCGTATTATATGCCTTACTTGTGTTTTCAAGATAAATAGGAAACGCCTTCATACGACAACGTCCCATGTGTCTAGTGATTAGGATTTGGCGCTTTCACCGCCAAGGCCCGGGTTCAATTCCCGGTGTGGGAACACCTGTTTTAGATTCCTGGTCAGTTGAACATCGCAGCTTGTATAAAATTAGCATAGACAATTTAATTAAAAGATATAAATTGGCGTCTCGTATTTGTTGCCTTATTGCAAGAGAATATATAATACACGACGTGCAGTTCATGTCACAAGTATCCTATTATATGCCTTACTTGTGTTTTCCCGATAAATAGGAAACGCTTTCATACGACAACGTCCCATATGTCTAGTGGTTAGGATTTGGCGCTTTCACCGCCAAGGCACGGTTTCAATTCCCGGTGTGGGAATACCTGTTTTAGATTCCTGGTCAGTTGAACATCGCAGTTTGTATAAAATTCACAAAGACAATTTAATTAAAAGATATAAATTGGCCTCTCGTATTTATTGCCTTATTTCAAGAGAATATATAATACACGACGTACAGTTTATGTCACAATCATTAGATTGTATGCCATACTTGTGTTTTCCCGATAAATAGGAAACGCCTTCAAATGTCAACGTCCCATATGGTCTAGTGGTTAGGATTTGGCGCTTTCACCGCCAAGGCCCGGGTTCAATTCCCGGTGTTGGAACAGCTATTTTAGATTCCTGGTCAGTGAACATCGCTGCTTGTATAAAATGCTCATAGACAATTTAATTCAAAGATATAAATTGGCGTCTCGTATTTGTTGCCTTATTACAAGAGAATATATAATACACGACGTGCAGTTCATGTCACAAGTATCCTATTATATGCCTTACTTGTGTTTTCCCGATAAATGGGAAACGCTTTCATACGACAACGTCCCATATGTCTTGTGGTTAGGATTTGGCGCTTTCACCGCCAAGGCCCGGGATCAATTCCCGGGTTCAATTCCCGGTGTGGGAACAGCTATTTTAGATTCCTGGTCAGTGAACATCGCTGCTTGTATAAAATGCTCATAGACAATTTAATTCAAAGAAATAAATTGGCGTCTCGCATTTGTTGCCTTATTACAAGAGAATATATAATACACGACGTGCAGTTCATGTCACAAGTATCCTATTATATGCCTTACTTGTGTTTTCCCGATAAATAGGAAACGCTTTCATACGACAACGTCCCATATGTCTTGTGGTTAGGATTTGGCGCTTTCACCGCCAAGGCCCGGGATCAATTCCCGGTGTGGGAACACCTGTTTTATATTCCTGGTCAGTTGAACATCGCAGCTTGTATAAAATGCTCATAGACAATTTAATTAAAAGATATAAATCGGCCTCTCGTATTTATTGCCTTATTACAAGAGAATATATAATACACGACGTGCAGTTCATGTCACAAGTATCCTATTACATGCCTTACTTGTGTTTTCCCGATAAATAGGAAACGACTTCAAATGTCAACGTCCCATATGGTCTAGTGGTTAGAATTTGGCGCTTTCACCGCCGAGGCTCGGGTTCAATTCCCGGTGTGTGAACACCTCTTTTAGATTCCTGGTCAGTTGAACATCGCAGCTTGTACAAAATTCTCAAAGACAATTTGAATAAAAGATATAAATTGGCCTCTCGTATTTGTTGCTTTATTACAAGAGAATATATAATACAGGACGTGCAGTTGATGACACAAGTATCGTATTATATGCATTACTTGTGTTTTCAAGATAAATAGGAAACGCCTTCATACGACAACGTCCCATGTGTCTAGTGATTAGGATTTGGCGCTTTCACCGCCAAGGCCCGGGTTCAATTCCCGGTGTGGGAACACCTGTTTTAGATTCCTGGTCAGTTGAACATCGCAGCTTGTATAAAATTAGCATAGACAATTTAATTAAAAGATATAAATTGGCCTCTCGTATTTGTTGCCTTATTGCAGGAGAATATATAATACACGACGTGCAGTTCATGTCACAAGTATCCTATTATATGCCTTACTTGTGTTTTCCCGATAAATAGGAAACGCTTTCATACGACAACGTCCCATATGTCTTGTGGTTAGGATTTGGCGCTTTCACCGCCAAGGCCCGGGATCAATTCCCGGTGTGGGAACACCTGTTTTATATTCCTGGTCAGTTGAACATCGCAGCTTGTATAAAATGCTCATAGACAATTTAATTAAAAGATATAAATCGGCCTCTCGCATTTATTGCCTTATTGCAAGAGAATATATAATACACGACGTGCAGTTCATGTCACAAGTGTCCTATTATATGCCTTACTTGTGTTTTCCCGATAAATAGGAAACGCCTTCAGACGACAACGTCCCATATGGTATAGTGGTTAGGATTTGGCGCTTTCACCGCCAAGGCCCGGGTTCAATTCCCGGTGTGGGAACAGCTATTTTAGATTCCTGGTCAGTGAACATCGCTGCTTGTATAAAATGCTCATAAACAATTTAATTAAAAGAAATAAATTGGCGTCTCGTATTTGTTGCCTTATTACAAGAGAATATATAATACACGACGTGCAGTTCATGTCACAAGTATCCTATTATATGCCTTACTTGTGTTTTCCCGATAAATAGGAAACGCTTTCATACGACAACGTCCCATATGTCTTGTGGTTAGGATTTGGCGCTTTCACCGCCAAGGCCCGGGATCAATTCCCGGTGTGGGAAACACCTGTTTTATATTCCTGGTCAGTTGAACATCGCAGCTTGTATAAAATGCTCATAGGACAATTTAATTAAAAGATATAAATCGGCCTCTCGTATTTATTGCCTTATTACAAGAGAATATATAATACACGACGTGCAGTTCATGTCACAAGTATCCTATTACATGCCTTACTTGTGTTTTCCCGATAAATAGGAAACGACTTCAAATGACAACGTCCCATATGGTCTAGTGGTTAGGATTTGGCGCATTCACCGCCGAGGCTCGGGTTCAATTCCCGGTGTGTGAACACCTCTTTTAGATTCCTGGTCAGTTGAACATCGCAGCTTGTACAAAATTCTCAAAGACAATTTGAATAAAAGATATAAATTGGCCTCTCGTATTTGTTGCTTTATTACAAGAGAATATATAATACAGGACGTGCAGTTGATGACACAAGTATCGTATTATATGCCTTACTTGTGTTTTCCCGATAAATAGGAAACGCCTTCATACGACAACGTCCCATATGTCTAGTGGTTAGATTTGGCGCTTTCACCGTCAAGGCCCGGGTTCAATTCCCGGTGTTTGAAAACCTGTTTTAGATTCCTGGTCAGTTGAACATCGCAGCTTGTATAAAATTCACAAAGACAATTTAATTAAAAGATATAAATTGGCCTCTCGTATTTGTTGCCTTATTACAAGAGAATATATAATACACGACGTGCAGTTCATGTCACAAGTATCCTATTATATGCCATTACTTGTGTTTTCCCGATAAATAGGAAACGCCTTCATACGACAACTTCCCATATGGTCTAGTGGTTAGATTTGGCGCTTTCACCGTCAAGGCCTGGGTTCAATTCCCGGTGTTTGAACACCTGTTTTAGATTCCTGGTCAGTTGAACATCGCAGCTTGAATAAAATGCTCATAGACAATTTAATTAAAATATATTAATTGGCCTCTCGTCTTTGTTGCCTTATTACAAGAGAATATATAATACACGACGTGCAGTTCATGTCACAAGTATCCGATTGCATGCCATACTTGTGTTTTCCTGATAAATAGGAAACGCCTTCAAATGTCATCGTCCCATATGGTCTTGTGGTTAGGATTTGGCGCTTTCACCGCCAAGGCCCGGCTTTAATTCCCGGCGTGGGAACACCTGTTTTCGATTCCAGGTCAGTTGAACATCGCAGCTTGTATAAAATGCTCATAGACAATTTAATTAAAAGATATAAATTGGCCTCTCGTATTTGTTGCCTTATTGCAAGAGAATATATAATACACGACGTGCAGTTCATGTCACAAGTATCCTATTATATGCCTTACTTGTGTTTTCCCGATAAATAGGAAACGCTTTCATACGACAACGTCCCATATGTCTTGTGGTTAGGATTTGGCGCTTTCACCGCTAAGGCCCGGGATCAATTCCCGGTGTGGGAACACCTGTTTTATATTCCTGGTCAGTTGAACATCGCAGCTTGTATAAAATGCTCATAGACAATTTAATTAAAAGATATAAATCGGCCTCTCGCATTTATTGCCTTATTACAAGAGAATATATAATACACGACGTGCAGTTCATGTCACAAGTATCCTATTACATGCCTTACTTGTGTTTTCCCGATAAATAGGAAACGCCTTCAAATGTCAACGTCCTATATGGTCTAGTGGTTAGGATTTGGCGCTTTCACCGCAAAGGCCCGTGTTCAATTCCCGGTGTGGGAACACCTGTTTTAGATTCCTGGTCAGTTGAACATCGCACCTTGTATAAAATGCTCATAGACAATTTAATTAAAAGATATAAATTGGCCTCTCGTATTTGTTGCCTTATTGCAAGAGAATATATATAATACACGACGTGCAGTTCATGTCACAAGTGTCCTATTATATGCCTTACTTGTGTTTTCCCGATAAATAGGAAACGCCTTCAGACGACAACGTCCCATATGGTCTAGTGGTTAGGATTTGGCGCTTTCACCGCCAAGGCCCGGGTTCAATTCCCGGTGTGGGAACAGCTATTTTAGATTCTGGTCAGTGAACATCGCTGCTTGTATAAAATGCTCATAGACAATTTAATTCAAAGAAATAAATTGGCGTCTCGTATTTGTTGCCTTATTACAAGAGAATATATAATACACGACGTGCAGTTCATGTCACAAGTATCCTATTATATGCCTTACTTGTGTTTTCCCGATAAATAGGAAACGCTTTCATACGACAACGTCCCATATGTCTTGTGGTTAGGATTTGGCGCTTTGACCGCCAAGGCCCGGGATCAATTCCCGGTGTGGGAACACCTGTTTTATATTCCTGGTCAGTTGAACATCGCAGCTTGTATAAAATGCTCATAGACAATTTAATTAAAAGATATAAATTGGCCTCTCGTATTTATTGCCTTATTACAAGAGAATATATAATACTCGACGTGCAGTTCATGTCACAAGTATCGTATTATATGCCTTACTTGGGTTTTCCCGATAAATAGGAAACGCCTTCAAATGTCGTCGGCCCATATGGTCTAGTGGTTAGGATTTGACGCTTTCACCGCCAAGGCTCGGGTTCAATTCCCGGTGTGTGAAACCCCTGTTTTAGATTCCTGGTCAGTTGAACATCCCAGCTTGTACAAAATTCTCAAAGACAATTTGAATAAAAGATATAAATTGGCCTCTCGTATTTGTTGCTTTATTACAAGAGAATATATAATACAGGACGTGCAGTTGATGACACAAGTATCGTATTATATGCCTTACTTGTGTTTTCAAGATAAATAGAAAACGCCTTCATACGACAACGTCCCATGTGTGTAGTGGTTAGCATTTGGCGCTTTCACCGCCAAGGCCCGGGTTCAATTCCCGGTGTGGGAACACCTGTTTCAGATTCCTGGTCAGTTGAACATCGCAGCTTGTACAACATTCTCAAAGACAATTTAAATAAAAGATATAAATTGGCCTCTCGTATTTGTTGCCTTATTACAAGAGAATATATAATACACGACGTGCAGTTCATGTCACAAGTATCGTATTATATGCCTTACCTGGGTTTTCCCGATAAATAGGAAACGCCTTCATACGACAACGTCCCATATGTCTTGTGGTTAGGATTTGGAGCTTTCACCGCCAA